>NW_015386428.1:98747-142956 GCF_001527695.2 Protobothrops mucrosquamatus
ACTGTTCGCTCTAAAGAACAGTTGGGAGAGGAGCTGGGGGAACCAAGGGCTGGATCTTTCTTTTAGAAAGGGAGATTCTGGCTTTTGTGGATCTGGCTGCATGAATCCAGAAAGTCAGCTTACTGAAGATGCAGTGGTCTGAAGCTTCACCCTCCCTCAGCTGCTGGGTACAAAATCAGCTAACTGAACAATTCAATCATAAATGCCCAAAGTCTGGGGTAGTTAGAAGTCTCATTAACCAGGAAATCCCAAGACGACAGAAAGAGTAACTTTTTATAGTCAAGAAAAAGCCCACTAGCTAGCCCAGGGGTAGGCAACCTTGGCTCTTTTATGACTGGTGGACTTCAACTCCCAGAATTCCTGAGCCAGCATGGCTCAGCTTGGAAACCTCTCCCTTTCCCCTCAGCACAGCTGGCTCAGGAATTCTGGGAGTTGAAGTCCACGAGTCATAAAAGAGCCAAGGTTGCCTACCCCTGCCCAAATGCCTGAATTTTGATCACGTGACCGTGAGGAAAAAATATTTAAATATTTAAACCAGGGGTCTTCAAACTTGGCCCTTTTATGACTGGTGGACTTCAACTCCCAGAATTCCTGAGCCAACATGGCTCATCTTGGAAACCTCTCCCTTTCCCTTCAGCATAGTTGGCTCAGGAATTCTGGGAGATGAAGTCCAGGAGTCATAAAAGAGCCCAGGTTGCCCACCCCTGAGCTAGTGTATCTAAGGAGCAGCACCTGCTCACACTTGGAGGGTACCAACTGGAGACATTGTTCTGCCATCAGCTTCTTTTTTGAGGGGGGGGGATTTGGCAAGAGAAGGTGACCTTTGCTGTGCTAGCATCTGTCCTTAGAAAGAGGCAGCTGACAGCCAAGCTTGGCTTTCAGAGCTCCTGGCAGACATCCTACCTCGCAGAAGTCGTGGCCCACAATGCAGCTGGTGGAGGACTTCTGGCCTTTGTAGCAGCCTTCTCCATGGCAGGTGAAGCTGGAGCAAACCTTCCCCTAGGAAGGCAGGAAGAAAAGCTCAACTCAGCCGTGCGGCAGGGAGATCTTCCTCTAGAGCAGTGTTTCTCAACCTTGACCATTTTAAGGCATGTGGACTTCAACTCCCAGAATTCCACAGCCACCATTGCTGACTGTGGAATTCTGGGAGTTGAAGTCCACATGCCTTCAAGGTTGAGAAACACTGCTCTAGAGCAGGGCTCCTCCAACCTGGCTACTTTAAGACCTGTGGACTTCAACTCCCAGAGTTCCCCAGCCATCCATGCTGGCTGGGGAATTCTGAGAGTCCACAAGTCTTAAAATGGCCAGGTTGGAGGACCTCTGCTCTAGAACCGCAAACACTTGAGGGCCCAAGAAGAGGTTCCCACGTGGCAGCCGATCCGACTCGGATGAGTTGGCCCCATTTGAGAAGAGGACATCCCACAGAACACTTACATTGCGGCGTGGTGCAGCGGTGGTGGTGGTGGTGGTGGTAGTGGTGGGAACTGGGGTGGTGGTGGGTGCCCCGTCACCTGGAAGAGAGAAGAAAAGTTTGACTCCTTGCCCCCCAGGAAGCCCCCCAGGGTGGCCCTCAACACCCCTGAACGCACTGGGCAGGCAGCTCCTGTTCCAAGGAGGTCAAAGAGAGAGAGAGAGAGCGCCAGGGAAAGCCATACCAGGAATGCCTCTGGCCAACAGTTCCAGCCAGCCAGACCATCCTCCGGCAAAGCGGGTCAGGCAGTGGCAGAAAGCCCCCGGGGATCTGTCCCATCGCGGAGCAAAGCCCCCCCAAAGAGGAGCTTACCGTATGCCGTGGCATTGAGCTGCAGGCAGTCGGACAAGTTGCAACATTCCATAATGCAGAGCTCCAGGGCCGGCCCGCCACTCTGCAGACACATCTCCGTGGCATTGGCACTCCCACAATCACTACTGCATCGCGCTGTGTAGCTGGTGCTGTTGAGACGATAGAGCTGCAAAAGCCGCAGAGCGTGAGCAGAGCTGGCAGCGGCTTTTCAGGAGTCCCTGCTGAGGCTGGAGAAGGAGCACCCCTTGTTCTCTCTCCCCCCCCCCTTTCCATTAGGCATCCCTGGAGCCCTTACCTCACAGTGTGAAGCATTGTGGCAGAGCTGGGAATTGTTGCCATGGGCCTCGTCCTGGTAGCATCTCTCTCCTGAACACTGGAAACTCTGGCAAGTGAGCTGCCGTAAAAGAGGGAGCTGGAGGTACACAGCCACCAGGCCAAACCCCTCCTTGTGCCAACACGCTGGGGGCCAGCCGTGCCTCCGTGGCATCCCACAAGCCTCCCTATGGCTCTTCCCTGCTGCCTCCTTCCACCCAGCCCAGCCTGCCCCTTCCTCAAAGGGCCCCCATTTCTCTGTCCAGTCAAGGAGAGCACGCCCCCCTCCCCTCCTGCTCAGTGGCCCAGTGTCCTTACAGGCATCACACCTGTCCCGTTCAGCGAATGGTTGGAGAAAATGGCTGCTCCAGAGATCACATCTGGCTCTGGAAAAAGTGAGAGCAGAGAAAAAGGGGTGAGGAGCTGGACCAATGGGGGTCTTGCGGGGTAGAACAGGAGCACGGTTGGGCATTTTGGAGCAGCAAGGGAAATAGTGGTAGAAAGGTCTAGTGGTCCCTCTTCCCCCCCTGCCCATTGAGGCCTGCCTGGTCCTTTGCTTTGGGTCTCACAGCCATCCATCTCACCTGCTTCTGCGTAAGGACCCTGGGCGCCAAAGTAGGAAAGAGCGCAGAGGAGAAGGAGGCCTGCAGAGAGACAGAGAGAAGGTGGGCTTTCAAGGGAGGGAGGTGGGAGAACCAGAGGACAACATTTCCAGTTCTTTGGAGAGTAATCTGCAGGGGCCCAGTTCAAGGACCCTCTCTTTCAAAGTCCAGGTGTATCTTTTGGGATCCCCTGGGGCAAGGCTTCCGCGTTTGGTAGGCAGAAATCCCATAGGGCAGAAGTAGAATAGAACGGAAGTAGAGTGGGAAGGGTAGATGTCACGCTTCCGTCTTGCCTGGTGCCAGGCGGTCTGTTCCTCCAGCCATCTTCCCCAAGGACCTATGGAAGAGGCCTCATTACCTTGGGCTGAAAGGATCTGGACGTTGGGGCGGATCATCCTGGCGCACATGACCGGCTTCTCTAGATGGAGGGGAGGAATGTTCCCTGCAGAGGTTTGTGTTTCTTTTGCTGCAGAGGAAAAGCAGACATGTTCCACGCACCATGCCAGGCCATGGGAAGGCTCCCACCCAGCCAGGCTGCTGAATGCACGGGACAAGGCAAGCCCACCAGCTGCTGAATCCTGATCGTTGCGGCGTCACCAGTTGCCCTGCCACAAGCGCTGACGCTGGGTGCTCCGCAGTGGTGGGAATGCTGTTTGTCAAGGCATCCCACCACAGCCAGGGTGAAGGAGGAGCCCCCGTTGTGTTTGGGTCACGACTGTATTTCCCCAGCTTAGCTAGGGACAGTCCAGAGCTTCCTGGCTCCTCCGATCCCACCAGTGACAAAGCACCCTCTGCATTCCTTCACTA
Organism: Protobothrops mucrosquamatus; assembly: GCF_001527695.2. NCBI lineage: Eukaryota > Metazoa > Chordata > Lepidosauria > Squamata > Viperidae > Protobothrops > Protobothrops mucrosquamatus. The sequence goes on from NW_015386428.1 coordinate 102,252, forward strand.
GGGGAGACATGATAGCAGTGTTCCAATACTTGAGGGGCTGCCAGAAAGAAAAGAGGGTCCACTTACTCTCCAAAGCACCTGAGGGCAAGACAAGAAACAATAGATGGAAACCTATCAAGGAGAGAAGCAACCTAGAATTGAGAAATTTCCTGTCAGTGAGAAGAATCAACCAGTGGAATGGCTGGCCTCCAGAAGTTGTGGGTGCTCCATCCCTGGAGGCTTTTAAGAAGAGATTGGACAACCATTTATTCAGAATAATATGGAGTCTCCTGCTTAAGGAGGGGGTTGGACTAGATCAGGGGTAGGCAACCTTGGCTCTTTTATGACTCATGGACTTCAACTCCCAGAACTGACTCAGGAATTCTGGGAGTTGAAGTCCATGAGTCATAAAAGAGCCGAGGTTGCCTACCCCTGGACTACCCCCTAGATGAAAGAAAATGGTATCACGTTCCCCTCAATCTTAAGGCCACTAAGAGTGTCCAGCTCCTTCAAAACTCAACTTTGTAAGTGGTCATACTGAGTCCGTCTTGGCCCCTTCTCTGAACCCGTTCTGGTGTCTCTGAATGTTTCTTAAAACGGGGCACCCGGAACGGAACTTAATATTTGGGATGAGATTTCACCAGAGCAAAATAAATTGGAACCGTCTCTTGATCTGGAAAAACACTTCTATAGATGCGGCTTAGAATTGCATTTTTTTTTTGCAGTCCTGTCACACTGCTGGATCAGTTTGCAATTCACCCCAATTCTGAGATCTTTTTCTATTAACGAGGCCGGCATTGCCCCTTTTCTCCAGGTCTCTGCTCCCTCCATTCTAGCGTATCCTTTACATCAGCCTGCAGCCCCACAAGGCGACTCTTCTTCCATGAGCCGGCATTGGAGGTGACTCGGCTCTTCAGAAGATAGCTAACCTGCGATCTATTCAGTGAACTGCATGGTCTAGGATGGCACTGGGCTCATTTCCAAGATGCCCAGAAGGCCCCAAAGTGACTTGTGGCTGCCAGGGAGACAGGAAAATGACAAACCCGAAGGCCCAGGGCTGCAGGTTAATGACACGCGGCGTTGGCCCAGCAACGCGTGTTTGGTTCAACCCCAGAGGGAAGGGAGGGACGCCCAGACAGGCATCAAAAACAGAAAGTTGCCCCTTGCCTCCTTGTGTTAGCCAACGCCCAGCGGGTTGGGTTGGCTGAGCGAGTCCTTCTCCAGTCCCAAATTCATCCCCACCTCTCTTTGAGCCAACCCTCTGGGTATTTCAGGAACCAGGCTGAGACCTGCCTAGGAATTGGGGTCGTTCGGACCCTTCCCAATGACGCAACGCAGATTTTGTGAAAACCTTGGCCTGACTTAGTTCTTGCTTGAGCCTGCACCAGAGTAAATAGGCCACAGGTGAAGACTACAGCAGCCTATTCTTTCGCCTATCTCTGTCCCTTTAGAGCAGAGGTGCCTGACCTTTTGGGCACCGGGGACCCGTTCTATGGAGAAAGATTTTTCTGCGGACCGGAGAGTGCGTGGTTTTGTGGGCTGCCTGCATCCCACAGATGGGGCTTTGCTTGTTTGTGCGGACCGGTTGCTGGCATGCCATGGCCCAGGGGTTGAGGACCCCTGCCTTAGAGCTCCAGAGGGCTACAAATGGCCCAGCAGCAGCTCAGAAGCCACACGTAAGCTATCTTTGGCTCCTCAATCCAAGCACAAGAAAGAGGATCAGTCTCATGGCTAACTCCCTGGGAATCCCTCCCAGCATCAATTGTGTAGATTCTGGCTTGCTATCTGCCTCCCCACCCTGGACCTTCTTGGTAACTGGCAGGCCCACATCCACCCCGCCGTTTGTTTTGCACAGGACCCCATGCCTGCTCTGCTCACTTACCTTGCTCGCTTGCAGGGAGCCTTGGTGTCTGTCTGAATGCTCTCTGCCTGCAGCATTGGCAGAAGAAATGCCCCCTTGAGAGCCCTCATCTCCGCCCAGGTAGAGATGGAGCCAACCAGCCGAGAGCGCTCCAAGGTGGGGGAGAAGAGGCACCTGGCTCCCTGATGCTCTGGGCAACACGTTCCCTGCCTCTGGATCAACTGTGGCCCATCCAAGGAATCTTTCTATGACGGTCCTCCCGGTTTGCCACCTGATCTATGGCAATTGGACAGGAAACAGAGAAGGGCACCTTCCTGGCACTGCTGTTTCTCCAGAGCATCCGAGAACTCCATTTGCTACAGGAAGTTCGGCCAAACAAGGTCCCTTCTTCCATTCCAAGGGTGAAACCCTTTCCTTTCTGAGAGCCAAGAAGCGGCCGTGGGCATCTCACTTTGCACCACGGCTCGATCTGCTCTTTGGGCTGGGAATAGCTGCTTCCTGGGAATCTCACAGAACACGAAGCCCAGTCAAGGCAGAGACCAGCCCACTAAGATCAAGGGCACACAGGCACCGTAGTTAGACATAGGGGCAGAAAGCAGTCTGTCTCTCTCTGATCAACTGTTCTGCTCCAGATTAGCCTCAGCCTCCTGAGGGATCTTCCTACCTACAATGGAAGCAATCCTTAGCGTACAGCTGCTGCTCCCTGCCCCCACCTAAGGGGATCCGAAGAACAGGCTCTGCTCGTCTGACCGAGTTTAGCCCAGCGGTTTCTGGAAGGGAAGCAAGAGTTTGCCCCATTTCCCAGAAGTCTCCACCTCCGTGGCTTGCTTTTGGTTAAGCCACCGCCAGGGCCTCCTCCGCTTCCTGGGACAATTACAGAAACAAACCCGCCCCAATTAGACTTAATGATCCACTCTTTCTATCCCCAGGGGGCTCAGAGGAGCAGCTCAGGTGTCAACAAAGGAAAAACACCGTTCAGTGGCAGATTGGTGCGGGCTTAAGTGAGGGTAGCAGGTACTGAGTAGCCTCCCTAAATTATACGCTTGGAAGGGCAGCAGATTCCTTTTATCCCCCTTTCCAACTGTCCACCTCCTACCTTACATGGCATCTGCGAGAGAAGCCTGCTTCTCCACCAGTGAGAATTTGGGGGAAAGATCTACCTGGCAGCCTTTCATCAAAACTTCGCTAGCTCTTCTCCAACAAGGTGGTCTAATACGCCAATGCTTGCTTTTTTTCCTGCTCTCTTCAGCAAATGGAAACGAGGGGCTGACTATCCGGAAATCATGGCTGCAAAGAGAGGTGACGGAAACAGAAGGGCCAAAGGCAGCCCCTTAGCTGCGAACACAAGCATGGAATTCCTGCGGTCTTACCTAAAATCAGAGGAACTTTTCCTTCCACGTTTCCTGCAGAGGGAATCTAAGTTGGGTTTGAACTGTGTGGGCCTTCAAACACTTGGGGATCAAGGACGGGTCATTTAATGGCGGAAGTTGGGAGAAAGTCTCCATCAAACAAGGCTACACCACCACAACGAACGCTCATTCCTCCTGCCTTTAAAAGTATTATTTATTTCTGTGTATCAGTTCCACATAAAGCAAGGGTCTTACAAAATCCGTTCTGTTGACTAGGAGCATCTCTGGAGTGCCTGCCCACAAGGACTCCAGTCACCAAAAGAGAGGCAAGGGGAGAGGGGTGATTTTTTCGGGGTGGGGGTGGGGAACATTCCTCTGCTTACAGCAGGCCTTGGCGTTTCAGGTCTTCATAGGTCTTTTTGTTGACCACGTTCCCACTGGAGTCTTCGTATTCCTCCTGGAACAATAAACGAAGCTGCTGACGGCCAAACGCAAAGCCAAACGTCCAACACAACACGACAGCAAGGCACTCTCTTTCTGTGACAGAACTCAAGGATTTTGACCCGTCCGAATGGAAAAGCTAGGCGCCCCTTCTATTTTCTCTGGGCTGCAGGTATAACCTTGGAACGCTCCTGGATTATGCCCCTGGGTCTTCTTCATTTGTGAAGGATACAGCTTCCTTTCTTCATTTTAGTTCAAGACTTGATTGGAGGGGGGGAGAAGGGGCTGTTCCTCACCTGCTGTCTGGCATTTTCAGTTTCCGGTTCCCGTCCCATTGCTGCAGCCAACTCTTTTCCTGCTGCTGTTACTATAGGCCTACTTTTGACCCATATGCACCATTTTTATGACTCCTTTGTTGCACTTGACTGGTCTATCACACACACACACCCTCCCCCCAGATAGCTCTTTTCACCTCCCTCCCTTTTAATGTCTTGGAGGCAGTTACTTCGCCATTCCGTAAGGATATTTCTCATTTTGCTATCCCTACTAAATATTACACAGGATTAATAGGAAGTTAAGATACCATTCAGAAACTGAGGTATATGTCTTGGCTGGAGTGGAGTCTCCTTTGTCGGAATGCATGCTGTCTTTGATACCTTTTATTACCCTACACAAAATGTAAGGCCTTAAGTTGTAATGTTGAACAGGATAACCTTAATAAGTCTTGTTGATTTGGCTTTTTATCGATGGCAGTACACCAACAACCAGCAAACATAGAAATGTTCTATATATCCTAAAGCTGGGGTTCTACTTAAAAACCATAGCCGAGAGGCAGTTACTAGGGGAAAAAGTAGCTGTGAAAGAAAATAAGAAAGGCCGAGCATTTTAACCTAGAGACCCTGACCAAAGGAGAGGTATTTAAATTTTTAAAAAATATCCTTTGAAAAGGGGCAATGCATTTGTAACACAATATAACAAGGATGATTCAAAATGAAATAGAAGAGTTACATAAAGTAGTATCTTACTGCAGCTCAACAGTTGTTTATCTGAGTGGCCAGAGTCATTACAAGATGGTTTTCTTTCTTCCTCAACCCCTTAGATTATACTGACTTTCCAATCTGGTCCAGGGGCTCAGGTGCTGCAACACAAGGGCTAAGAAGACCCCCCCTCCTATCCCAACTTACTTCTGTATCTGGCTGCCATCTCTCTGAAGCCTTCTGTTGCTTCAACTTTGCCCACACTGAAAAAACAGAGGAAAGCCAAGTCATGTGTTGGTGCTGAGGGGAGGAACAATTGCACACCAATTGGGGAGCTTTCAGAAGCTCCTGTGAGATGATAATAGTCCTCCCAAAGGCTTTTCCCTGATGCAAGCCCAGCCCTCTTGACTCTGCCTGTCCCGCCACTCCACCCCCCCCTGCCAAGGCCAGGATCTTTCCCACCCCCGAGGTCAGGGCCAACAGGTGAGGCTTTGGTGCCACTTACACGACACGGCGTCTTCAATCTGCGTAACGTTTGCGAAGTGAGCTGTGTTGGGGATGCCCAAGCATCGCATGCCGTGAGCGTGGCGCCATTCCTACAGAGCACAAGAGATCATAAAACCAAGGGTGTGGCCCCTCCCAAAACAAGGACTGCTCTTGGGCAGCCGAGAATGGTCTGGGGGAATTAGGAATCCTAGAGTGCAGAGGAGACACTTTGGCCACAGAGTCCACCCCCAATTAAAGGACCCCAGACGCCTGCACGCATTCTCTGCCTCTTCCTGAAAGAATGCTGTGGCATGAGGGTCTCCAGGGAGGCAGGGGGCAAAAGCAGCTCTCTCCCAGGCTCTGAGCAGCCCTGAGGTTGCTAGAGATGCCAGACCAGCAAGGGACCGGAACCAGTCAGAAAAGCCCATGTGCCCCCTGCCGCAGGAACCCCACCCTCTCCCAGATGAAAGCACGCCGTGGCGTTCCTTACCGCAAAGTGTCGCTGGAAAGCTTTGGGCCCACGGTAGGTGTAATTCCCACAGATCTCACAGTTGTAGTTGATGTTCAACCCGTGGAGCTTGTAGAGCCAGTAGGGAATTGGCTGGAAGGCAAGGAGCCACAGCGGTCACCGGGTGCCCCGTGTGAGGCCAGCCCCAGGAGGAGAGCGAAGCCCGCCTTCTTGCCAGGGGCCTTACCTTACCATCCCAGCCCAGGGGTAGGTTTTTGGGGTTGTAGATGATCTCGTTCTCTTCATCCTCACTTTCGCTCTCGCTGATCTGCTCCTCCTCCTCCTCCTCCCGCTCTTCCCCGGTCCGTGCCTGCTTGCGCTGCACGTTCTCGTGGGTCAGCTGCCGTTGCTCCTAAGGGACAGTGAGGGCTGTGAGTGCAGCAGCCCCTGCCTGGGACCTCCACGCTCAGAGGAAGGGGTGGCCCTTACCCCAAGGATCTCCACGTACTCGTAGATCTGGGCCTCCAGGAAGGCCACGTCCTTATTCCGCTCTGTGTCCCTGTCAAGACAACGATGGTGCCCGCAAGTGAGCAACCCCAGCTGGCACCGACGGCTCTTCACCCCAGGACGTGAGACCACCCCAGGAGGGGACCAAGCCAAGAAGGGCCAGAGCAGGCAATGCCAACTCACCCTCACCCCCACCCAGAGCAAACTCACCGCTTGCTCCCTTTCGTCTTCGGGTTTTTGGCAAAGAGAGAGGGATCCAGGGCCTCCAGGGACTTGCCCTTTGTGCTGAAAAGCCTCTGAGCACGTTCCTCCAGGGTCCTGGGCAAGGAAGAGAGCAGGAACCCTTTAGGTCCGGGTCCAGCGAACATTTTTTGCATTGCAAATAAGAGCCAGGCGTGTAACTAGGGAATGGCGAGCTGAAAATGCTGGAAGCTCCTCGTCACCCAAGGATATACAAAATGTGTTTTGGGGTAGGAAGCAGAGAAAACAGCTCAATTCTTTTGTATGAGAGCTATTTCAGCTTTCAAAATGGCTGAGATCAAATGCTTCTGCTTGTCTCACAAGAGGGGGCCGTCCCCACCCAGGCGAGAGTCCCCACCTTTACACAGAAAGCCCAGGGCAGGGCTGATACGCCCGTGCCACTTCTCTGCACGCCCCCCCCCCCGGACTGCCAGGCCATCGCGAACGCTCAAGCTGCTTCCACTTACCCTCCACATTTCAGACTTAGGGCCAGCAGGGCAGATTTCAGCCGATCTAGACCAAGGGAGGCCAACTCCTGTGGGGAAGCAGCAAAAGCTCTAGTGGGAGCCGCTGACTCCCCCCTTGCAGGGCCACGGAGGAACCTGGCCCCGTGCATTCCTAGAGGCTCCAAGGGAGGGAGTCACTCTTCCCCTCCCGCCCCCACCCCCTCCAGGATCCAGAAGAGATTCAGAATGGCTACCAACCTCCCAAGAGGAGAAGGCAGAGAGGTCCAGGTGGGCCCCAGCATGGGTGAGGGCGCTGCTAGTTTCTTTCTGCCAAAGGACAACAGGAGGATATATGGACAAAGGTTCTGCAGACCGGTGGCCTCCAGATGTGCTTAGCCCCAACTCTCCCAGCCATTTAGGCTGACTGGGGACGCAGAGCCCAGGCTGGGAGGAGGCGTCTCTCCCGGAAACATGAACAATTAACATGGTTTACAACCGTTGTGCTTCACATCAGCCTCGCCCACCACAGAATGGCACTCACCGGCCAACCAGGGAAAGTGCCAATCTCCCACTTCTTCTCAAAATCTCCCTGGATTTTGCCAAACAGCTCATTCTGGTCAAGCAGAGGCTTCACGCGGTCTGTATAATCCTGCAGATATTCCAACAGCATCTCCAAGTACCTGTAAAAATCAGACTGACTGTGGCAGGAGAGCCCGGCACTCTCCACCCAGATGGGCTTCTTTCCCATCGCTCGGTCAACTGGCAGCAACTGAGCACCACCCACACCAGACACGATGCGCAAGCACAAGAAGTCAAGCGACTTTAAACCTGTCTGTGCCTGCTACTGTAACCCAAGTGGGAAAATGAGAAATTACATTGTAAACCCGCTTTTGTTAACACAAAACGGTGAAATTGACTAGCTTTAATAGCCCAGAGGATGACCCCTTCCCCCTTTCACAGGAAATGGTCACCTTCTGTACTCTGCATTTTTTCTCTCCTTTGGAATGTCAAAGAGCTGGTCAAAAGTAGACAGGTAAGTGATGTAGTCCAGTTTCTGCAATAGCATGAAGAAAGAGAAGGGAGTTTACCACAATTCTCTGCTCTCTGGAGGTTTCTATGGCTGCCCTTGAAGTGAGGCTGGGGGAGAGAAGAGCCTTGCACATGGTCACCCCTCCCTTTCAGCCCAGCAAGAGACAGCCTTCATTTTACTCCTCTCCCTCCCTCATCTCCAGTCCCAGAACATTTTGTGCCACTTCAGTGGGGCTTCCCTTTGACATAACTCTATTAAGCATAAATCTGAGGACACAATCCGCAAAACAAGACAGCATCAGTTGTACCCCCAAGTCTGGAAAACAGTATGGAAACCTTACTTCAGATGACTTGAGGTTGATGTACTTCAGGTAGCAGTCGTGCAGGTCCAGGTAGCGGCCATATCCTTCTTCATCAGTGAACTCCACAAGGTCTACGAGAAGTCAAGAATGAAAGACGGCCCAGAACCATCCCAAAGGAGGAAGCAAAAGCCACGTGTCTAAGACAGCCAACCTCAGCACATAATTTATCCGTTTGGAAAAAAAGGAAAGCCACGCAGACTTACTCTGAGCCTCTTCGCTTGGATTTTCCCGGGCCTTTAAGAGCTCTTCAAATTCTACTGACATCGGCACACAAATCTGCAAAGGTAACACATGTTTTTTGGTTTTGCATCATGATCCCCCTCCCCAAGAACTGAAAGAAAAAGGGAAGAAATGTGCTGCATGCGGGAAGTCACTCAGCCATGTTTTAACACAATTAACCTGTTCAGGAGGGCTTTATTCAGAGAAGCAGAGGACAGAGAACACAAGATCTTAGCAAAGTGGTTTGCTATTCATTTGCAAAGGGTTGGATGAGGTGACCTTTGTGGTCACTTCCAGCTCTTCAATTCTATGAGCAAGAGTTGTTCTCTCTCACCTCTTGGCAAAAAGGAAACACTTCTACTAAACAGAAAGCTACAGCCTGTTACACACAGCCCTTGTTTCAGGGCCCTGGATGAACCAGGCTCCGATGCTCTCTCAAGAGTTGGGCTGGCCTGAAGCCCAGAACCTCTGCAGACGGAGGGAAGCATACAGAGCCATCGCTTGACATTGCCAGTGGGTCTGAGATGGCCTCCTCCAAGTCAAGAGACTAACTCTGAAATGTTTACATTGTGTCATCAGGTGCAAGAGCTTTGAGAAGTTCTCTGGGTTTTAAATATTGAAATGCAAACAAAACTGTAAATGCGTACAAGGTTAAAAGGTAGAAAGCTCAGATTTCTGCAAAAACTAATGCATTGAGACAATTCCTCCACTCCCACCCCCCAAAAAACCCCTTCAGCCTTACAAATGCAGGAGAATATTTCCTTGCTTACAAATGCAGGAGGATATTTCCTTGCTCATAAATGCAGGAGGATATTTCCTTGCTCACAAATGCAGGAGGATAATTCCTTGCTTGCAAACACAGGAGAATATTTCCTTGCTTAAATGATCAAAATCGCCAGAAAGGTAAGGAAAAGCCCGGACAAGGGGCGGGTTCTGCCCGGGGGGGCCCCGCTGACCTCGTTCGGATGCTTGCGGTGGAACTCCTTGATCTGCTTCAGCCGGTTGTAGAACTCGGCGAACTCGTTGGGCCCCGAAATCGCGCTGAGCTCCTCCTTCCGCAACCTGGGGGGACCCCGACACGGCGGAGGGGGGGTGTCAGCGTGTCTTGCGCCCCCCCTGGCGCCCCCCTCCCCCCTCGCGGCCCTCCCCCCTCCTCCCCGGCGCTCACCCGTCCTTGTCGTCGTAGAGATCCCGCAGGTTGCCGCTCACTTCCATGTAGCGCTGCAAAAGAAGCCCGGCGCGTCANCCCCCCCCGGCCCGGCGCCCCACCGTGGACTTGCGTGTCAGCATCTCCTTGACCATCACGTCCATCAGCCGCTCGCGCTCCTCGTGGTAGCGGCGCTGCTGCTCCAGGATGGTCTCCATGGCGGCGGCGGCGGTGGCGACGGACCCGGAAGCCGCCTCTCAGCGCCCCGGTCCCGCTCGCCCGCGCAGGAAGGTTCCGCGCGGCCTACCGGAAGTCGGTGGGCCGAGCTAGAGCACGGGTCCGCCACCTTGGCCACTTGAAGGCTTGTGGACTTCGCTGGCTGAGGAATTCTGGGAGTTGAAGTCCACAAGCCTTCAAGTGGCCACGGTTGAGGACCCCTGGGCTAGAGCGTCCGTCCCTGCAGGAGGCGGCGCTCTAGGCTTGCGGCGCAGCCCTCGGGGCGGCCAGCGAGGGAGGGATCCGAGGGGGGCGAAGGGTAGGGTTGGGGAAAGCGGGGGGCTCCCGGGCGGTCTTGGTTAGGCCCAGCTGCCTCCCCGGCCCCGGGAACGAGACGAAGCCGCTCGCCCGAGGGTCCCGGGACGTGGCGGCGTCTCCCTTGCTGCAACGTTGCATTTCCTTTCTCCAAGGTGGTGCATCTTTCTGGATCTCCTAGATCAGGGATAGGCAACCTCGGCTCTTTTATGACTCATGGACTTCAACTCCCAGAATTCCTGAGTCAGCTATGCTGACTCAGGAATTCTGGGAGTTGAAGTCCATGAGTCATAAAAGAGCCGAGGTTGCCTACCCCTGTCCTATATCTCCTGGTGGCTTTTGATAGTATCGGCCATGACATCTTTATGGACCAGCTTTGAGGGAATGTGATGAGAAGCCCTGTCTTTACGGTGGTTCTCCTTCCATCCTGGCTGGTTCTAGTGCAGTGTTTCTCAACCTTGACAATTTTAAGGCATGTGGACTTCAACTCCCAGAATTCCACAGCCAGCAATGCTGGCTGTGGAATTCTGGGAGTTGAAGTCCACATGCCTTAAAATTGTCAAGGTTGAGAAACACTGTAAATCTAGTGGGTGTTGGTAGAAGAGAGGCTGAGCCCTAGGCCCCCTGCAATGTGGGCTGCTCCAGGGCTGGAGCCTTTCCTAACATCTACCTGAAACTGCTGTGGAAGGTCATCTGACCATATGGGGTCCGGTATGTTGATAATACCCAATTATAGATCTCCATTCCTAGATAAGAGAAGCGATATTGGGGCAATGTTGGCCAAGCGCCTGGAATCTGTAAAAGTCTGGATGGGGAGGAACTGGCTTCAAGTCAACCCTACAGGATGGAGTGGCCATGGGTTTTTGAACATCTAGGGCAGTGTTTCTCAACCTTGACAACTTTAAGATGTGTGGACTTCAACTCCCAGAATTCCCCAGCCAGCATAGCTGGCTGGGGAATTCTGGGAGTTGAAATCCACACATCTTAAAGTTGTCAAGGTTGAGAAACACTGCTCTAGGGCCAGACGATTCTCCATCTTTGACTTTGGAAGGGGTAACATTTCTGCAGACTGAGCTGGTGTATAATTTGGGAGTCGTTCTGCATTCACTGCTCCAGCTCAAGGAAAAATAGCCAAGTCGCTTTTATACCAAATAGAAAATAGCTCTAATAATATGGTAGGGTGACCTACAGAAGGGCTTTAAATAAGGCACTTAATGAAAGCAGACTGAGTTATGAGTTACTGGTTGCTGGGTGTGGGAGCCCTTGTTTGTTGGGCTCTTAAGGTTCAGTTGCAACTGTTGCTGTTGTAGCAACCTCCTTGCTATGTAGCAATCTCCCTGCCTGAGCTCCTTGACTCAGTGGCTCAACTGCCAATGGTGTTCATGATCTTGGGGGGGGGGGGGGGGGGCTTTAATCTGCTTTCTCTCGCAGCTGGGTTGGAGATAGCTCAAGAGTTCACGGGCACAATGACATCCGTGGGCCTGCCACAAGTCATCCAGAGCCAGACATGCAACAGCAGTCCTACACCGGACCTGTTTTTTCTGCTGGAGCAGTGACAAGGTAATTTGGATTTAGGGGAGGAGGCAGTTTTTCTCTTATCAGAGTCAGACCACTCCCTGGTGGGAGTTCTTCCTGCAATTCTCTTATGCCCCTTCCCACACAGGGAGGCTGGACCAGGGGCGTGATTCAAATATGGGAACAACCGGTTCTCTGTGTGGATGCCGCTTCCAGAAGTCCATTCTGGGCCTGGGCAACAAAAAATTAGCTACCGGTACTGCTGAATCCCACCATTGGGCTGGACCTATGAGATTGACCTGCCCCGGGGCAATGAATGAACCCAGTTGGTTCCAAGGGACTGGGGGTTGTTCCAGAGAGTCTGCTGCAGGGTTCGACTGAAATGGCCGCCTGGAATGAGAGGGCAACGGGCTGCATATTGGATTGTGCCTGAATAGCATTTCCTCCCCTATGGATCACAGAACTCCCCTTCTTCATGGAGGAGCCGAGAGGAATGAGGTGGAAGAAGAGGTGCCTCAAGAGGAGTGAACTTGATCAAACAGGAGCTACAGCTGCTATTGGAGTCTACCTCATGGCCCTACATTGGGCATTCTCTGCCCTTATTGCAGACTTGTTTGGGGTGACCTGAGCCCTTCTGGAAGGAAGTGGTTTGGGGATGCACTTATAGCAGGGGTGTCAAACTCAATTTCATTGAGGGCCGCATCAGCATTGCGGTTGCCCTCAGGGGGCCGGGTGGGTGTGGCCAGGGTGGGTGTGGCCTACTGGGTGGGTGTGGCCAGCTCTACATCGTTCGCGTCAAGGGTGCCTGTGGGGGCCTGGGCAGGAGTGGGATAGATCTGAGGGTCTCTGGCAGAAGGGGGTGGGATCGGGGCAAGCGCCAAGCCTCGCTGTTCCTCTCAGGCCATGCGGGGAGGGGGCTTATGGAGCTAAGACTGAATGCCTTTCAGCATAGAGGGCCACCACAAAATTGTACATTGGCTCCCAGCTGGCCTGGGCCAGGGCCAAGGCAGCGGGGGCCATTCCCTCACTGTTTTCAGGATGGCTTCGCGGGCCACATGAAACCACTTTGCGGGCCACATCCGGCCCCCGGGCCTTGTGTTTGACATGTCTGACTTATAGGGTCATTGTGGGGAATATGTTGGGCATCTGATGGAAAAAGTTGATCAGATCTAAGGTGGAGTCTGGCCTTGGAGTGGATTCTGTGGGGGCTGGGAATGGCCTGGGGGGAGGGTGATCCTTTTGGGTGATCACCTGGGGGGAGGGTGATCCTTTTGGGGCAGAGGAAGGGGACAGGATGGTCGTGACTGTTAGCTCACCCACCTCTATGTTAGATCTCATCATGGCGGTCTAGGCGGGGATCAGTTCCTCATTGAGACGGGGTGGTCACAGTGGTGCATTCCCATCTCATAGGACCATTGCTGAAGGTTGTACCGAAAGTGTTGAGCTTCAGCTTCAGGAGGCCTTAGAAGAAGTGGATCATCTGGATCCCTTTGAGTTCAGGCCTGGATATGTACCCTGGATACAGATGGCATTGACTGCACTCTTGGATGTCCACTGGCAGGAGAGGGATGAGGATAGCGCCTCCATCCTTACTCCTCTTGACCTTTTAGAGATCATGATATCCTTAAGGCTAGGCTCTGGGAGTTGGGGATGGGCAGTTTTATACCGGTTGTCTTTGTTCCCTTGGGCTGGTCCTAGTTGAAGTTGGGAGGTGAGAGAGAAGCCCCCTCCCAGGGCTCAGTGTCTTCCCCTACCCTGTTCAAGACTACATGGGACTGCTGGGTGAAGTCATCCAATGGTTGGGGATGATGACGTTGGGATAGCACCACCCCAGATTGTTTGAACAATGTGGAGGGTAGTTCTTTCTCAGAGCCTGGAGGCTATGGGGGCCTGGATGGGGCACAACAGGCTTCAGCACAATTCAAAGAAAACTGGATAGATCTGGGGTTTTGGACCTCCTGGTTCCAGAGACCTTCTAGATTTGGCCAAGGATGGAGTGGTACCATCTTAAAACCGTGTCAGCCCTTTGTGGCAGACCATACCAGGAAACCAAGACTATGCTAATATTTACTTTTATTACAAGGTTATGATAACATTGTTTTGCAGCTATGATAACATTGTTTTGCAGCTCTCCCTCCCTCCAAGAGAACTAGGGAGGGTCTTGAGACGTTTTCTCAGATCCTGCCCGAGATCCAAGATTTCTTTTGTCCGACCATTGTCGGCTGTGACTCTTCCTCTTGTTCAGGGATAGTCAACCTTGGCTCTTTTATGACTCGTGGACTTCAACACCCAGAATTCCTGAGCCAGCTATGCTGGCTCAGGAATTCTGGGCGTTGAAGTCCACGAGTCATAAAAGAGCCAAGGTTGACTACCCCTGCTCTTGTTCCTCAAGGCTATTCTGATTGCCCGTTATACAGAACCAGTGTGCAATCCAGGATCCTGTGGACTCATGGTTCCTGGTCAAGAAGCAGAGGGAAGCCATGGCTAGGAGGGCATTTGCATAACTTCAGATCGCACATCCATTGTACCCAAGCCTGGACTGGTGTGTGTGTGTGTGTCCTGTTCATGGCCATGCCTTTGTGACCTCCAGATTGTACTACTGTAATGTGTTTTACATGGAGTTGCCCTTGGAAGTGCCTTTGGAAGCTTTAGTTGGTGCAGGATGCAGTGGCACAGGCATTACATGCCCTTGAAAACTTGGTGTGGTGCCCAAGCCTGGGGCCCTGGGATAGAGCCAATCTCCAGTGTGGCTAATTGAGTGGTTGATGCCCAGCTATGTATTTTGTCTATTTTTATTGCAGAGCCTTGCATAGAGATATGGGAGACAACATAAATCAAATAAATAGGTTTTTGGGCTACAGAATACAGAACAACAGGTGGAAGGAGCTGACCCAGAAAGGCTGGACAGCTTCAGTTAGCAATCTATTAAGGTCATCCTTAGAATAGTTTTTAAGCTGCTTTGGGATGTAAAATGTGGCTGCCCACGTGCTCCCTAGTGGTTAGCAACAACAACCAGAGTGTTTGTAAGGTCAGTGAACACCACTGGGCTTTTAACTTTGGATAGCGTCTTAAAGGTGCTTTTGCTACTGGAAGGACCTCAGCTGAAGCCCTTCCTTGTCTGCCTTTGAATCCTTTACATGGTTCAGCTTGTTGCTACAGCCATTGTGCTCTGAGAACTTTGAAGAGTCTGAAAAATGCATTAATTGTTGGTAGCTTCTTGCAAGAAATGTGGACCTTAATGGAAATGTGACTGGCTCCATAGGCCCATTGATTATTTAGTCACTGAATTTTAATTGTCAGCGATAGATCTTTATGAACTTTATAAGCTACTTCTCATCTTTCAGATGTACTGAAACATCCTTTAATAAACATATAAGGCATCCTGGCAGATAGCAAAGCTAGAAATGAAGTTAGACCAGTGTGGTTCATGAGTACTTATCAATGTGTAGAATAGTTACAGAATACAGAATAACAGAGTTGGAAGGAACCTTGGAGGTCTTCTAGTCCAGCCCCCTGCTTGAGAAGGAGACCCTTTACCATTCAAGACAAATTGCTGTCCAATATCTTTTTTAAAAAACAAAAACAAAACAACAACCCAGTGATGGAGCACCCACAACTTCTGAAGGCAATTCATTCCATTGATTGTTCTTTCAGGAAATTTCTTCTTAGTTCTAAATTGGATCTGTCCTTGATAAAGTTCCATTAGTTATTTCTTGTCCAGTCCTTAGGTGCTTTACGAAATACAGTAGGTTAACACCCTCTTCTCTGTAACAACCACTCAAATATTGGAAGACTATCACCCCTACTCCCTTCTCTTCATTATACTAAACATACTCAGTTCTTGCAACTGTTCACGTTTTAGCCTCTGGATCCCTTATCATCTTTGTTGTTTTTCTCTGCACTCTTTTCTAGAGCCTCAACATTTTATTTTTTGTATTGTGACCAAAGCTGGATGCAGTATTCCAACTGTAGTCTTAGCAAGGCAGTATAAAGTGGTATTGACACTTCACATGACCTTGATATAATCCCACTGTTGATGCAGTTAGGACTGCATTGGCTTTTTTGGTAGCTGCAGCACACGGCTGGCTCACATTTAAATGGTTGTCCACTAGAATTTCTGGATTCTTCTTGCAATTACTGCTGTTGAGCCAGGTGTCACCTATTCTGTACCTGTGCACTTTTTTCTTGCCTAAGTGTAAAACTTTACTTTTCTCATCATTGAATTTCATTTTGTTAAATAGGGCCCAGTCCTTCTGGATCTTTAGCCTATCTTCTGGTGTATTGGCTATTCCTCCCAGGAGCTGTCATCTGCAAATTTGACAAGTTCCTCTTCAATCCCCTTGTCTAAATCATTTATGAAGATAATGAAGAGTACTGAACTTAAGACAAAGCCTTGGGGTGCCCCACTGCATACTTCCCTCAGTGTAAATATAGTTCCATTCAGGACTACACTTTGGTGGTGCTGTCTATCCCACATTTTTCTATTTTATCAAGAAGTAGGTTATGGACTATTTTGTCAAATGCCAAGTATACTATGTCCACGGCATTTTGCTGATGCACTAATTTAGTCACTTTGTCATAGAATGCAATAAGGTTTGACTGGCGTGATCTGTTTTTGAGAAATGTTGGCTTCCAATAACAGCTTTGGTGGCTTCTTGTTGTTTGTTGCTGGATTATCTTTTGGGATGGATAGAACTGGACTTGGGAGAAGGACCACTGTGGTTTCCAGGAGGCCCATGATGGTAAAGGCAAGAAAGGGTGCAAGGCCCCCCAAGGCGGCACTGGGCCCGCCCTGCCCAGGCTGAATTAGGAGAGTCGACTGAAGCCTCTCCAGAACGCCTGTGGGGCTTCTGTGTGTCTGGCTTCCTTCCCTCTTGAGCTCCACCTCCTACTTCACTACTGCTCCGCCAGGCCTTACCACATGATCTCATCTCAGCCCCACAAATAAATCAGGCAGGCAGAGCAGGTCATGACCCATCCACCCCCTTGGGATAGAATCCAGATGTTGCTGGCCAAACGAAACCGATCCGCTTCCTTTTTTGGGAAGATACACCCCACCACTAATAGCTTCCAGCAGTATGGAGGTAGGAGGCACTCGGTTGCCAAGTGCCTAGAGGTGGGGGAGAGGTGGGAGCAGAGCCCCACCCTGCCCCTGTTCAAATGCTACACAAGCCTCTTCAGGTAGCCCGTCATGTTGCCGAGCGTCTTCTGCAAGCAGGAAAAAGTCTGACTCAAATTTACTCCCTTTACACCATAGCTACTTTGGCTGACATTCGGTTATTACGAGCACAAGTTGCCGGAGAATCTTGACTTCGGTTGCAGACATTTCCCCCTCCTTTCCCACTCTGGAGGGGCTGCAGCTGAATGCAGTGCCAGACTGGCCTGGACGTGAAGCAATGCCTACCCTAGGTGGGAACAATCCCTCAATTTTGTTGTGAGACACTCTTCCCCTTCCTCGCGCTAAATCCTGGGTGGAGCAGAGGTCTGGGCACACCCAGCGGCATTCAGATGGTGGGTCGGAGGAGAAAGTGTTGAATTCTTTAGGATTTTGGGAAGCAGCTCAGTGAGAAGACTGGATGTCCAATCCGGCATGACAAACCCATCTTATCCCCCCCCCTGTTCTTAAAGTGAGTTATCCTTAACGATCCATTAACATGATTTATTAGAGAAAGTCAGAAAAGAAGGGGAGAGATCCACGGGACCAGAGGTGAGCAAGCCCATCAACAGGCAGACACCCAGCTGTGGTCTCCGACTCCCCAACAGCAGAGCATCTGAGGAAATGGCTACATAGTGCATTTAAAGGAACATGCATAGCATTTCACCAAAGAAAAGCAGGAAAGCAATTCAGGCCACAGAGAACGTGTGCAGAAAGCAACAGAGCCCCTTCCTTCCAGGCGGGAGAGGGCAGGATAGAAGAGTGGGGAGACTCCCAGGACTGAAAGCAGCAAGTAGAGAGTCCAGGCCCAGAGGGGGGGGAGGGTAGTGGAGGTCAGGGGATTCAAAACTGAAGCCCAGGGTTTGTGAGAGAAAAAAAACTAAAGCCTTTTTAGCCTTAAAAGCTTTCTTTTGCAGCCACTCAGGGTTTCCTGGGGACCAAAGCAAAGGAGGGATGCCCTGCCGAAGGGCTGGCTGTCACTCCAGAACTTGGGGGGGGGATGAGAGAGATGGTACTCCACGCCTCGGGGGTGGAGGTCTCCGCTCCCCAAAAGTGAGCAGGGGTGGCTAGAGAGAAACAGGATGGTGGAGGGGGAACAGCTGAGCTTGTCCTGCTAACAGTCGGACAACCGGGGTGGATCCCCAGGGAAGAGCTAATGCACTTGGGTGGGAAACGGGAGGCTCCCACCCTCTGAGAGACACCCACCTGCTCTCTTCCGGACCCAGAAGAAAACAGCCCCCCGAGGCAGATCACGGTCGGTGGTGGGGGTGGACTTCACCACCACGCTGCTGGTGAGAAAGGGAAGCGGCCCCAGCTCGTCTAGAGACGACAGGCCGAGTGAGAAAGCCACAATTTTTGTCTGGCAGCAGGAAAGAGGCGGCTGGCGCCAGTCAGCAGTGCCAGGGAGGGGAGGACCACCCCTGCCCTGCCACTGCCCCAGGAGAGAACTTTGGCACACACACAATCTAGAGGACAACCGCACGGGATGTTCCTTCAGAGACCGTTGGCACAATCGCGACACAGGATCTCGTCGCTGTCAGGGATGAAGCCCTTCCCCACCAGTGAGGTAGTACAGCGGGAGCAGCTGAAGCAACTTTGGTGCCAGTGGCGATCCTCGAAGGAGATGTACTTGCCTCCCCCAAAACCTGGGGGGGGGAAAAAAAAGGAGGCGGCATGGGACAGGGGCCCACCTCCATCTGATTCTGCTGTCCGTCCCCTGTGCAGCTCTCCAGAGCCGGAGGCCGGGCCGGGCTGCCCTCCCGCTCGACTCACCTGTGATGGGCTTTGCGCAGGCGCTGCACTTTTTGGCATAAAGGCTGCCAAAGCACTTGACGCAGTAGGGCTGGTCCTCTTGAGAGGTGAACTGCTGCCCAGCCAGGGGGGCCTCGCAGCCTGTGCAGACGAAGCACTCCTTGTGCCACGGCTCGTCCCGGTAAGTCACTCCGCCCTTGGTCAGCGACTGTAAGCACAGGAGCAGAAGTTCGTCTCAGGGGCTGGCTTGGCCCCCCCCCCGCCGCCCCAGGACACTCCTACCAGCTGCGTCCCCCTCCCCTTGAGCGGTCAAGACCCAACCTTCTTGCAGCGGGTGCAACGCGGCGCAAACTTGCTCTCGTAGCAGGGCACGCAGTAATACTCGTTCTGCTCGGGGATGAAGGAACAAGCGCCAATGGGCTGCTGGCAGCTGCTGCAGATGAAGCAGTGCTCGTGCCAGGTCTGCCCGCTGTACTCCAGCTTCCGAGAGCCTGTGGGCAGAGGGAGGGAGGGAGGGTGGGTGAGCACCCCAAAGCCCAGGGGCTGCCGGGTCCGGGGCTCGGGGCATCATCAACCCACCTGGCATGACCACCTGTTGGCAGGCCACACACTGGGAGGAGAACTCCCGGCAATAGCAGCCGTTGCAGAGGAGCTCCTGTCCCTGGCAGGTGAAGGGCTCGTCGGCCAAGGAGCGGTCGCAGCGGAAGCAGCGGAAACAGCTCTCGTGGTAATGGCGGTCCTCGTAGTACAGCTCCTGTGGGGGAGAGAAGCAGAGGTCAGAGGGCAGTTGCCTACTGCCTCCGGGCACCTGGGACGGATGCTTCCGTTCCTCCCGGGGGACGGCCCCTCCATACCGTGCAGATGGCCCCAGAAGCAGCAGCCAAAGCCTATTGGCTGCCACCTGCAGCTCACTCAAGCGCATTATGCCCAGCCCAAAGCAGAGGAGACGCTGTCCTGGCTCAGGAGGCTGATCCGCCCCTGCAGGCCGACTCCGCCCGACCGGAGGCAGATTCCCGTAAGCGGCAAAGGACGAGAGGAGAGGATGCTAGCACCAGAAGCAGACTGCAACACCCCCACGTTTACTTTGCCCCCACATCTGAAGCACCATCACAGGTCTCAACCAATAATACACACAAGGCATCTCTTCCACTAATGGGATCTGGCCTATCAGGATTCTACCTAGGAAGAACGGGACAGACTTTGTGCAAAAACAATTAAGTTTGACAACAGCAACACGGCAACATCAGAGCCTTTTAACCTCCCAGGTATCTGCACCAGATACCTCGAAGTAGCCGTCTTGGAACGACGACAAAAGACTGGACAGCCACCTCTCTGAAAGGGTACAGGGTCTCCCGCAGGGGGTTGGACTAGAAGACCTCCAAGGTCCCTTTCAGATCGATTCTGGTTAATTAATTGCTGGATTTATACCTATCAGACTGTCAGACGTTCAGGCCGTCTTAATAAAGACAACAGCCTTTTTTAAAAACACACAACCACACAGAGAGACACAAATAAAGCTCTTGAACTCTATTTCACACTAATTTGTCTCTGCATCAGTACCACCTCGTCTGCCTTCCTTTCCATCCTGCTCTCAACCTTGTTTGAATCCTGTCAACCCAACCCCCACCCCTCATCTGGCCAAGGCAAGGACAGCTCCAGAAAGCAGGCATTTCCATTGCGTAACGTGTGTGAATCAGGAGGCTCCAGGAACCATTCTACAAATTCCCAGGGCTGAAACCTAGAGAGGCTGCTCCAAGAAATTTAAACGGGGGGAGGGAGGGAGGGGATCAATGAAAGAGCTTGTAGAGGGGCCTGGCGGAGAGGCATAAATAAAGGGGGTCAGCAGCTGAGACGGTGGGTCAAAAGGGCAAGTCCTGAGTCTGGAGGAGGCCAAGGTGGCCTTGGGCCTTCTCCAGTCATGGTAGCCCAAAAGGCTGGAGGTACTGGGGCCTCTTGAGGTGCTCCTTGAGCTGGCTGGGCTTTTTGCTTCCTTAGGTGTTAAAGCAATGATATGTCCTAGGGCAGGGGTAGGCAACCTTGGCTCTTTTATGACTGGTGGACTTCAACTCCCAGAAGTCCTGAGCCTGGGAGTTGAAGTCCACCAGTCATAAAAGAGCCAAGGTTGCCTAACCCTGCCCTAGGGGAGTGTTGTGGGACCTTAATTCTGATTTGTTTTGGGTACCGTCTTGATCATCCGATAGTATTTTATATTTTCCTTTTAAAGGTCCCATATAAACAGGGGGGAGTGAGGGGAAGCAGGGGCAGCCTGAGCAGAACTGGTGGCCCTCACCCGGCAGTCGTGTCCAATCAGCTCCTTGCACTCGTCGCAAGTGTTGGCAAAGTGGGAGTCGTAGCAGGGGATGCAGAAAGGACCCCCATCTCCCTGGATGTACTTGCGCCCGTAAAGAGACTCCTTGCAGCTGGCGCAGTCAAAGCTCTCCGTCATCTTGCTGGCTGGAAGTCGAGGTGCTTCCTGGGAAACGAGAAAAAAACAAACAAAACCGCAGTTGACTTCCCTAGCCAAGTTTCGGGGGAAAGATCTGCCCGCTGGCGGAAAGTGGTCCCCTTTGTCTTTCGTACGCAGACCCACACAAGCTGGGGGGAAGGAGGGTGCCGCTCACTACGAGCTGTGGAAGCCACACCTTGCACTGGGGTTGAACGGTGAGGGAAACTGCAAGGTAGGAAATGGTTTCTGAAGTTTTCAGAATCCAACCTTTGATGCAGTTTTCTTTTCTACATTTCTGGATCAGCTCTAGGTACAGCGGTTCTCAGCCTTCACTTTCAAACTCTGGGTATTGGGGGCACCCTTGGCTAGGTAGCCCTCCGGCTTCCTTGGCTCTCAGCCAGCGCAGCCATCTGGGAGTGGGGGCAAATTCCCCACTCCTCACCCGCAAGTGCATTTGTTGTCAATTCTCTCCAGAAGCTTTAGCTCAGTGGTTCCCAACCTTTTTAATGCCGCGACCCCAACCGGTCGTAAGTCGAGGACTAAACCGGTCGTAAATTGAGGACTAAACTGGTCGTAAGTCGAGGACTACCCAACCGGTCGTAAGTCGAGGACTTTCCCTGCCCGGGAGCGCCATGCATGCGTGGTTCCGCCCCCTGCGCCGGCCGAGGCATAGCTGGCAAGCGGCAGAGACGGAGCAGGCCGACCACCAGCTGGCCCAGCCCAAGGGAGGTAAGGCACCCGCCGGAAAAGGGGGGAAAAAATGGCGGACAGCCTTGCTTGGCGACCCCCGTGAAATGGTCGATCGACCCCAAATGGGGTCCCGACACACAGGTTGAGAACCACTGCTTTAGCTAGAGGCTGCCCCCTCCCCAGGACCGGAGTCACGGGGAGGGGAGCGTCTTCCAGGGCAGCAAAAGCAAGGAGTTCCTCCAGACCTCTCATCTCTTGTCAGTGAACTGCAGCATCCTCACCAGATGAGCAAGGGGCCACTGTCCTCTTCCAAGAGAGCCGATGGGTTGGTCTCCAGCCAGGAGCTCCCGCGCGTTAGCATGCCTGGACTAGCCGTCCTGAAACTGGGAGAGGGTGAGCAATCACTGTAGCCTCCAGGAAATTCCAGCATTTCAATTCTTTTTGAAATAAACCAGAGAAGGAAGGAGGAGGTGGGGGGGGGCTACGAAGAGGGATGAGGAAGAGGGGAAAGCTGCAAAAGCAGCACACGCAAGGCTGTGTTGCAACAAAAGCTGAACTTCCACTGGCCCTTGCCAAGCCAAGGGCCCTGTCTCCTGTGACGAATGCTGTCTTGAGCAGAAGAACCACATCCTGGCTCTCCGACAGCAATCTTCCCAGCCAGTGGCTCGTTTTACACTCCAGAATACGAACAAAATGGCTAGTTTTACATTCAATAATACCCATTTAGCTGCCGTAAACGAAAGGCAGATTTTTATTATTTGATCAAACAACCCCAATGCACTTGGTCACCCAGCTCAGCTGTTTTAGTGGGGGTTTTGTATGGGGTATTTTTAGAGCAGGCCTGTTATTTAATTTGATTTTAGACAGAAATTTGTGTATATTTATCATGGTTTTTATTATCGCCTGTTCACCGCCCTGAGTCCCGTAAGGGAGATAGGGCGGTATATAAATTCAATAAATAAATAAATAAATAAATAAATAAATATCCCAAGTGGCTAGAAAGCTTTTCTTTTGCAAGCTTCATCTTTTGCCCCTTCTCCAAATGCTAATTAGTAAATATTTCCTTACATTTGAAAGTGGAACTCCCAACAGTCTCCAGAGACAACAGCTCGCCTTGTCTGTGCTCCTCATGTGCTTAGAAACAGAGGCTATTTTGTAGGTCTCTCTCTGTGCCTCCCCCCCTTCCCTGTGATTCAGCATCTCACCTCCAGAAATGGTGAGAATGAAGTTCCTACAGCGGTGGGGGTGGGGGTGGCGGGCAGAAGAAAGAGGGAGCCAACTCCTTAACAAATCCTTTCTCTAAAACAAGAGTTTGCATTTGGGCCATGGGAACAGGAGAAGAAGGGAACCGGAGAAGAAAGGAAAACCTTTTAGTTGTGCTCAGTGAAACAAACGTGAACGTGGACAGGACAGGAGCCTGCCGTTGCGACTGCAAGTCCGTGAAGAACCGGAGCAGAAGATGTCACACCTGGGTTGGTGAGAAAGGATGTGGACGTGCAAAGACAGGGAGGTGCTATAACAAAGACTTCCTCCACAAGGAAGGCAAGATGAACTGGGAGCAGGTCAGGGAAGGAGGACAACGACCAGAAGCAAAGGGGTTAGAAGCCCTCCAGAAACGTAGAAACCTTGTCCAGAGAAGCCAAAGATGGGCAACAGAAAGAGAGGATGGATCTCCAAAAGGTGCAAAGGAGGAGATTGTGCCCGATAAGAAGACAAAAAGAAGAATAATGGCAGGTGGTGATTCATGACTACAAAAGGAACCGAAACAAAGACTATGTTGACTGGACCCATTAGCTCAAGAGGTACGCTGTCTGCCTGGAGTGAAGATCAAGGACATGATAGAACAACTCCCAAGACCTTCCCAGTCCACCGACAAGGCAATTATCCCTTCTTGCTTAGACGTGTGGAAGGAATGATACGGAGAGATAGCTGCAACCCAGACACCACAGGCATGCAGACCTTGGAAGACAGCGCAAGACGTGTGCGCTCATCGTTCTTTCAGTCCGTAAGAGAGGACTGAAAAGGCAAATCGGATCCCTGCAAGTCATGACATGGCTACACAAATGGGCTATCCATGGGAGCAATTTGGTTTCTGGAGCCGGGTTTGGCTAACATGGTAAAATTGGGTTTTTTTGGGGGGGGGACTTTAAATAGCAACTGAAGATGAAAACTCTTAGCGCGTAAAGAAATATGCATTGTGGAAAGCGAAGGTGTTGCTGAAAGGGGGGCTCTTAAAGGAGGGGTCCCCAAGACCTGGGCCATGAACCAGACCTGGTTCGGAACCAGGCGAACCCACAGCTCCATTTGCACAAGTGGTGGGCACTCGTGTGAGTGTGTGAAGCTCCGTTTGTGCGAGCCCAGATGGAGCTTCCCGTGTACGTGCGAGGGCCGGCCACTTGCACAAATGGATGGAGCTTCACATGCGCGTGCGAGTGGCCACCGCTCACGCAAATGGAACTTCATCCCGGTGCAGGAGTGCCTGTAAAATGGAGCTGTGCCTGCCACTCGCCCGGAGCTGTTTCCTCTTCTCCGCCCCCCCCCCCGGTCCGCAAAGCCACTTAAACCACTGAAAGTAAAAACAGAATATAGGCTGAGGAAGTTCACGGCCTTCGCTGCTTCTACAGTAACATTCAGTGTGAAAAATAATAAAGATAGCAAAAACATCATAGGCACAATGGGGGTCAGGTGGATTCACCCAAATGCAGCAGTTATTTGAAAGAAACTGAAGCAACAGAAAAGTGAACAGGATTTAAACTCGATAAAAAAATCTCATCTGGAACAACTTTTTTTTTTATTTTGAATGGGTTTAAATCTACAGGACCAGTTAAAGTGCAGTGCAGGGAAGAAAGGAACAAGGTCTAGACCAGGGAGGAATTCTGGGAGTTGAAGTCCATGAGTCCTAAAAGAGCCAAGGTTGCCTACCCCTGGTCTAGACAATCCTTGATGCATTTGCCTTTGAGAAATCCAGAACAGGGAAGTGCTGGATGACTGGAAAAGGGCAGGTGTTGTAAAGGCAAGGAAGGAAATTCCAATAAATCACAGAGCAGCGCTTTGAAAATGTAGTAGTAATTACAAATATCTGCATGGGCTTTCTGCCAGGTTAATTTCATCTCATTTTTTTGATTGGGTAATTTTCCCAATACACATTGCACACTGCTATAAATGATGTATCTTGTTTTCAGTGAAGTATGTGGCATGCTGATTGGGGTTCCAATCAATATGAACCAGAAAGGGTGACAATGAACAGGAAAGATTCCTGGCCCCAAAACCATCTACTGAAAGATGATGATCAATTATTCCTCACCGAATGAGGGCAACAAGTGGGATGCCCCAAAGATCACTCTTGGGGCCTTTATTTCTCACCATTTTTATGAGATGAGAAGGGGAATCAAGAAGAATTAAGATGGGGGAAATGCTTGTGAAGGGAGACACGAATGTAGAATAGTTTATACCCTAATAGCCAATACCCTAGAAGACAGAAATATACAGTAATAAGATTCACAACGAACGTGGCTAGAGAAAAGGGCTGAGACTAACAAAATGAAATTTAACAGAGGTAAAGAATAAAAAAAGTAATGCTCAGATATGTAACTGAACAGGACCCAGAAGTGTCCTGTATCAGCAAAGAAGACATGTGATTTAGGTGGCTAACAAAAGTATCGTGTTCCATTCATAGGACGCAATCATTCCACTCTCCCACTTCAGTCAGATGCCTCTGAAGGATGGCCCCATTCTAGATGCCCCCAGAATAAAATTTAAAGGTCAATGTAGACCCTGTGAAGAACAACTGAAGGAGCTGAGAAAAGACGAATGGGGGGGGGGGGGGAAGGACAGCATCCTTCCAACACCAGGCTATTTTTTTTATCATTCCCAAGAGCGACTTATCGAGTAAGCAATCTGTTCCAGAAAGGCATGTGATAGAGAATAACAGAATAACAGAGTTGGGAGGGACCTTGGAGGTCTTCTAGTCCAACCCCCTGCGCAAGCGGGAGACGCTACACCATTTCAGACAAATGGCTGCCCAATCACTTCTTAAAAAGCTCCAGTGTCGGAGCACCCACAACTTCTGAAAGCAATTCATTCCACTGATGGCGATCAGCATGTGTCCAGATAGTTGAACTCCTGCACTGGCCTGCAAGGATCTCTTTGGCCTCTAGGGCAGTGGTTCTCAACTTTTTTAATGCCGCGACCCCCAACCGGTCGTAAGTCGAGGACTAAACCGGTCGTAAGTCGAGGACTAAACCAGTCATAAGTCGAGGACTAAACCGGTCGTAAGTCGAGGACTAAACCGGTCGTAAGTCGAGGACTAAACCGATCATAAGTCGAGGACTACCCAACCGGTCGTAAGTCGAGGACTTTCCCTGCCCGGGAGTGCCGTGCATGCGTGGTTCCGCCCCCTGCACCGGCCGAGGCGTAGCTGGCAAGCGGCAGAGACGGAGCAGGCCGACCACCAGCTGGCCCAGCCCAAGGGAGGTAAGGCACCCGCCGGAAAAGGGGGGAAAAAATGGTGGACAGCCTTGCTTGGCGACCCCCGTGAAATGGTCGATCGACCCCAAATGGGGTCGCGACCCATAGGTTGAGAACCGCTACTCTAGGACAGGGGTCCTCAACCTTGACAACTTTAAGACTTGTGGGCTTCAACTCTGGCTGAGGGATTCTGGGAGTTGAAGTCCACAAGTCTTAAAGTTGCCAAGGTTGAGGACCCCTGCTCTAGGATACTGGAGGCAACTTAGTGATGACATTAAGCTTACTGGCCCACCATCCAAGGAGGCTGGGAAACAGATGCTTCCCTTTATGGCTTGGCCTAGAACCTGCCTCCCATTACATCTCTGCTTCCCCTTCCCCACCCTGGGGCCGTAAGCAACTCGAAAGGCATTTTTCCCCCCACAACAAACAACATATTTTAAGGCTTCCAGAAAGAGTGGAATTGTTAAAATGATTAACATTCACCGCAAGCAAGTCTTGAAATTGCGGCCCGCTGCCCACATGGAGTCTTCTGAATAATTCCACTCCCGTTTCAGGGAGGTGAGAGCCAAAGAGGCAGACTGATGGGGAGAAGCAGCACACAGCAGTTCCCTGGCAGCCCAAGGCTAGAGAAAGCACGCGCAACTCTGCTCTGTGCCCTCCCAGAGCCCAAGCATGCTTGAGGACCAGCCCCATGAGCTCAGCAGAGGTGACAGCCTAGGACGGGTCTGATGGGCTGCCTCTCCCCCAGCTTTTAGAAGCCCTGTGTGACTGTAGTGGGTGGGGGTTTGCGGCTCCCAGGCTTGCAAATGTTTAACAAGAGAAGGACGAGGGGGGACAGGATAGCAGTCTTCCAATATCTCAGGGGCTGCCCCAAAGAAGAGGGAGTCAAGCTATTCTCCAAGGCGCCTAAAGGCAGGACAAGAAGCAACGGATGGAAACTCATCAAGGAGAGAAGCAACCTAGAACTAAGGAGAAACTTCCTGACAGTGAGAACAATTAACCAGTGGAACAACCTGCCTCCAGAAGCGGTGAATGCTCCAACGCTGAAAGTTTTAAAGAAGAGACTGGACAGCCATTTGTCTGAAAGGGTATAGGGTTTCCTGCCTGAGCAGGGGGTTGGACTAGATGACCTCCAAGGTCCCTTCTAACTTTATTATTATAGTTGGGGACTGCCCCTGACTGGGTATGGAAAAATCAAGGTGGCAGAGAAATCTACCTAACTGGACTTTGACCTTCTGGTAGGGATGTTAATCTAATAGTTGATTAATGTTAGATAGAGTNTTATTATTATTATTATTATTATTATTATTATTATTATTATTATTATTACTTTTCATTGACAAGGAAGCGGGACTTTTGGTGACAGGTTGATATGGGAGGCAAAGTCCACATTTCCTGCAAGCTCTACCAGCAAGAAACAGCCCTTCTCACTGGGGACCCAACACAACTGACTTATTCAGCTGAAAAGCACTCTTTAGCCACGATGGGCAGAAGAAAAATCCTTGGGGAGAAAGAACCAGAATCAAGACAACAGGAGCACAGGAAGGAAATCTAAGTCTGGGGCAAAAATGTAATTTGAGAAAGCATCTCATACAAGACCCTATTCTCGTGAAGACAGAGGGATGGAGGAGGGGGAACAGCGTTCAGACCTGCAAGATTCTGTTAGGGTAACCCTATCATAAAAGTAACACTGGTAGTCCTCGGTTAACAACCACTCATTCACCAAGCATTCAAAGTTATGAGAGTGCTGGACGAATGGTGGTTACGAGTCCTCAAAGTTTCAGCCATTCCAGCACACACACACACCCCGTCACACTATTATTTGTGATTTGGGCTCTTGGTAACTGGCTCACACCTATGAGGGTTACAGTGCCCTGCAGTCACGTGGTTGCCATTTTCAACCTTCCCTGTCAACTTCCCACAAAGTCAACAATGGGAAGCTGGCAGAGGACGTTGCCTGAGAAAGTCTCCCCCATCTGTGCATCCTGCCCATCCCTCGGTGCTGCGCCCTGCCACCACCCACCCGTGCGCCCTCTCCCACCTGGCAGCAGTCACCCCACACCTTGCCACACCTCTCCCACCCAGCAGCAGCTGCTGACTTGCCTGGCCTCTTGCTTGCAAGCCACCTGGGGCTTGCACCTTCCTTCCAGCTTCCCCAGAGTTTGGTGGTTGGAAGCTTGTAAGAAATTGTGAGGAGCTGCTTGCTAAAAGACCCACACTCTTTGCTTAAAGGCAGCAAAAGAGGCAGCGGGAACAGCTGTTGCTAAGCAATGTGGCCACACGAGGTTGCATTTTGCAAGCAGTCCCAATCGCCACTGTAAAGGCTACTGCTACTGTATTAGCTTGCATGGCTTTGGTTTCCTAGTCCAGTGATGGTGAACCTTTTAGAGACCGAGTGCCCAAACTGCAACCCAAAATGCATCGTCGCGTGCCGGGTGGGTGTGGCCCATTGGGTGGCCGTGGCCGCGTTGGTAACGGCAGACTGGGTGGGACTAAAAAGTTCAATCAATCAATTCCAACTTTGCAAGATCTTTTTTTTTCCCACGAGAAGTTGAAATTGACTGATTAAACTTTTTTTTTTTTTTTGCACACGGCAGCGGAGGCCTAAAGCGAAAAAGTTGTATAAAACCCAGCTGAAGGCCTAGGACTGGGGCGACGGCGCGCGTGCCCACAGAGAGGGCTCTGAGTGCCGCCTCTGGCACCCGTGCCATAGGTTCGCCACCACTGTCCTAGTCCCTTGGAGAGCTGGCAGTCTCCGAGGGCAGCCCCCCCCCAAAGGAGATATTGCAGTGGTTTGGGTACCCTCCTGTAGCTGGGCCTTCCTTTTACACTGGCAGGGGTCCTCAACCTTGGCAACTTTAAGACTTGTGGACTTCAACTCCCAGAATTCCTCAGCCAGCAAAGACGGGTTCCTGGCTGCTGTCCTTCCGCGGCCTCCCCACAAATCTGCTTCTTCTGTGGGAGCACAGTCCCTCTTGCAGGCCAGAGAGAGACCCCTGAAGCCATGGCCCCAGGGCCAGAGTCACTTGTCTCATTATCCAGCCCGTGTCCTCACCGCATGACTCCCTAAAACAAGCAGGGCTGCAACAGAGGAAACTGCTCTACTGCACTCAAGAAAAACCCAAACGGAAAAATTGGAGACGGAGACGGTGTTCCTTGGAACTGGTTGCCTGTTCAGCCAGGGGAGGCAGCAGTTCTCCATCTTCCACATACTAATGTTGCTCAACAGCTCAAGGGAACTTTTTTCCCCAAATTTGGTCAAAACAGGCTCGCTCCGCGGTGGTGACTCTTTGTTTGGAGAGCTGCCACTGGGGGGGGGGGAAGGAGGAGGAGACGGGGAGGATATAAATCAGGTGTGAAGACTTTGCAACCCTCCCTGATGAGAAATCAAGTCAAGTGGCCGCATCTTGGTTACCTACCGACGGTAAAAAAAACCAAACTTCTGATCTCTTTTCCAGCAAAGGAAACGTGCCCCCTCCCCGTGCGTTCCCCCCCCCCCAAATTTCAGTCTGAAATGACACAGAGCTGACAGGCTCAGGCTGTTCTTCTCCGGCCATCTGCTGCTGTGTGTTTGCGAGAGCGGGAGAGGGGTGGTTGGGGGGGGGGGAGGCTGGATAGAATTCCCATAGCAGAGACTGGACAGGGGCCATCCGGTATCTATTACAGCCCCAGCACAAACCAGCCCTAACTCTCTACAGAAAGCTGTTCTTGTTTTAAAACCCTGCACAGGAGAGCAGCAACTCAAAACTTCCCAGCCCGGTTAAAAGCACCTACGCCAGGGGTTCTCAACCTTGGCAAACTTTTAAGACTTGTGGACTTCAACTCCCAGAATTCCTCAGCCAGCTGGGAGTTGAAGTCCATAAGTCTTAAAGTTTGCCAAGGTTGAGAACCCCTAACCTATGCTC
Organism: Protobothrops mucrosquamatus; assembly: GCF_001527695.2. NCBI lineage: Eukaryota > Metazoa > Chordata > Lepidosauria > Squamata > Viperidae > Protobothrops > Protobothrops mucrosquamatus. The sequence continues at coordinate 132,204 of NW_015386428.1, forward strand.
AAGCAAGGAGGAGATTCCTGCGGAATCTTTCCCAGGAAGACACCTTTCAAGGCCACGATAAATGCCCTCTTTGGTGCCATGGCTCAGAGGAAGGCAGGCCATCCCATTCCACTGGGAGATTTGGTGGGAAGCATCGTCGCCGGGTTCAGCTTGCCAGGCTCCAGAGAGCCTGCTGACCAAAACTACCCCAATACAACTCCAGAAGGAACCTCAGAGACGTCTACTATGAAAGAGTGCAGAGGAGAATAAGGGGACCCCTTCCCCCCCCACCGCATTCACCTATAAAATTCAGGAAACGAGGAAAAATAGCCCCTTCCCCCCATGTGAACCATAGATCCCAGAGGCAGACTGAGTATTCCTCCTCCTGGAAGCAAGTGTTACATTCAGAACTCTCATGTCCCGCACTGTAACTGATCTGAGGGCAAAGAGGGAGGTTTGCATCTGGATGGGCGAGAGAGAGAGAGCAGCTTCTGATGAAATCCTGCTTTGCCAGTAAGCCTCTGGCAGGGAACACGGTCCCTGGGAGGGAGGTCCTCCCGACTGGTGGCACCTGCGTAAACAGCAGGTGAAAACCAAGCTCACCTTGCAGCCGTACCGGGTGGAGGAAAGGAAATGCCAGGAGGACGACGTAAGACATTCTGCGAGGCAGCCATTGGAAATGATCCCAAACGGAGAATGGCACAAAGCATATTGGTGGGTGCGTTGGGGAGAACAGCCTGCCCTGGTTGAGCAATGCCATCTTAAAGTTACCTCAAGAGCTTCCAGCCTAGGGCACCCTGCTGCTTCCTAGTCCTAAACCAGGGGTAGGCAACCTTGGCTCTTTTATGACTCATGGACTTCAACTCCCAGAATTCCTGAGCCAGCATGGCTCAGCTTGGAAACCTCTCCCTTTCCCCTCAGCATGGCTGGGAGTTGAAGTCCACGAGTCATAAAAGAGCCAAGGTTGCCTACCCCTGTCCTAAACCAACCCCCTTATGAGGCAGCACCAGGATCTGCCCATCTGGCCCAGACTTCTAGGAGAGGCCCATTGAGGACCCCCCTCCCCAAAGTGCACAGGAAATAGATGAGGCAGTGCTCCTTCTCTGGGGTAGCCCTTCTCTTTGGAAGGTCCTCTGGATGGACACGTGGCTTCCACCCTGTTGACATTTCTCAAGCAGATAAAGCCAATAAGATTCAACAGAGCTTAGCCCAAGCTGACCATAAGGATTTATGGTTGTGTGATTACGGGTGGACAAATTATTCTATTACATTATTGTATTATTCTACTTCTGTTGATCGACTGTGCGCTGCCCGGAGTCCACCAGGATATAAACACTGTTAAATAAACCAACATCTACACTGAAATTTTCACAGGGCTCCTCCAACCTGCCCTACAGGGCCTTAAGCATCACCTTCTTGCATACATCCTCCTCACAATTGGGGTGTGTGTGTTCAAGTATAAAGGAATTGGGGGGGAGGGTGCTGCTGATCTGGTAACTGGGCTTCTTGGTCCCTCCATGACTGATGAACACCTAGCACAGGGGTAGGCAACCTTGGCTCTTTTATGACTCGTGGACTTCAATTCCCAGAATTCCTGAGCCAGCCATGCTAAAGGGAAAGAGAGAGGTTTCCAAGCTGAGCCATGCTGGCTCAGGAATTCTGGGAGTTGAATTCCATCAGTCATAAAAGAGCCAAGGTTGCCTACCCCTGGTCTAGGACACTCACTGCTTAGAACAGGAGGACTTTGGACAGGGATAGGCAACCTTGGCTCTTTTATGACTCGTGGACTTCAACTCCCAGAATTCCTGAGCCAGCCATGCTGAGGGGAAAGGGAGAAGTTTCCAAGCTGAGCCATGCTGGCTCAGGAATTCTGGGAGTTGAAGTCCACGAGTCATAAAAGAGCCAAGGTTGCCTACCCTTGACCTAGCAGGAACTGAGTTGAGGCTGAACATGGTCTAAGAGCCGCAGAGCCAGCCCTTAGGTGGGTCAGGGAGGGAGGGCAATTTTGAAATCCACAAGGAAGCTTCCTGCCGTGCTGAAAGTTTCACCTTTGGGCAGAAAAGCAGTTGCAAAACACAAAGCTGCTGGCGCCACGCCTGATTCACCGAGGAGACAGACTGACACATCCGAGGGAGCAAGTTTGTTTTTCCACATTCTAGGCTGGGGAGAGCCTCCGTGGCAGGAGTGACGGGGCACCGCTGGAAAACCTGAGGCCAGGTCCTCCTGGATCCCCTCTGTGTCACTAAGAACATTGTCTCGATGGCATATGTCACAAAGGGGATCAAAATCACTCAGCACCATTATGAATTAGAATATATCTGGATTAGCATTTTAGAAGGGATACCCGAAGTGATAATACATTTATCTAAGATTACATTGGACTATGGTAATTGTAAATTAATAAAGCTCAAAACAGGATTAGGATTTATAGATATGTAATGTAGAAATGGATTATGTTAAATAGGTTATATTATTTGAGGGAAATAGAGAGGGAACATTTAATGTATTTACTTGAGCTATTATATGATTTTGTTTTTGGATGATTGATCACCCAACCACCACGGTGTGTCTTGAGCATTCTGTTGTAAAAGTTAAAAAAAACCAATAAAATTTGTTATTAAAAAAAAAAAAATCAGTCAGCACCATCCAAGACCACCTGAAAATTCAGAATAAGGATCCCCCCGGTCGCAAAAGGCGAAACCCAAATTAACTGTTACATTTTTAATGCCACGGATAGGAAAAAGTGCGAGTGGGATTTGGCCCTTCTTCCTCCACCTGGACATGTGGGTGACAGCCATCCCCACAGGCAAAGGCAGAAGAGATGGGCCACTCCGAACCAGAGGGTCCACTCCAGGGGCAGGAAATCCCCCCCCTGACAATCTATTCCAAACTTTTTGCACTCATGAGCCTCTAAACCAGTGGTTCTCAACCTTTTTAATGCCGCGACCCCAACCGGTCGTAAGTCAAGGACTAAACCGGTCGTAAGTTGAGGACTTTCCCTGCCCGGGAGTGCCGCGCATGCGTGGTTCTGCCCCCTGCGCCGGCCGAGGTGTAGCTGGCAAGCGGCAGAGACGGAGCAGGCTGACCACCAGCTGGCCCAGCCCAAGGGAGGTAAGGCACCCGCTGGAAAAGGGGAAAAAAATGGCGGACAAAAAAAATGGTGGACAAAAAAATGGCGGACAGCCTTGCTTGGCAACCCCCGTGAAATGGTTGATTGACCCCAAATGGGGTCCCGACCCACAGGTTGAGAACCGCTTCTCTAAACAAAAGTGTGGAGAAGGTGGGGGGGGGAGCAACCTCACCCATCCGTCCGCTTTCATTTGGTCCCCACGGGAGTTTTCAGAGAAGAGACTGATGAGGATCGCATTTGGGTTTACCTCCATAGTGCCTCCACTTTTTAAAGGCCTTTGCAAACCAAACGTCGGCGTTCATTTATCCTATTGTCAAATATCAGCCATGCTTACCACATTGGGTACATCGTCTGACTTTAGCCCCCACCCCACCCCACCTGACCTTCAGCCTCCTCTTTAGCTATCAGAAAAGGCTTCTCTCCAATTGGAAAGCTCTTGCCGTGCTTGGGATTCAACTGGAGTCATATCCAAATTAGTCCTGACTTTTGGCAGCTGGCAAGGCAGCTTCGGAGCTTCCAAAACAAGAGGCTGAAAGAACAGTGGCAATTTGAGCCTTGGGGGAGCAATACAGCGGTTCAAAAAGGACCCAGAGATTCGAGCAGTTTTCATTTTCTTTGCAAAGTTGGGTCAAGGTGTTCAAGCCAATGTCACAAAGCACGAGAATTGTGCATTGTTATAAAGCAGAAGGGCAAACCTGCTTCTTGGCCAGTACAACGGTGCAGGAAATTTTTTTTGACTTCGACACAGAATGCGAGGTCAGTTGCAATGCTCAAAACTACTGAATAATTGGATGCCTGTCATTCTAAATAAGGGCATGGTGTATTGGTATCTGGTGCGAATTCTTGTAATCTTTCGTCTGATAGCCCTTTAAAATGCACACAGATGCAACAATAAAAAATCTCTTCTCTAGAACTGGACAAAAAGAGGTATATACTGGCAGCTCCCAGCTGACGCACAGCGCATACCTTTTCCACCAAACTCTAGTATGGAATTGCCCAGAAAAGAGATGAAAAGCAGGCATAAAAGCTCTTCTGGAGAGATTGAAAGCCCTCTTTAAAGGCAGTTCTGTAGGAGATGACCAGGTTCGGTCTGGAGTCCCTGTGCCTCTGAAAGCTGGACTTAAGTCCAGCCCCTCTTGAAGTCCGTTGACTCTTATCTGGCGCCAATTCACACTGACTATGAGTAGATCAGATCCTGGTGAATAGACTGCATAGAATAGATTTGCTTCTGAACTCTCTCCTGGCTCCTTGTTCCTGACAACTCAGTGGCTGAGTGAGGGAAAAGGTGAACCAAATGGGGGCTCTACAGATGCAGCTTTGTATGGAGAAGGAACAGATGATCTTCCTCACTCCCAGACAAGTTCTCCCAGTCATTTTTTTTATGCAAGGTGGTGATCCTCTACCCCCCCGCCCCCCATGATCACCCTAATGCCCTTCCAAGGGTAGCATAAAGGGGTGGAATCAATACACGGTTGGCACACAAAGGCAGAAGAGTAACATAGCTCTCTGTAGCAATCCCCCCCAAGTCTATTTTGGTTGTTGTGCAGCTTGGGAGAGAATAGGGAGGCATGCCCTGATGACAGAGGGAGCAGGTGGGAAAGGGCAGCTTCCAACACGGGAGGACACCAAGGTCTTGGCCAGCTGCTTTGGACCCTCCAGGCACCCATACGATGGGCCACCACAGAAGGACTGAAGGCCTTCTAATCGGGAACCAGTATTTTTAGTCTGAGAGATGCCAGGCATTAGTGGAAGCAGGAAAGAGAGCAGAGGATTCAAGCCAGCAGCTGCTTTTGGCAGAAGCCAGCACGCTGGGAGGGGAGGGGGAGCATCCAGGCATTTGTAGCAAGCCCCCAGACACAGAAAAGTGGGGTGTCTTGTGGAGTGGAAGGCTGCTTCCTAAAGATTAATGTTGAGTTGGTTTAACTGTGTGCTCACGGAGGACTGGAGTCCCTGACAAGGGGATCGCTGTGGAGAGATCCCCACGCAGCCTGCCGAAACCTGCAGCAATGGCCCTGCCAAGGAGGCCGAAGCCTTTGGATGTGTGTCTGAGGCCCTGGGCCGCCCGAAAGAAAGCAGTTGCGCTCTACACCCTGCGGCCCACACTTTCTTCCTACTTAGCCATGCAACAGGAAGTTGGTCAGCGTTGGAAGCTTGCGGCCTCTCTCTTGGCATACAAAGGCAGCATGACTTAAATCTGTTTAAATCTGGGGTTTTTTCTTTCTTTTTTTCATGTTGCCCAGCCAGGGACCTTTGGGAAATCCAGTGCTGCAAAAGGAAAAGGAGAAACAGCACATTCCCAACACTCTCATGGGACTGCTGACGTGGATCCCTGGCACAGCCGTGACTGCCAAGATGATCTCCATTTGCCTTTGCTATTCAAACCCACCCACCCACCCCGCCTCTCCCGGTGGGAATCAAGGCCAGGCCAGGAGGCCGCCTACGGCCCAGCGGAGCCTGGCAGCCAGGAGGGCAGCAGCTACAGCACAAAGCAAGCGCAGAGTCCCCACCTGGGAGCCAGACCAGAGCCAGGCGGAGGCTGCAGGGAGCCACCTTGGAGACCTTAAGGCTCCCGCTGGCCTCTGTGAGATTGTGAAATGAACCAGCAGCTGGGAGGAAGGGAGAAGAGGAGCGACCTCGGCTTCTGCCCGGGAATCACTCCAGATCTCTGAGGGAAGGGCTTCAATCTGACAACAAAAGAAGGTGGTTTCTCTGGGAAGGCGGATTGGCGGTGATGGTGGGGGGATGGGGTGGAAAGATCTGGAAAGAGAACATTCCAGACCACTGAGTCAACCTGCCCAGGGCTGGGGGTGAATTGGTGGATACAGTGGCTTCTTCAGTAGCCTCAAAACGGATCCCAAGCCCAGGGGGCTCAAAAGAAGGGGCTCTGCAGAGGTGGCCTGTCTCTGCCCCCCATGCTGCAACCTCGGGGGGGGCTCGTTCTGGGTGGGAGAAGCTCCAAGTTCAGAGGTTTCTCTGTACTTCTGCCAAACCTGCTCTTCGGGCCACTATTTATTTGATATAAACCAGGGGTAGGCAACCGTGGCTCTTTTATGACTCGTGGACTTCAACTCCCAGAATTCCTGAGCCAGCCATGCTGAGGAAAAAGGGAGATGTTTTCAAGCTGAGCCATGCTGACTCAGGAATTCTGGGAGTTGAAGTCCAGGAGTCCTAAAAGAGCCACGGTTGCCTACCCGATATTATAAACTATCTGCTTCATCGGGCGATTCCTGGAAGACTGCATGGATCTTCAATTATACCTGGTTGTCAAGCGAGTCTAGGACAAACGCAAGAGAACTTTTTAAACGAGAAGTTAATGGTTACTGCGGTTGCAAATCCAGCTTCTGAAAGACTGGGTAACTCAGGACTGGGGGGAGAGTCTGGAAAAAGGATTGATGGGCTGCCGCCCCCCCCCCCCAGACTCCATCTCCCGGAGTCAGACCACAGTTTCCTATTTGAACTGTAACTGAAGAGACGTGAGCGTCCAGATGGCCTTTGCACCCAAGGAGACAGACATGGAGGGGGGAAAGAGCAGCCCCCATCCATTTGCATGGCCTTGCAATCCAGCCTGGGCCTCAAAAGCCTCTTTTAGGTGGGAGACGTGATTCACACCTCCAGAGACCCTGACCCAAACACTGTGGGAGGGTGTGCAACCTCATCCCCCCCCCCCAGAGGAATCTAGGAAAGTATTTGTCCCTGCTTCTTCAACCTGTCCCCAGCTGGAAGGACATGGCACTTTGGCTTGGCTGGAATGGAGACCAGAAGCAAAGCAAGGACGTTTTTTCTGGAGCCAACTCTCACCAAGGAGAATCTTTGCAGTAACAACAGCAACAAAAAGGGGGACCAATCTCCATCCTAAGCACCGACCAGGCTAGAGAGCATCCTAAAGAACTACCCCCAACCCCACGCTTCATGTTTGGAAAGACCCAGCCGGGCTTTGAGCTGCCATGACCAAAAGTTCAGAAAGCTTTCAGCATCTTGGCCAGAGAATGGGGAGGTGGGGGGGGGGGAGGCGTCTCAAGGTGCTACAGATGCCATGCAGGAGGTCTGTGGGCCTGAGCTGCCTTTTCTGCTTTGAAAGCCAGCAACTAGAGGCTGTTAGTCTTAGCAGTGCCTCGCAGCCAAGTCCGTCTCCAGGCTGGCTGCTCCTTGGCACCGTTCCTGGGGTTGAATCCCCTGCGGAATGCAGCGTGGCCCCAGAGAAGGAGCCTGCTGCTCTAGGAATAGCAGGGAACGGATTCAATAGCTGCTGTACTCCATTTCCCAGCCAGCTTTACTTAGCCACTGTTTTTTTTGGCCAGGGACTTCAGCAGCCCTGGCAGCCCGTTTTTTCAGGAGCAAAAATACAAGGGCAACCAGGGCTGGCTTTATCTATTCCCCCACACAACGATACGATTGGGTCCCACCCTGGCTGCATTGGAAAGGGCCCTGAAACCCTCCATCTTTCCCCAGGCTTCCGGGGGGTTTTTTAGGGCACACCGCCCAGGGTTCTTGTAGAACCTGGCAATCTGAGATAAATAGCTACAAGTGGGCAGGAAGCAAATTACTCATGTTGCGAATGTGCATGCGGGTAGATCAAACCGTTTTTCAATTAGGCACTTGGATCCTGGCCTGTGAGAGGACTCACGCCTTCCCCAGGGAAACAGGTCAGGCTGTACAGAAGACCTCCGACATATCTGAGAGAGCCAGGGTTCTGCCAGCAGCTAAGCTGGTTTGCTATCTCTGAGTCTCACAAATGCCCCCACCACACACGGAGTCTCTTCCAGGCACCCCCAGCCGCCAGAGACACTGGAATCCAGTGCGTTGTGAGAACAAGGCATTGTTCAGTAGTCACAAAATATCAAATGTCCGGTATTGCAGTGGCCAGAACCGGGTGCTAGCTGACCAGTTCAACATAGAGTAAAACTGCTCCTCTGTTAATGCATCCCAAGGTTACAGAGGTCTCCTAGGACAGCCAGGCCTTCACACACACACTGTTGGTGAGGCAAGTGTCCTTTACTGTGCATCTGGTTTTCTCTATTTAAATGCAGAACGCCACATTTCTCACCACTGGACTGCATATTATCAGAAAGGGCCCAGTGTCAAATCTACTGGCATCCCTTTGAAGGTTGATTCTGGCCACCAAATCGTATTCTATGTCAATCCTGCAAATACCACCCCATTTAGAAAACACGTGGTAGGAGGAAATCAAACAGTCTCTCATCATCATGGGTTGATGCTATTGGCACGGAGTTTATGCTGACCCAGCCAGCGTAATGGCACAGCACCCCAGTAATAAAACCTCCACCCTCCAAACAACGGCTAGTTCCTGGGACTGGCGTCTTCTACTACAACCCTCCCAAGGAAAAGCCACTGCCAAAACCCACATCCTGGAGAGGGACCCTGGTCAGGATCTTAACACACGCACACGTAACAACATGAAAAACGGCATTGCAAATGCTCTGGAGCCAAGTATGACCATTCCACCTTGTTTTCTTTTTTTCCCCCTCCTAGTGTGAACTTTTCACTTTCACAAACAAAAATGAACACCCCCCTCCACCCAACGATCTCTTCGCAGAACTGCTGCTCTTTGGCGATGCAATAGCAGCCAACACCTCCCAGATGCAGTTCTCCACAGCTGGGACTCCAGCAGCACAAATGCGACGGACGCCAAGTGGGCACCTCCAGGGCAAGACTGCCCCCCCCCCGTTCTTCCAGGGCTCAACCTTTTAGCAGTCAGGATTTCTCTTTGGTAAGGAAGTCTGTGACCAAGATAAGCAGCCAGCTTCCGATGCAGCGGAGACCCGGAGACCCTTTGACAGAGAGGCCAGGCTGACCGGGCACTCGCTTTACGCCAGTTTTCAGCTGCAGTTTTCAAACTGACCGAAGAACAAAGAAGCCAAACTGGGGGGAGGGGGGGAGGAAGGGAATGGAGAGGGTTTGATCCAAGATTTACGAAGAGATGGCAGGATTGCTGGCAATGGGTGGATGCAAGACGAAGCAGACCGCCCAGCACAGAGGAGGGGGGGGTCGCCAACTTGTGCCCCCTCTGCGAGAGGAGGGAAGCAGCCCTCCTGGCCCCCTTCGGGCCTCCAGGAAGGAGGTCTCTACTCCTCGCAGGGGCGGTGGGACAAGGTCCCTGCTAAGGCGGGGAGGGGGCTCCCCCTGCTCTGGAGGGAGACGGGAACCGCCCCGAAGGAATCTGCCCCGTCAGCCTGCAGAGCAGCAACGGGAATCTCCCGGGACCGAAGTGGGTGCCCCGAGAAGGGCGTCCACGGCCCACGAGCCTCGCCCCTCCCGGAGACTCGCTCCCAAAGCCGGCCAGGCTGCGGAGGCCCCCAGCAGCCCCCGCCCCGGCCGAAAAGGGAGATCGGGTCCGTCGAGAAGCCCGCCGCACTTTGGGAGGCTCTGGTCGGGCAGTCCGAAGGGCGACCAGCCGGGGGCCGGAGGGGAAATCCCAGGCCGGGCGGCCGCGTCTCCCCCTCTCCATTCAAACTCCCGCAGGGCAGTTTCCGCCTCCGCCGACCCAGCCGGGCGGCGGGCTCCACCGTCGGCCGCTCCGCTCCGCCCCGGGCATAAACCCAGGAGGGGAAGCGCGAACAAAGGGACAAAGCGGCGGCTTTCCCCCCTTCGATCGCCCACCCGCCGGCCCGCCCGCGCTGCTCCAGCCGCCGGGACCGCCCCACCACCACCCCCCGGCGCCCCTCGCCCGCTCTTACCGGCAGCGGTCCGTCGCGCGACGGAGCCCGTCGGAGGCAGCCCGCCGAGTCCGAGCGGCCACGCGAGCCGCCCGCCTTTCCCCCCCCGAGGGCGTGGCCTGGGAGCCCGGAGGCGGGGCCGCCGCCGCCGCCGCACGTGGGGGGGGGCGGGCTTGGGAGCTAGAGGCGCGGCCCCGCCCAACGGGTCGGGAGCGCGCGAGGGACGCAGGCCCCGCCTACCGCGCCTGCGTAGCGCGGACGGGGCGGCCCTTCGCCGGGAGCGGGAGCCATGGCGGCGTTCACGAAAGCGGCCAAGTCGCGGCAGCGGCAGCACCTCGAGCGGGGCCAGGTGGGCTCCGGGGGGTCGCGGGGGGGGGGCGGGAGGCGGGTGCTGGCCGGGGGGATGTCTCTTTCTCCCCCCCTCCCCCACTGACTGCGCGTTTCCCCTCAGCTGGCCTCGCGAAGGGCGCTGGGGCTGCTCGAGAAGAAGGGCGACTACCGGCTGCGCGCCGCGTGAGTGACGGGCCTCGCGGGCGGGGGGGGCGGGGGGGTCTCCCTGGGGCTGCTGACCCCGCGCCTTTCCCCCGCAGCGACTTCCACAAGAAGCGGGATGCGTTGCGGGCGCTGCGCCGCCGGGCGCAGGAGAAGAACCCCGACGAGTTCTACTTCCGGATGACCCGCGAGCGGCTGCAGGTGGGTTGGGGGGGCGTGTGGGGGGGTGTAGGTGGCCCCTCCAGCCCGGGCTCCGCGGGCGTGGGCCAGGGGTGGCCGAAAGGGTCCCGGGTCCTCTGCCCTCGGAGCCCGACGCCCGCTTCCTTGCCGGCAGGACGGGGCGCACCTGATCGGCCAGCGGGAAGAAGAGCCGCCGCCCGAGCAGCAGAAGCTGCTGAAGACGCAGGACCTGAAGTACGTGGAGATGAAGCGGGCGGCCGAGGTCCAGGTGAGAAGACCCCCTTCCCGGCAGGGCTGT
>NW_015386428.1:143056-178261 GCF_001527695.2 Protobothrops mucrosquamatus
GAAATTTTGGGTACCTGGAGTCGGAGTCGGCAAACAATGCACCGACTCCGACTCCTACTAAATTTAGATTGGAATTAAAAAAAAAGCAAGTTTAAATGTCCCAATTCACAAAAAGTTATAATTAATGACTTCTCTACTGTAAGAATAAAGACCAATGCATGCAGTGCCTCACGTAACCGCAAAACGAACACGTTAAGTGTTTTCATTGTGTTTGTCTTTTGCTTAAACTGTTCAATACAGTAGACTGTTGGCTTCCCAGCCAGTACTCCTGTGGTAATGACATGTATGTTGCCTTTCTTTCCTTCAAGGAATGTATAAAATACATTCGCATATTAATACAGAGGAGTCGGAGTCGGGGAGTCGGAGTCGGAAGTACAAAAAAACTGAGATTCGGAGTCGGAACATTTATCTACCGACTCCACAGCCCTGCTTCCCGGTCCTGGCACGCGCAGCCCTCCCCCCCCACCCTGCGGAGGAGGCTGCGCGTCCCACCTGTTAGCCCGAAGGTGGCTGGGAAGAGGGAGCCCTTGACTCCCCCCCCCCATTTCCCCGTGAGGTCTTCTGGCCCAGCTGCTCTCTGCTTGTTAGAGGTGTGGAAAACAAAAATATTGGCCATTGTTCTTTTAATGCAAGGTTTAGGGCCCCAGGGGTAGTCAACCTTGGCTCTTTTATGAGTCGTGGACTTCAACTCCCAGAATTCCTGAGCCAGGGGCAGGGAACCAATGCCTGACCTGAGAATTATGCTGGGGGGCGGAAGGGGGAGGCAACTGCCCAAGCCTCGGTTCCTGACTTTGTGCCTGGCATCTTTTTAAATCCCAGAAAATCGAGCAGCTGAAGTCGGAGCTCCACCTGCTGGGAGCCGAGGGGAAGCAACCCAATAAGCACGTGTTCTTTTTTGACACCAAGAAGGAAGGTAAGGAGGACAGCAAGTCTTCCAGTATCTCAGGGGCTGCCCCAAAGAAGAGGCAGTCAAGCTATTCTCCAAAGCGCCTGAAGGCAGGACAAGAAGCAACAGGTGGAAACTAACCAAAGAGAGAAGCAACCTAGAACTAAGGAGAAACTTCCTGACAGTTAGAACAATTAACCAGTGGAACAACCTGCCACCAGAAGCAGTGAATGCTCCAACACTGGAAGTCTTTAAGAAGAGACTGGACAGCCATTTGTCTGAAAGGGTATAGGGTTTCCTGCCTGAGCAGGGGGTTGGACTAGATGACCTCTAAGGTCCCTTCCAACTTTATTATTATAAATTGGGTATGGAAAAATCAAGGTGGCAGAGAAATCTGCCTAACTGAACTTTGACCTTCTGGTAGCATGCTGAAGGAAAGGGAGCAGGGTCACCTTGTTGGTCATTTATCTTGATCTGATTTTTTTTTTTTACATCTCAAAATCCTTGCATTTAACAGGGGTGTGTGGTGTTTTTACATCCACTGTATTCACCCTTTTGTCTCAGAGCCAAAACTCAGAACTAGCAAGTTTTTCAGTTTGGCTGAATTGCAATTCACCTAGAACAGATTGGTGAAATTTCCAAGACTCAAGGTATTCAAGTATTTGTTGATATTCAGTATCCGTAAACATTGTCTAGAATAATGGTTTCTTGAGATAGTGAATCTTTTTAAGAAGATTAGGGACCCCCCCCCCTTCCAAGGAAGAATGCAACCAGTTTCTGCTGAAGCTCTTCTAAGTGAAGTAGCATGCCTGAGTTATTTGGCCTTTTCCCATTGGTGCAGCCCGTTTCCTTTGTAAACCTAAGGCTGGTCTCAGTTGCTTTGCAAGCTGGGAGTCGGTGAGGGAGGGCCCAACTAATTATGAAAAACCAACCTGTCCTTTTCTCAGTGCAAGGGTTTGATGTTGCTCTCCACCTGAACACTGCTCCGGAGCTGGTCAGCAGAGTCTACAACAGGCCAACCCTTGAAACCCTGAAGAAAAACGCTGTTTCGGGGATCACCACTGATGGGCAGCTACAGGTCTGATATTCTAAAGCTTCTTGGATTCCAGGAGTCTTCTCTTGGTCTCAGTTTGCACCCAGGGGTGGAGGGAGGAGCAAATTTGTGCGGATACCTGAAGTCGTTGGGAGTGGACAGGGCGCCTCAGTTGTACGTGCCAAAGTTGAGTAGGCACTCGCCTTCCTTCTACTGGAACAGAGGAGAAGGTTTATGCTCTTCCTAGTGTGCCTTCAAGCCCCTCCTCCTGGACGGGGCAACATGTAGGAAGAGGTCAGGATAGACAAAGTCCTCTCTGGTTCTCCACGGTTGCCAGTCCTATTTAGACTCAGTGTTGTTGTTTTTTTGTGGTTCGGAAAACATGCTTCAGAAGGAAGTGAGCAACTCCAGTGTCTTAAGTGGCAGCTGGGAGATGATGGGAAGTGGCCGTTCACCCTTTTCAAGGGACTTCAATGAGCTTGTGGCTGTTGCCAGGCTTAACTCTGGGTGGCTTCTTACTGCTCCGTTGGCAGAAGCCGGATGGCATGGCGGCTGGAGTGAGCAGCTGAGCTACAGAAGAGTGCAACTGTTCTCCTGCCTGTTGTGGATTTCAGGCTGATCTGCCAGGGAAGCCGCTTTCAGGGCTGAGTTTGGCTGCTTCCTCTGCATGTGGGGTTGTTGCTGTCCACTTGGTCCCCTCCTGCAGAGCTGGAGTGGAGGGAGCTTAGCTCCAGAAACTGCAATGGAGTTGCACCAGGCTGCCTTTGGGATGGGTAGGACCCAACGGGAGGTGTGATGCGGGGATATGTGAAGGTTGTCTAGATTAGAACCACCGAGGGGGGAGGGAACCTCAACAGATGATGATAAACTCCCCCTCTCTCTGGCTGGCTTAATTGCTGACACCCCTAGACTAGTTCAGACTGGTGGGTTTGCTTCTCTCCCAGGAGACTTGAGTCATCGTCGTCTACAGGGGAACAAGTTTGGATCTGTCCTGAGTGTTGGGGCTAATCAGCTCACACCTGCCCTGATGGGTTGTGCTCAGGAATGCTGGGGCTGGGGTGCAGCAGGACTGGACAGCCCTGTTGCTGGAGTGAGCCAGCCCCTGCCCCCTCCAGTTCTCCTCCTGCAAAGGCAGAGCAGCGTCCCTTGACTGCAGCTTCAGAGCACTTCCATTAGGTGGTCCTGCCCCAACCTGATTGGGGGGCTTTCCTCGACAGTCCAGTTGCAGAAGGACCTGGGTGCAGGGAGGACCTGGGTGCAAGGAGAGCCCCGCCCAGCCTCAGGGAAGGAGGTGGGAGCACGCTGAACATTGTGTCACTTTGGGAGCACCTGGGTGAAAAGAATGGCCTCTTTCTTCTCCATCTCCAGAGATTGGCCCGCCAGAGGAAGGGTCAGTACAGCCTCTTGAAGCAGCGCATCGAGCGTGAGCGGAAGATGTTTGTCATTGCGCAGAAGCTCCAGACCCGGAAAGATCTCTTGGTGAGGATTGCTCCCGATGGGCCCTGCAGGAGGTGGCCTCTGCTCTCCCTTGCAGGCGATGGGAGTAGCAACCTCTTTCCCTTCCTTTGTGGCATTTTCAGGGATGCATCTGGCCCCCAGCTCAGGAAGGCCCTGTGCTTTTTCTGTGGGGAAGCAGCTGGCTGAGGGCTGGGCTGGGCACCTGGCCCTTCTCTGGAAGCAGCGGCCAGGCTTTTGACAGAGCAAGCGGCCTAGAGAATCTTTTCTTCTTGATTTCAGGACAAAACAGAGAGAGTGAAGTTGAAGAAGGAAACGGTAAATCAGCCAGCAATTTATAGGTTCCAGTTCAGACGGAAGCGCTGACTCTTCTGTGAAGAGTGGATCTCTTCCCTTGCAAACTTTACAAATGCTTCCCCCCCCCGCCTTAGCTTTTTACCTGGTACCTGTTCAATAAACCCAATAACAATGGTTGCGAGTGTGTCGCTGTCCTTTCCACCCTGCCCATCCAGGCGCTGTCTTTGGAGCTTGGCTCCTGCTTATTCCCCTTTTACGGTAGAAAGACTGGGAAAAAAAGAACCCTGTGCCCGATCCCGGCCAGGTCAGACGGGAGGGGAAGGTAAGCCCTGGGACAAGATGCCTCTTGCCTTCCTGAAGGGCTCTGAAAGTGGGGAGCAGCTGGGCCAGGCTGGGCTTTGGCAGCCTCCCACCTGGCTTGGCGTTTGCACAGCTCCTGAGTGGAGGGATAAAAATGTGCATTCCGGGGCTGTGATGCAAGTATAAAAAAAGGCAGAGCCTGCGTGGCACCTCTGCGTGTTTTAGAATTTGGTGCTGTGCTTATGTGCCCAAAGCAGTGTTTCTCAATCTTGGCAGCTTGAAGGTGTGTGGACTTCAACTCCCAGAATTCCCCAGCCAGGGAGTTGAAGTCCACACACCTTCAAGCTGCCACGGTTGAGAAACACTGCCCTAGAGGCTTCGGCGTGAGAGAGGGGAGTTGCTGCGTGCAGGTGTGCTCCCCAGTGGCAAGGTGGGTGTTGTGGATGGATGCCCAGCAGGTGGCAGTGCTGTTTTACGGAAGGCTGGCTGGGAACTTGAGCGCTGTGGCTGGATTTGGGCGCTAACCAGAACGGGGGCTTTTGGGCTGGATGGCCTTGCTAGGCTCTGCCAGCAGATAACACTGGATATAATCTGGCTGGCTAGTCTTGCTGCTCTCCTCTCCCCCCGTCCTCCATTTGAAGTATTTGTCCCTGAAAGATCATGGCTGTGATGATGGGAGACGCTCAAACCGTGTGATTTGTTGCAATGTGCAAGGGCTAAAAGGTAGCTGGAAAATCTGGTTCGTGGTATCAGGCCAGCTCTTCTAGGGGAGGTGAGTAACCAAGAGAGGGTTTTGTGTGAGCAGAGAGGCAGCAAGCACTCTGACCAATTTGCAGTTTCTCCATTTTTCTGTTTTCTTGTGGCTTCCCGTCTCTCCTTCAGTCCCACGCCTGTGTCTTGGAGGAGGAGAAAAATTCTCCGCACGACTTTTTTCCTTTCTGCCCTACTCTTGGGCATTGGGAAACGTTCCTGCTGGAAGGGGAAGGGTCTTCAGGGGTTGTCTTGCAAGCCCACGAGGAACTGAGGGTTCAGGGCAGTGAACTGAAAAGCAATTGCAAAGAGCTGCTGTAAAATCTCTCACAATGTGGCTGGCGCCTCGGGGGATGCCTGGAAACCAGGAGAAAGCGACTCGTCCCCTTTGCCTGAAAAAGTCATAAAAGAGCCAAGGTTGCCTACCCCTGGCCCAAGGGAAAAAGCACTCCCCCCCCCACTTCTGCTTCTCCAGGGCTGGTAGGGGCCCGCCGGTGAGCGCTGGAGCAGGGCCTGTCTGGCTGCTCGTCAGCATCGGGGAACGGTGTCCCTGTGAGGTTGATCCAATTTAATTAACCTAATTAAAGGCGCTGATTGCAGAGATGATTGGGGCGCAGCCAGCAGCCACGGCATCTTTCTAATGAGCTGGAAGGTGCGGGACCTCAGCCAAGCGAGATACGTCTCTAACGAGCCCGGGCGCTCGCAGCCTCCTGCTTCGGGAACGCCGCTCTTGGCTTTTGGCAAGCGCCCCGTGTTCCTCTCCCTGAGAAAGGTGTGGGAGCCCTCCGCCTCCCCCCCTCTCTCTCCCCTCCCCGCCCTCTTGCTGCAGACAAACCCAGGGGCCTCTTCTCAGATTGGGGGGAAAGCAGGACTACCTTGGGGGGGGTAGGATGCAGGAATGAGAGCAGCAAGAGACCCCCTTCCATCGACAGAGTGATGGCCCATACAAGTGATGCTGAAAGATGGGCTATGGCTGCAGTTATGTGTAGCTGTGATAGTTTTGCTAAGGCAAGGCAGAGTGTATGCGTGGCTGGTCCACTGCCTTGGTCAGGAACCAAGAACAACACAATCAATTGTACTTACTTTTATTGCTATCTTCCCACAGCCCTCTCTCCTGCAACTTAGCGCAGATTCCACCAGGCCTACCTGCCTGTATGCTTGCTCTGTCCTCTCTGCTCAGTACCTGCCAACCAGACCTGGGGGGGTCAGTTGAAAGCTGCCCTTACGACATCTCCGTTCTTTTTGCCCTGACTCAGAGCTGTCATATGAATGAATGAATGAATGAACATTCTTTATTGGCCAAGTGTGATTAGACACACAAGGAACAAGGAAAGAATTAGACCTACAAGAAATTGAATTTGCAATCAGCGTTGGAAATTAGAGTGTTTCCATTTGTCAGACATCTCAGGTGGCATTAAAGCCGTGGGTACATCTGCACAGGGGCTGTCCCAAAATCTCCTGAGAAAACAAGCACACAGATGAAAAGAAACGGATTCTCCTCTGAGCTCAGCGGAGTCCCCGAATTCATTTCCTGGTGCGGGCAAAGAGATGAATGGTGGTGGGCCTGTTGTTGCTGCTGAGAGCCAGCCTACGTCGCTGAGAGTCTGGGCCCCAGCAGACTAGCAATTTCCACACCTGATGGGGCACCTTGTTACCTCTCTTTTCTAGGCAGAAGTCAGTCAGGCTTCCTTCTGGCAATCCAGCCACGACTTAGGGCTAAGTCAACCTAACTGGGGAGCTACCAGCTACCCCTTGGATGGTTTTCCTGGGCATTTGCAAAAGCCTCGGAGGTCTCTTTTTCCCCTGGGCATCCCTCACCCATCTCTCTACAATTCCAAGCAGTCTCACACACTTCCTTGGTAACCTGTCTTTGTTCCCCACCTTGTGGATATGTTCTTCCTGTGGTTGTTTACATTAAGTTTTTGGTTCAGCTATTTCAGTGGTTCTCAACCTTTTTAATGCCGCAACCCCCAACCGGTCGTAAGTCAAGGACTTTCCCTGCCCGGGAGCGCCGCGCATGCGTGGTTCCGCCCCCTGCGCCGGCCGAGGCATATCTGGCAAGCGGCAGAGACAGAGCAGGCCGACCACCAGCTGGCCCAGCTCAAGGGAGGTAAGGCACCAGCCGGAAAAGGGGGAAAAAATGGCGGACAGCCTTGCTTGGCGACCCCCGTGAAATGGTCGATCGACCCCAAATGGGGTCGCGACCCATAGGTTGAGAACCACTGAGCTATTTTATTCTGTTTGCCTTCTATTATTTTCAGGTTGGAATTCCTTGAGTGTTAGCATCTCCTTTTTCAGACACTTTGCCAATTCAAGGCACTTTTTCTTGTTGTTTCCTCTTTACCACTGATTTACTCTGGTTAAACTCCCAAGTGTGTGCTTTACAGATGTGGCTTTTGCTTCTCTAGCATTACGTGGCATCTTCACCCAATCTCCTTTTCTCTTCCCCCACAGAGCTCTCCCTGCAGATCAGGATCAAGGTAAAGATAATCAGTTCAAGAAGGAAGTTGTCAGCCAAACAGGCTGGAAATCCCCTGGAGGGACCATGCCGGGAATCAGACAGAATCACCCACAGATGTACTCAGATGCTGCTGCTTCTTACTGAAGTTGAATTCATGGGACGGAGTTTGGGGAGAGTCGGGCAGAGCGACTGTGTGAGGTAGAAGAGGTTTGAATCCAAATAATTATCCCAAAACCAGGAAAGGATGGTGGGGCGAGGTGCAGCTACAGATTGAGAGCCATCTGAGTGCTTTTGGCACCTTGGGACAGTCCCCAGGTTGGTCACTAGTGGTAGGTATCTGCTCCTACAATCAGAATTTGTCTGCTTCCCCTTTAAACGGGATGAAATCAGTGGCTGTCACTAACTTCACAATGGCAAATCTTGCTGTCTTCTACTCTAGGCTTTGTGAAAGCCCCCCTTCGCTCTGCCCTGATCTTTTAACCATAAAGCTTTAGAGAATGGCTCCTCTCTCCCCCCCCCTCTCACACACACCCATCCTTACTCTTGGACCTTCTTTTCCTCCAGTTCCAAATCACAAGTCTTACCCTTTTTACATCCCAGCTGCCAGCTGGATTATGGCAATGCTCTCTGCTTGGGCTGTCTTGGGAAAAAATTTGGAAGCTGCAACCGATGCAGAATTCAGTGGCTCAGGTAAATACGGGTACTGGATGGTATGTGAGAGCATCCCTAGATACCTGTTGGCTGCTTCTAGGTGCAGTTCAAGGGGGTACTTTTATCTTTGAAGCCCTTCATGGCTGTGGACTTGGGTCTCTTCAGGACCAATGTCTTCCAGTGGTCCCATAAGATCTAAGAGGATGAACTCCAATATCTCAGGGGCTGCCACGAAGAAGAGGGAGTCAAGCTATTCTCCAAAGCACCTGAAGGCAAGACAAGAAGCAACGGATGGAAACCTAGAACTAAGGAGAAACTTCCTGATAGAACAATTAACCAGTGGAACAACCTGCCTCCAGAAGAAGTTAATGCTCCAACCCTGGAAGTTTTTAAGAAGAGACTGGACAGCCATTTGTCTGAAATGGTATAGAGTTCCCTGCCTGAGCAGGGGGTTGGACTAGATGACCTCCAAGGTCCCTTCTAACTCGATTATTGTTGTTATTATTATCTTTTATTCATTAAACATGAACCTCAGTCAGCTGAACATTCAAACTGGCTGGTGCTGATGGTTGACACGGGTTGCTACCAGCATCCTAGGTGTCAACCAGGTACCTCCTTAAAATATAAGATGTTCCAAGTAGTGCAGTTGTTATTGTTGTTATTGTTGTTGTTCCCTATGGGTCCCTACCCTATTTAAAGTAGGCTTTTGAGAGTAGGCCTTCTTTTTCTTTGATTTCTTTTCATCTTTTTCTTACTTCATACTAGTTTGCATTAGCATAAAAACTTTATCCTTTAAAAAAATCTTTAATAAACTTTAAACCGAGAGAGGGGGGCCTTCTCTGCTGCTCCGACCATCTCTGAAACCAAGCCCCTCTCTGAGATCAGAGTCTCCTTACGTTCCCGAAACTTTCAGACTTTGGGACTCGAAGGTTGGGGAGGCCCCTTTGTACAGGGGGGTGTTTGTTGGTGACGTTCCTTTCCCCTTAACTCTTTTCTCTTTTGTTAGTGTGATTATTGTTCTTATTTTATTGTTGCTCTTCTTATTATCATCTTTTTATTTTTTTTTATTCAATTACTGCATGAGGTTTGGGAAACATCACGCATCCGCTTCTTTATTGGAGGGACACAGGAACCTCCTACATAAGAAATGAACTTGCAGGATGAGGCCTCATCGTGGCATTTGCTCCTGGAAGTGGCCAGGTCAATCCCTCCCTCCTTTAGGGAATAAGAGGAAAACATGGATTATTTTCCCACTTTCACAGGGCTTTGATTAGTTTGCTGCTGACAAGAAGCTAGCTATTTCTGCACTTGGAAGTTGGCTGGGGGCTGTGTGCTGAATTCTCACCGTCATTTTATATTTTTGTGATATTTAATTAATCATTGCTTTTCGTATTCTTGCACACCATAGGAATTTCCTTTCATCAGGAACATTTAAATATGTATAAGCCAAATATATTGGAGGGGTCCTTGGTGCTCTCTGAGTTTGGTTATTTTCTTGCAGATATTTCGTTAGCCAAACTAGGCAACATCATTAGCGCGAGTGATGTTACTAGGACTGGTGATTGTCCCAAAGGTGCTTTTCTGAAGGCAACTGGACTTTCTTTGCTTCTGAAGAAGATTCTTGGCTGAGAAGCGAAATGTTTTCGAAGAAAAACAAAATAAGTCCAGTTGCCTTTGGAAAAGCACTTTTTGGGACAACCATGACCTGGATGACTGAGAATCTCCAAAGGCATTTAGCTCTGATGATGTTAGCTAGTTAGCGTAATAAAATGTCTGCAGAAAACAACCAGAGACCAGTCAAGGACCCCTCAAATATATTAGGCTTATGCATACAGTATTTAAATGTTACTGATTAAAAAGTTCAGAGAGCACCAAGAACTCATGTCAATCCTGAGCTACAAAAATAGTCTTCTTTATTGGTACCAAATACATTTACTAACAAACGCCGCCATCTCTCATAGACTAGAATCAACCTACATTGACTTCCACCACTGAAAACGCTGGTCTGTTGTGATCCTGTTTGCTCTGTGGTAAATATGACAGCTAAGTCCCCTTCCCCATTCCCCTTTTGCTGCAAAGCAGACACAGGGCCTCTGTAGACAAGATTAAAATAAAAACATGATACATTTTACTAATGGCAGCATATGCTTTTCATTCTGGACTTTGGCAATAGAATTGTATGCCCTTCTAATCAGAAATAAGCCCCATTGACCTCAGTGGGAGCTTCTCACAGCTAAGTCTATACAGAATTGCAGTCCCAAGAATTTTTCTGTTCCTGCTTGCCTCAAAAAAAATCCCATTAGAAATATGTCACTGCAAAAAGGCAGTTACTTTCTTTTTACAATATGTGTTTCTTAACTAATACCAATGATTCAGGAGATGGTCAAAAATGATAAGGGGTCCAGTTTTGCTCAACACAAGGGCAACAGTATCTTACATGGGTAGGAGATATACACAGTGCTTTTTTTGTAAAAGAAAAAAGAAAAGAAAAGATGCCCGAACTCACACATGTCATACAACCCGCCTTGCCTACCCCACAAGGTTCCATCCAAAAAAGGTGCCGGAACTCCGTTCTGGGCATTCTGTGACAAAAAACACCCTGGATATACACATATTAGGAAATCCTTATGTATGATATTGTGATAAAATTCTAAACCCTGAAATGAAAGCTTCAGTATAATTGTAGGTGAAGATTTCAGAAAATAAAATTTATGTTTCTCTACAAGTTCCTCTAAGTTGTCTAAGCCATTATTGAAAAGAAATCATATTCCCTCTTTAGCTGCTCCCATTATGGTTTTATTTTAATGTTGGGCATCCAATCACATTTTATTTCAGTTAATCTATTGTATAGGTATGGTTTTTAGTGGTTTTGAATCCTCTTTTTAATCTACTACATTCTTATGAATAAGTAAGTTCATATTTTGTAGCACATTTCATCTGTTTACAGTGATGTTTGAAAAACAAATTGTATCATTTTAAACTTGGCCAGGAGTGAAATTTTAATTTTTTTTCAGTATAACATCTAACCATTTTGTAAATATCAGTTACGGTTAGAGGGTAGAAAAATGTCTTTCACAATAGTGATTAAATGAAATCAGTTTTCTTTCCATTTTCAAACTAATCAAGGAGAGATCCAGTGTAGAAATAGAGAAATTTCCTGGCTATGGAAATAACCAATCAGTAGAACAGCTTGCCTATTGGACAGCCATTGGTCCAGGATGGCATAGGGTCTCCTTCTTGTGCAGGGGGTTGGACTAGAAGACCTCCAAGGTCCCATCCAACTCTCTTATTATATTCTATTCTTTAGCCAACGCAGTTTAAAAATTAAAAACGCATCATGGAAAGGAGGTCTTGTGTAAGTGGTATAAGCTGGGGGCTGGTCAAGGGGAGAAAAGATGGCCTTATCAATGGACCTTGGCACAGACCTGCCTGTAACTGACAACAGTGGCAGCCCCAAAGCTGAGGTGTGCCAGGAAACCCCATCCCCTTCAAGCAAACCAAGTTAATCAATTTATACTTTTTCTCCAAAAAAGGCAAATCTCTCTCTACACCACACACACACACACACACACACCGGCTTATGCCCATTATCCCTCAGACTGGTGTCCACATGCCGTTGGCACAATGGGTGTGCTTTGCCCTGGGCATCCCCTTGAGGTGCCTAGCAGAGTCACAGGGACACAATTGGAAAGAGGGCATTTTCAAGGGCTGAGTCGTATCCTGTTGTGTATTGGTAATTCAGCTTTAGAGATGCCATGCAGTATGGAGCATGCAGTGTGTGTGTATGTGAGATAGAGAGAGATGATATATGACAGATGATAGAGATGAGAGATAGATAGATAGATAGATAGAGAGAGAGAGAGAGAGAGAATGGGGGGGGGGAGATGCATTAGCGCGATGCATTTCTTGGGAATAATTTTTATGCCTAGCAGATGCCGAAGAAACAAAGCAACAGCCCTGTGAATGCAAGGGGGCTGTTTCCCTGAACTTGATGACTTGGTCTAATTACTGGTGGATTTATGTAGTATACCAAAAAGCAGAACTAACTGGGTTCTCCTCATGATAAATGTATTGCTTCTTTTCCCCCAAAGAGTAGGCTCAAAGGAAGCCGTTTCTTCCCTAATTAAGAGCTGATACGATCCCTTCCCTCCCCCCCCTCCCACGAAAGAAAGAGAACATCTTTGGCTTACCCCCCATTCACTTCCTTAAGAGACAGAACCTGTCGTGCAGAAAACAACCATTGCATGTTGGGCATGCCTCCATTTTGCACCTGGGGCAAAGGAGGGGCTCCTCTCTATAGTACAAAACCCAAATAGGTTAACATCTGGATTCCGATTTCCCGCCTGGGAAAGATGTTGAATCGGTCCCTTTCCTACCTTCCAGGGCAGCCAAGAGGAATGGGTGGGGGGGAGGGGATAGGGGTGCAGCCTGGCTGCTTTTGGAGAGAGTGAGTGCTTTCCTAGGGGGGGAAAAAAGAGCCCCTCTAGAGAGGATGGAGGACATGTGTACCCCTGAAGGGAAGGATCTTCTGCAAGCAAACACCAAACTCAAGAGAGCACCGAGCACTCCAGAGGATCTTTCTACCAGGGTTAAAGATTGCCTTTGCTCCTCAGCAGTCAGACAAGGGCCCGTTCCATCCTGCCTTTTTTTCTCCAATCCTTCACGTGCAGGAAGCAAAGTGAGTGGAGCTCTTTCTTAACCAGATGCATTTCTGAAAAAACGCAACTGCAAATCTCCAAATCTTTGCAGTTCCCCTTTGTTGCTCTCTTCATGCTCTGCTGGGGGGGGGGGAAATACTGCCCTCCAATGAGAAGGATCCCTTCCTCCTCCAGCCAGGGCAAACTGACATCTAGGTGCTGTTTGCTCTTTAGCAGAGAAGAGCTGAGCGAAGCCCCCTTTCTTGGGCTGATTGCTTAAGCCAGGGGTAGTCAACCTTGGCTCTTTTATGACTCGTGGACTTCAACTCCCAGAATTCCTGAGCCAGCTAAGCTGGCTCAGGAATTCTGGGAATTGAAGTCCACGAGTCATAAAAGAGCCAAGGTTGACTACCCCTGGTTTAAGTTCTCCTTCCTCCAGCCTAGTGAGTTGGCTTTCAGGGAAGAAGGAGAAGGCATCTCCTGACAGCTTGGCTGGCCCTTCTGTGCCAGCCGAGCAAAAGCCTGCCAACTGGCAGCTCCTGGCTCAATAGAGACACCCCCCCAGGCTCTGGAAATGGGGGAATCCCCAATGTCAGGAGGAATGGAGGGAGGGAGGGAGGGAAGTGGAGCCAAAAGACAGACTTGAAGCTGTGCCACTTATGCACAGAACAGGTTGTGATGTGAGCGGCAACAAAACCGTTCTAAAAGTGGATGCACGCCAGGCAAGAGGCGGGCGGCAGGAAACCATTTACTCCAATCCTCTGCACGACAGCCCCAATAATGATGGAAGATGGTGAAGTTCATCTAAGACACTCACCCTATTTTTCAAAGGATGCTCCTTCCTCCCCATCTGACTTCCGGAGAAATTCTTCGAAAGGCTGCTATGGCTTGCAGCAAGAACTGTGGTGGAGCTGGAGGGTGGTCAGTCTGGCCGGGCTGCCCTTCCTGCTTTTTCTTCTCTTCTCCTGGAGAGCCCAGTTCAGGAAGTCAAAAGGAATAAACCAGAAAGCATCTGAGCAGCCTTTAAGGTAATAAAGGTATGGGAGCACTTTTGGTCTTCCTCTTGTCATCAAAGTTGATTTCAAGCACTTAATAATAATAATAATTAATAATAATAATAAAGTTGGAAGGGACCTCGGAGGTCATCTAGTCCAACCCCCTGCTCAGGCAGGAAACCCTATACCATTTCGGACAAATGGCTGTCCAGTCTCTTCTTAAAGACTTCCAGTGTTGGCGCATTCACCGCTTCTGGAGGCAGGTTGTTCCACTGGTTAATTGTTCTAACTGTCAGGAACTTTCTCCTTAGTTCTAATAATAATAATGAAAGCACGGAGTAAAATTGAGATGGCCATCATTCGAAAATTACTACTTAGATATCATTTGCTGCTTTTTAAAAAAATAAAAAAGAAAAAGCTGTTTTGGCGCCCTAAAGTCTAACCCACTTATCATGGCCTAACCTGAACGCTCGCCTTGAAAGCCCTTCGGGTGGAAACGCGGCTCCCCTTCCAGGAAAAAGGCTAGTGTTTTCCCGATTATTTTCCCCTTGGAGGCCAGCGAAGACCGGTCTCGGAAGCAGAGCCCTGGACGGCGGCCCTCCAGCAGAATATCCCGGCGCCAACTTGCCACCATTACCCGCACCTCCCTTTCCCGGCCAGCGCCGGCCCCGCTTGAGCGGCAGGGGAAGAAAGGCCCGAGTTGAGAGGGCTGGGCGGCGGGGAGCTCCGGAGCGAATGGAGAGCGCGGCCTAAGGCCAGGCTTTACACGGCCGCCTGGAGACCGCAGGATCTTGCACGGGCCCTGCGGCGGGAAGGAAGGGAAGGCCGGCGGGCAAAGTGGGGCTCCGCCGCGGCCTTCCCCGGGACCCAAGGTGGGCCTGCCCTGCGCCCTCCCCGCCTTTCTCGCCCGGTGTTTAAAAACAAAGACACGAGGCGCGTTCCGGATAAATGTTTTATGCGAGTAATAAAATAATTGATTGTAACATAAATAAGGGAGAAGACAACGGCTTCAACCGCTCGCTGGGCGCGGAGCCCCTCCGAGGGCGCTGGCCACGAGCCCCCTTCGGAAAGAGCCCGGGGGCCCGCTCGGCTGAGGGAGGAGGGCTGGGCCGTCGGGCCTAGAAGCGCCGCCTCGAGTCCCCCGGGCGAGGGAGACGGGCGCAGCCCGGACGCCTCCTCAAGGAAGCGGGGGCCCTCCGCGCTTCTCTCGGCCGGAGCTTTTCCGAGGGGGGTCAATAAATATCGAGTTTAAATTAGAGCCGAGTGGCGGCGGGAAGGCCCCGGGCGCTCCCCGGGGCGGGGAGGCGGCTCTCCTAGCGTCGAGGCTTCCCGCCGTCCCCGAGGCCCAAGACGTCGCCCGCGCAAAAGTCCTGCCGCCGGTCCCAGCCAGACCAGCCGGCTGCGCAGCCGCCGGCGCCGCCGCTATCCAGTCATGGCACCGGGCTCCGGAGCGTGTGGTGCAGCGGCGGGGAGGCCTCGCCCTGCGAGTAAGCGTCCTCCATGGCGGGCGCGTGCGGGCCCCCGGCCGGCGTCATGCGCTTCTCCTTCTGCCGCCGGTTGCAGAACCAGACGCGCACCACCTCCTTCTCCAGCTGCAGCGAGTCCGCCAGCGAGGTGATCTCGTGGGCCGACGGCTTGGGGCAGCGGAGGAAGTGGCTCTCCAGCGCGCCTTTCACGCCGACCTCGATGGAGGTGCGCTTCTTGCGCTTGCGGCCCTGCGCCGCGATCTTGTCCAGGCTGGCCGGGCTGCCGCTGCCCGCGTCGGTTTCCTCCAGCCACTTGTTGAGCAGCGGCTTCAGCTTGCACATGTTCTTGAAGCTCAGCTGCAGCGCCTCGAAGCGGCAGATGGTGGTCTGCGAGAAGACGTTGCCGTACAGGGTGCCCAGCGCCAGCCCCACGTCCGCCTGCGTGAAGCCCAGCTTGATCCGGCGCTGCTTGAACTGCTTGGCGAACTGCTCCAGGTCGTCGGAGCTGGGCGCGTCCTCGTCGGAGGGCGGCTCGGGCCCCGCGTGGCCCAGCGGCGTCGGGGAGCCCTCCAGGTGGGCCTCGGACACCTCGTCGTGGCCGTGCGGCAGGTGGAGAGCGGGCGCCTGCGGTCCCAGCATCCCGTTGAGCCCCGGGTACGCCGCCTGAGAGTAGAGCAGGGGCTGCGGACCGCCGGCCGTCGGGGACATGGCGGCGGGGCAGCCGCCCAGGTGGTGGTGCGTGGGGCCGCCCTGGCCCCAGTGACCCCCGCCGCCTCCCGTCGCCTGCTGGTGCACCAGGTGGGAGCGCGAGTGGAAGCCGCCTCCGCTGCCGTCCAAGTCTCCGCGCGGCACGCCGCTGGCCTTGGCGTGGTCCAGATGGGTCCCGCCGCCGCCCCAGTCGCCCGTGGCGCCCTGCAGCCACTGGTGGTGCGGGAGGGTCCCCATGGGGTGGCCCGGGGTGGCCGCCAGCCCCTGCAGGTACTCGTGGTGCATCATCTTCTGGACCTCGCGGTAGGTGGGGCCCTGGTGCAGCCGCTCGGCCTCCGGCGCGGACATGGGCAGGAGCGAGGCGCCGCGCGGCAAGTACTGAGCCGTGGTGGCCATGGCCGCTCGGGTCGCGCACGGGAGGTGGCTGGGCCGCGCTCCGCTCTGCGGCTCTCACTGGGACACCCCGGGCGGCGGGGCGCGCTTTAGAGCCCCGGTTCGGCCCTGCGCGCAGCCACTCCCCCCCGCGCGCCCTATTGGCTCCGTCGCCCGCGAGTGGCAGGCAGTCGCGCACCTCCATAGGGCGCCCCGGCGAGGGACCCGCCCCCGCCCCGTCTAGAGACGCCGGCCCGGGGTTTGCGCAGGGAGGGGATTCCTGATTGGAGCGGGAGGCGCTTCTGTCGGGGGGCTCCGGCGCTCGGCGCGCGTGGGCGGAAGGGAAGAAGCGCGCCCGCAGCTGCTGGAGGAGACGGGAGGGAGCGAGGCGGCTTCTGCCGGCGCCGGGCCCTCCGTGGCCCCCTTCGGCGTGCCCGCTGGCGCCTTCGCCGTTCCAGCCCGGGGAAGCGGGAGCCCAGCGGCGTCGATCCAGGTGAGTCCACGGGCGGCGAGCCGAGCTCCCCTTGGAATGACCCCCGCTCAGTTCTCCGGGCTTCAGGAGGAGCCGCGCCCCGAACTGTTTTTTTGGGGGGGGGCATTGAAGTTCCGCGCCCCGCGAGGTTCTCCTTTTCCCGAAGGGTGGATCGCGCGCTCGGCCCGCTCCGGAGCCAAATGGCGGGAGCTCCAAGTCGCCTTGGCGGCTCGTCTCGCAGCGCGGAGTAGCACCGCGTGGCGCCGCCTCCGCCGCCGGCTCGGCTTCCCCGCGCGCCCGTTTTTCCAGCCTCGCCCTTTTGACGCCTTCCCGGCCGCTGCAGCTGGGTGGCTAAAGCCGAGGGAGCCCGAGCATCGCGGGACGCCGGGCGCTTCCTTCTGGTGCCTGGCTCCGTCCCCGGCCCGGACTCCTCTTCCGCTTCTGGCCGGCGATTGGCGTCTGCCCCTATCCAGACGACCGCGCTCCCTTCTCGGCTTTTCCCATTCCGCCGTCCGGCGAGCGAGGAGGGGCTTCCGAAGGGGTCTTCGAGGCTGCTCGGCTTCTCCCTCTGGAAGTCTCTCCCGGCAGGGCTGGAGGTCCAAGCGTCCGGCCGAATTTCCGGACAGTGACCCCAACCAACGGAGCGGCTGGCCTCCAGGAATTGTGGGCGCTCCATCCCTGGAGGTTCTCAAGGAGAGACTGGGCAGCCCTTCGTCCGGGGGGGGGGGTCTGGGGTCTCCTGCTCGAGCAGGGGGCTGGACTAGAAGACCTCCGAGGTCCCTTCCAGCTCTATTCTGATTGCTTGATTGATTGAAATGGTCTGGGGTCTCCTGCTCGAGCAGGGGGCTGGACTAGAAGACCTCCAAGGTCCCTTCCAACCCTGTTACTCTAGGTTCTGCCAGCGTCCCGCCAAGAATTCGCGGGGGGCGCACACACCCTTCCCACATTGCGAGTTCTACGACCTCCACATTTGTCCGCAAGGTGGACCAGGTGCGCTTCACCCCTTTAGGGGCAGAGAGGGACGGCAACCCTCAGCGCCCTTCGGGAAGAGTCCGAACGGCCTCTCGGAGTAGCGGCCGTTGCTCGACGACGCCGCCGCCCCCGCAGACCCCGTTGGCGCGTAAAGGGCTCCCGGGCCGGCGAGAAAAGGCACCTGCCGGCCTTTCGGCGACCTCCACCTTAAGGGCCTCTTTTTTTGCCTTTAACCCAACTGGATGACCCCCGAGTGGCGAGGGGGGGAGCTGGGCGACCCTCCGGTACGGGGCCGGTTCCCCCGTTCCCGCCCCTCCACGGGCCCGGCGGCGCTTGGCTGCTCTCCACCGGCGTTTCTGCACCTCTGGCGAGCGCGAAGGCCTCGCCGCTCCCAGGCCTGGCCCAACGGGGGAAACCTCCCGAGGTCCACCTGGAACGGGCTGCTGCGCCCCCGGCCTCGGCACAAGGACAGCGGCGGCGGCGGCGGATCGTCCCGCCACCGGCCGAGTCTCTCCCGGAACCCGCGAACCAGCCAGCCGGCTTTGACCTCCCTGCCCGGAGAAAGGCCCGCTTCGCGTTGTCCGGAGATGTGGCGGTCCGCCCTCCTGCCCGTCGGGCGCCGGCTCCGCGCAGAGGCTCTCAGCCCCCCCCCCCCAGGCCTGGACGACCCACTGCGGGCGATGGGCGCGACGGCTACTCGGTCAAGGACTCAAGGCTGCTCCTTCTCCGGGAAAGGCGTTAGGAGTGCCCGGTTTGGACCGCAGGATGACGGTCTCCGATGGAAGGGACGGAGGTTTTCAGCGCCATCCCCCCCCCCCCGCTTGTCGTTGATGCAACGTGCTGCTTGATCGGTAGGTTTGAGACCTTCCTCGTTTCAAACCTAAGATCTAAAGATGATATTTGATCCATTCATCTATTGGTCGCAATTCCTTATGAATTATCATCGTTCCTTACAATCATTGGCACCCAAAAAGCAAGTTGTGACGGTGGTAGACAGAGCTGGGCACTTGAAACGTGTGGGTGTGTGTGGGTGTGTGTGGGTGTGTGGGCGGGGGGGCAACATTAGGGATGAAGGGCCCCATAGCAGGGAAAGGAGCACCCCCTTCGCCCAGCCCCCCGTTCTCCTTCTGCCCTTGCAGTCTTCTTCAGCATCCCCCAGCCTCACATTAACACCCTCCTGCTTCCGATGATCTCCAATGCACAATTGTAACATCCCTACAAGACGGCTTCCTGGACCGGGAAAAAAAGTTGCATTTTAAGTTTAGTTCTCAGGTGCCCTTGAAACTTTCCCTGCTGGGCCCCCCTTTGTGGATGCCATGTCTGCTTCCCAGTGACAGCGGAAGGGAGAGGCAGCCCCTCCAGAATGGAGCCTCACCTGCCACTGGACTATCTGGCAGAGGCACCATTCAGCCCCCTCCCCCGAAATTCCTTGGAAGAGATGCAATTACACCTGCCAGAAGAGCTGGCATTGGGGCAGCCCATTTCATGCCCACTGTTTTATGCTGGCCTACGGGGAAAGACCCACCCCAAGGATTGTCCCAACAAGTCAGTCTTTGCATACAGCAACACCTAGTAAATAATGAATTTGTCAATGAATTTTAATGATAAAAGTAAAGTCCAGGAAATTCTCTCTCCCCCCCCCTCTCTCTCTGTGTGTGTGTGTGTGGTGTGTGTGTGTGTGTGTGGTGGGGCGAACCCTACTAGGCAGCACAACACAGTCCCTCTGCACAGCTTGGCAGTCCTGGACTTGCAGCTTGATGAGGATATGGAAGCTGTGGCAGGAGGATTTTGTACAGGTTCCTCTTGTGCACTATTCACACCCATTCCTTGACTTGAGGCAATTGCATTCTAGTCATCTCCTGGCTGGACTACTGCAGTGTGAGATACCTGGGGCTGTCCTTGGAGATCAACCAGAAATGACAGCTGATCCAAACTAAAACATCTCAGCATTATGTCTTAATTCTATATTTGATATGTGCTAAGACACCCAGAACCATTGGGCATAGGCGACTGTAATAAAGCTAGATAGGAAGGACTTGATAGGTAGCTAAAAATGCCAAATCCAGTCTAAACATCTGTCTGACTGAACCATAATAACTGAATAAACTGATAGCATCTTGGTACATACGTACCAGAATTAACTGTGGTTGAACAAAAGAAAATGTGGATAATTAATGTGGCAGTGCCAGGGGATAGTAGAATAGAAGACAAAGAACTGGAGAAAGTCATAAACTATCAAGATCTGAAAATTGAAGTTGTAAGTTTATGGCATAAACTGACTGGTGGTCCCAGTGGTTATCACCATTCTGGGTGCCAAACTAAAAAAATCTTGGATGGGGCTTAGAAAATCTGCACTCTTGACAAAATGTCCATGTGTCAATTGCAAAAGACCATACTGCTTGGATGACATTTTTGTGGCTATGCTGATACATGATTAGGACATCCTAGATTCTTGGGAAGAACTTGATATGTATGAAGGCCAACAGCAGCTAAAGAACCCACAGCTCTGACTGCATATTGTTGTGAACAACCACTGGAACCATTGGCATTGACAAGTTCCCATCAGTCAATTGCAAAAGGCAGCTTTATTTGGAACAGCTTACATTTTGCGATGATACCTTTCACACTTTCAAGCAACATCTGCCTATACCAGGTCCTTGGGAAGGATGTGATCAGTGTATAAAAATTCCAAATCTGGTCTAAACATCTGGGTGACCGAGTGACAAACTCTAATAATAATTCTCCTTGTGTTTTCTGCTTTTAATTGCATTGTGCCTGCTTGTAAAGACTGGTGGGGAAAAAACAACCAGCTTGATCATTATGCCTTGTCCTGACTTTTGCTCTCCGTGTTTTGCAGATAGCCTGTATTGTAGTCTGCAGAAGAGAGGAGACACAGCCATCCTCATTTTGGCAGGGGCTAAAACTGGGGATTACACCATCCTGGTGATGTCGTAAGTACTTGGTGAGATCCTTGAAAGGGAGGGACCATCTAACAGATGTTGTGGTCGGTCCACCAAACATCCCCACTGAAGAAAAAAAGTATGCACAGTGTGGAACATTCCAAATTGCTTCTTTGTGGCTTTGAGAGTTTGTTTTCAGTGTAAAGAAGCAAGTTTTAAGCCCTCCCATCAACTTCAGTCTGGGCATAGAAAAAGCAGAATTTACTGTGAGATTTGGAATTTCAATTTAAACTTTGGAAGATTGATTCAAGATTCAGAAGGAATTTGACAGACTTGAGCATTGGGCTCTACCCAACAAAATGCAAAAGTAGTTTTATACTTAGGCAAGCAAAACCCAAATGCACAGGTATGGAATAGGTGATACCTGGCTCAACAGTAGTATTATCGTGAGAAGGATCTAGGTGTCTTAGAGGATCATCACCTACGTATGAGCCAGCAATGGGTTGCAGCAGCCAAAAAAGCCAATGCATTCCTAGGCTGCATCAACAGAGGGACAGCATCAAGATCACGAGAAGTGGTGGTACCTTTCACCCCAGGAAATGTGCAGAGAAGAGCAACAAAGATGATAAGGGTCTGGAGGTTAAACCATATGATTAGCGGCTAAGTGAACTAGGTACGTCTCTAGCCTATCATGGAGAAGTATTAGGAGGGGAGTGGACATGATAACTGTCTTCCAGTACTTGAAAGGCTGTCACAGAGAAGAGGGGTTCTCCAAAGCACCTGAGGGCAGGACAAGAAGCAAATGAATGGAAGCTTGTTCAAGAGAGATGCAACGTAAAACGAAGGAGAAATTTCCTGGCGGTGAGAGAACGATTGATCAGAGGAGCAGTTTGACCCCTGGATTTCTGGCTGCTCCACTGCAGCAGGTGTCCGAGAAAAGATTAGGACCTTCATTTGTCTGGGATAGAATAAAGACTTTGGCTTGGGCAGGGGGGTTGAGTAGAAGACCACCAAGGTCCCTTCCAGCCCTAGGGTTCTTTGATCAGGGCAGGACCTGCAAAAGATGCCTTCTTTGAGCCTAAAAGGGAAAAAGGTAGATTGTCTTTCTTGCTGTTTCTCCAATGTTTTTTTATTTCATGCTCGTTTAACTTAGAAGATGCTCAGATGGGGTTGGAAAAATGGGGGAGAAATAGCAGTCCAAAGAAGCCTAAGGTCAGACCCTCCCTTCCTGCTGCAGCTCCCCTCCTCTGGGCTGGTGCTGAATGAAGCCCACCCCCCACCCCCTGCTTGTGAGGAGTGCCCTTACCACCCAAGGGGACCTCTTCTGCAGAGGCTCCAGAGCAGATGCAGGAGAGGGCTGCTGCCCTAACGAAGGCTTCCTTGGGCTTCTTTGTGAACAAGGGATCTTGGCAGGCCTTTGCGCTGCCTTCTCACAGAGGTTTGAGTGCAGCAGCTGCAAACACTGTGTAATCTGTCTTTACACATGGGATTCCCAAACAAGCCAGGTTATCTGTTAAAATGATGTCCTAGTTCAGGGGTAGGCAACCTTGGCTCTTTTACCCCTGTCCTAGTTCATAGAATATGCTAGTCCAGTGATGGCGAACCTTTTAGAGACCGTGTGCCCAAACTGCAACCCAAAACCCACTTATGCATCGTCGGGTACCGAGTGGATGTGGCCCCTTGGCTGAGTGTGACCCATTGGGTGGGCGTGGCTGCGGTGGTAACGGCAGACTGGGTGAGACTAAAAAGTTCAATCAATCAATTCCAACTTTGCAAGGTCTTTTTTTTTCCCTGTGAGAAGTTGAAATTAACTGATTGATTGAACTTTTTTTTTTTTTGTACACGGCAGCGGAGGCCTAAAGCGAAAAGGTTTTATAAAATCCAGTGAAGGCCTAGGACTGGGGCGACGGCGCGCGTGCCCACAGAGAGGGCTCTGAGTGCCGCCTCTGGCACCCGTGCCATAGGTTCGCCACCACTGTGCTAGTCATTGCCGTGTTCCATAAGATGCTCAACCTGAAACTAACCACCCTACTTTAGCCTTCACTAACCTACTGTGCAAATTTGGCCTAGCGCTAGTTTGGGGAGGGGGAGGAGGTTAGGCTACTTTCTGGAGCTGGTGTGTGTGTGTGTGTGTGTGTGTGTGACTTCCTGTATCCCTTCCTTACTCTGTGTTGTGCACTAAGACAAAAAAGAGTTGGGCTTCCTTTTCCTGTGGCAACCTATCAGGGATTTGAAGAAGGCAATCAAGACTGAACAAACTTTTTTTTTAACCCATCTCTCCTTGGGAGACGGTTTCTGCTTGCCTGATCCTTTTGGCTCCTCTTTTCCTGTTGCTTGGAACTTTCTTGAAATTTTCCTGTGACTGGAACTGTGCAGTTCATTCAAGGGGGTATCTGAGCCTGGAAAAGTATCTCTTCCTGCTAGATTGGACCTGAAATTACACACATGTGCATGTGTGTACACCCCCCCCACACACACACATACACTATTTCATACTACTATGATGGCAATCAAGTACTCCACTAAGATCTTTTTTTCCCAAGCGAATGATACTTGCACGCTTCCCACTTGAAGAATTTTGCATTTATCTCTCCTAAATTTTATTCTGTTTGCCCAATTTTCTAATCAATTAAGATCATTCTGGTTTTTTCCCCCTGTTAGTTAGCTTAATGTAGCAGAAGGCAGATTCCAATTGGAATTTGAATTTTTTTAAAAAAAGACAAGAGAAATATTCCTAACAGTAAGAGCAGTGTGAAGGGGGGAGGGATGCTTTTCGGAGCAGGGGACCTTCATCAGATGCCAGACTTTTGTTTGGGTTCCTGCCTGGAACAGAGGACTGGACCTGGGACCCCTCAACTCTAGGATTTCACGATGACCAGTAGCCCAATCTCAGCCATGAGTTGTGCTCTTTAGAGGAAGGCCCTCATCCACTTATGTCCCAATTTCAGTAGCCAGGGTTGAGCCTGCATCTCACTTTATAGTAAAGATGTGGCATACTTAAATTACCAAAGCTTCCTTGGTTTTTTGGCTTCATAAATTAACATTTTCCTACTGTATATGCTACTCTGTTTGAACTCTGAAACTGAGTGGAATTTGGCCTGGCCACTGCTTGCTCACTAGGGAATCCCAGGGTTGTAGATTAGCCAGCAAATCTGAGCAAAGAACGCTGGAAGTCGGGTGGGAACTCTTTCCACTCTGTAGCCTTGAACCTGTCCATGAAGCCACCAATGCTTGAGCTTAACTTGAAGAAAACCCTCTTCGGTAAGTGGGGCAGCTATCGCTCCTTGTTGCGTTATTTCTCCCCATCCCCATCCCGTCATTATTGTGCTTTGGGCACTGTGTGGGATCCAAACTAGCACGGCCTGTTCTTTTATCTTGGTTCTGTGTTAAAATATTCATGGAGAAGTTAGGGAAGCAGAAGATAAGAACAGGTTTGCCTGTAGATGTGTGATAGATCAGCAGTAGGAGTTCCATTGTCCTCCACTTGTGCTCTGCCGGTACTTGTTTACCTGACTAGTAAGAGACACGTCTCAGTTCTCAGCTTTTGGTCCTCCAAAGAAGAATGAACTTGACAATGCTGCTTCTGAAAGTTTCTCACCGTTTGGCGTATCGCTCTGCTGCTGATGGGCCAATCCTCCACCGCAGAACTACTTTTAAAAAGTCATCACTTAAGGTGTGTTTTGCAACCTGTGACATTTTCCATCCGAGACTTGGGATCAGGTCTTTCATGATGCGGCTGGAGAAGCAGCCCAGGAGTCTCTGTCAGTGGCCAAGTCCTTATCCAGCAAGTCCACTTGGCTTTGTCTCCCAGAGTTGTGTGTTGCAAGCACCTCCTTGGCTGAGGCCCAGCACTCCCTAAACCCGTCTTGCTGGAGCCACAATCTGCTCCACAACTCGTCTTGCTCGGATTGCATTTCACCAACTCCCACTGTTGTCAACGAGGCCCTGAGGAGGATTTCTTCCAGCCTGGGCTCGCCCACAACAAGTTGCTTGGCTGCTCTTGCTGCAATTTTGTGAGAAGCAGCTCTCCTTGGTGGCGGCAGGGGCTGGCTGACAGCCAGTTCCAATCCAGTGGGCAGAGAACGAGGTTTGCATCACTCTCGTCTGGGAAAGTGAGAGGCCTGCCACCGTGCCCCACGCAGCCCCGTGCCTCTGGGGAACAAGAGGAAGCCACATCTCTGGACCAGGCCAGAACAGGCAGCTGCCATCCTCCTTGCCTCCAGCCAGTGTTGCTTTGCTTTCTGAAGGTAGAGCATTGCGGAGGTGGGGTTGAGGGAGCAACACACTTCCGATGAAAACAACAGGAAATTAAAACAAAAACAAATGGCTGCAGAGTGCAGGTTTGAACATACGAAAAGTGAAGTAATTTCTGTTCCGTAGACATGGAGCCTTTGTCTCTTTGAGGTCTGCCTTTGAGGTCCTCACAAGATAGATTTGAGAAATCAGGTTAGCCTCATGAATCTATGCAAGCTCCTAAAACAGCCTATTTGGGGAGTGGGGGATGAAGGCTGCGGTTGGTCATTGAGGGGTGGGACAGACCACATGCCAGAAAATGGGGCAAGGCCAGGACAGAGAGGTGGGGGAGATGGTGAGGAGGCAGAAGCATGACCACAATCATATCCAGCCAATTGATCGATTAGACATGGATCGTGGCCTTTTTGGGGGGGACTTGAGGGTTATATCTAAGATTCCGGGAATGTAGGCAGATAGTGCAGCTCAAAAAATAACTAGAGTCAGCCACATCAATTGTGGTCTGGCAACAATAGTTTAGATTAGAATACAGACTTTCCTAACTCTACTTGGAAGTCTACTCCATGCAGTTCATCTGGCAAGTCTTGGCAAGTCCTCTTTGACTTACCATCTTAGGTGGGCTGGAAACATCTGTTTTTTTTTTCTTTTATCTCAGAACGGCAAACTACAATAATTTTTATGCTCCTCTCTGTGCCGTTCTGCTTCTAACAGAGGGCAGAACATGCCATGCAGATTCACCTCTTGCTGTATGGCCTGTTTACAGGCAGAAAAGCATTTGGGTTTCTCCTTATTCTCCTCAATACCTATTGAGTCTTGTTTGTGATCAGTGACCAAGCCTGTTGGTTTAAAACTGGTTCTGAAGAGAGTTTGAGAGAGGGCCATGCAGAGTGAAATAGAAAAACAAAAAAACCTAGAGTCCGAGGAGAAATTGCCTGACTGCGAGAACAATTAATCAATGGAACATCTTGCCTCAAGAAGCTGGTGCTCCATCACCGGAGGTTTTTAAGAAGAGACTGGACAGTCATTTTTCTGGAATGGTCTCCTGCTTGAGTAGGGGGTTGGACTACAAGACCTCCAAGGTCCCTTCCAACCTTGTCACTCAATGTTCTGTGTTCTAAGATAAGTAGGGAGAAGGAAAGAGTTAAACAATATAAAAGCTTTCCTGTTTCGGATTTCTGAAATGGTGTCAACTGACTGCAGAGCAGAAGGGAAAAAAAGGGGGAACCACCTGAAAGAAACAGGATCCTGAAGCGCAGTTTGGAGAACAAGGCAGATGGTCTTTCCCAGCACCCCCTTCTCCAAATATATATTTTAAATGATGCTGTTGCCCAAAGTAGAGGTGTGGGTGATCTCCTCTTTCGTGGCAGCCCACTTTCAAGGCACATGTGGTAAGATGGGTGACCTACAAGTATGATAAATAAATAAATGCATCAAATTCTCTCCACAAAAATAAAGAAATCATTTTTTAATAACTTATTCTTTTGTCTTAATTATTTCTCATAGGATCTGGTTTCCAGTCCCCTCATCGCCTTGCCAGCCATCCTCTGAACTGGCTCCAGTTTGTCAGTGTCCTTTATAAAGTTCAGTGCCTGGAACTGGCCACATTATTGTGGGGGAGGGGGACTGTAACCAAGATAGAGTGGGGCAATGCTGTCCGGTGATCTGAATTATGCTTCAATTAACATACCATAAGGGGCATTTGTTTTGTCAGCAGCTGCATCACACCATTCAATCATGTTCAAGTTCAACATTCAGATTCCACTGCCAAGCCGGTTCCCTCCCCCCCCATTCTGTAATTTGTTCCCCCTTTTTTCTCCCCGTATGCAGGAGTAATTTCTACTTCTCTCCTCCCTTGCCAAGGCTCCATTGGTTTCCCTATGCTCATTTGATGAAAATATTTAAACTTGATAAGAAGAATTATTAATTTAAAAATAGTAAGATTGAATTTGATATGGAGCTGTGTACAAATGATCACGTTATTGCTAAGATGTATGAACTTTTATTGAAAATGGAAACAGGATGAACACATCATGCAGTATAAAGTGGGAATTTTGGGGGGGTTATAATATACAGTTTGATAAGTTGGAGAATATGTAAAAAATTTACATTGAATCATAATCTCAAAGAGAATTTTTATAAAATGATTTATCATTGATATATGACATCAGATAAACTGTGAAGAATGTATATGGAGATTTCAAATATTTGTTGGAAATGTAATCACACTGAGGGTAAGTTTTTTCATCCTTGGTGGGCAAATAAGAAAGCTAAAAATATTGGGATCAATATTTAAAAATGAAGGTACACTTGATATTAGAGATTTTTTTTTTATTTAATGGACAAACAAATGGAAACATCTTATGCAAAGTTGCTTTTATATATTTATTTTGTATCAGAGAAAGTCGGAAGTCATTCTCTTGGTTTATCTTTATCTTTTTGCACCTCTGTCTTCTTTTTTTCTTGATCTTTTTTCTTCATTTTTTTCTTTGTTGTTTATCTATTGTATTTTTGAAAATCAATAAAGCTATAATAAAAAAACATTGTCTGGTTTAATTCATTTTTTTAAAAAAAAACACCACATTTTTTTTAAAAGAGGACATATTTCTACAAAGCCTCACTAGACCGAAAATAACATATTGTAAAGAAAAAAACCACACCGATTACTCCCAGCCTGGAAGAGGCATGCTATGCAGTGACTTGTTTGTTGCAATAATTTTATTAGAATTTATAATCTGCTCTTCATTCCAAATGCTCAGGGTGGTAAACTGTTTACATGATGCAGAATGATAGTAAACTCCTGCACCCCATCAAAATAGGCCATGTGAATAGCTTATTCGCATGGAAATGAACTCAAAGGTCCAAATTATCCAGACAGAATGGATTAGGAATAAAAGATTGTCCTGCCTTTAGTGAGATGGGTGGCTCTATAACTACAATAATAAAATAAAATAGGGAGAGAAATAAAAACAGGATTTCAGGATTCTGTTATCAGAGCCTGTATCAATTAAGGAGATTTCTAGTATTTCTTGTGGAATCGGTTTCCTGACTTGGACTACCTTGAAGAGCTGATGGTTTAGTAAGGCTTGTTCTGGATAAACATTTTTACCAAAGAGATTTTTCTAAATGTTCACAAGGAGAGAAGACTGTGGGTCCCCAGGTTATCTTGTTCTATTTTTTTTTTTGAAAGCTAGGAATAACATTTGCACTTATCCAGTCTTTTGGGTCATCCTCTATGATTTGCTGAAGATCACAGAAAGGGGCTCCAAAGACACATCCCGCAGGTCCTTCCTACTCTCAGCTGCCATTGAACTGGTTCTACTGACTGACATTTCATTATGTCAATCAGGTGTTCCCAAGTGTCTCTTTTATTTAACCTGGGTTGCCACTATTCCCTTTTATCAGTTCTACGTCAACACAGTTGCTCTTTAGGGAAAAGATGAAAGCAAAGTCGGTATTTAGTAATTGCTTAGTTTGTACAAGGATCAACCCCCTCAAAACTTCTCCAACACAATGGAGAACTTCCCTTTTCTTCCTTAGGGTTTTGCTTGAGGCCCACAGTCAGCCCTAGTTTACTTTTTACCTTAAAAAAAAACTCCAATAATAAGGCAAATACACCCCCCTACAAGCTCTGATAACTTAAAAGTGTTCCAAAAGGGGGGAAAAAAGGGTATTTGACAAACTGTTTATTTTAAGGAAATATTCTCTGTGGAGGATAACAAACTCTAAATGTTCCTTTAGATGTCTTGACCTGGAACTTACTCTGTTGTATCTTCTACGTATAGGGATATTTGCAGAATTTGGAACAGGAGCCCCTGCCAGG
Organism: Protobothrops mucrosquamatus; assembly: GCF_001527695.2. NCBI lineage: Eukaryota > Metazoa > Chordata > Lepidosauria > Squamata > Viperidae > Protobothrops > Protobothrops mucrosquamatus. The sequence continues at coordinate 171,483 of NW_015386428.1, forward strand.
CAGGGCCTGTGGCTGTCTTTGGCCTTTGCCTCCCCCCCTGGATCTGGCCGTGGTGCTGAAACAAACCCTTGTTTAATATGCAGCTGCTGCTGCTGATTCAGCTCTGGTCTCAGCTTGACCAGGGGAAGACAGTAGACATCCCTGGGTGGTTTTTTTTGCAGAGGAGAGGAATTCATTGTAAAGCGAGCGCTACCTCTTTTTGGATTGAACATCATTCTTGCCCCAGGAAAATTTTCTGAGGGTGTCGGATGAGAGAGAGAAGAATGTCAAGAAATCAGTGACATGACAAAATGGCAATGGAACATCTGTCGACATGGATTTTAAGCCTGTGGCTAGAGATGAGTGAGGCATTGAACACCAAGCTTGTTAAAGCTAACATGTTTTTGATTTCTCCTCTCCATACCAAATAAGATTTAGCTTGAGGGAAGTTTGTAATCGGTTAATTGACGCTGAATTAACCATGAAATGTACTGTAGCTACTTTTCTTCTGCAGTAGAACCCTGCAGTGCTTTAACAAGACTTTTAATTATTGATGATTACGTATATAGGGAAGTGTCCCTATTTTTCAAGTTCTATGCCCCCCCCCCATGTCCTTCACCTTGAATTTTCCCAGAAAAATTATCTTCAGGGATATTATTTTTTATGTATAGTATTAGGAAACAAGCCAACAATCAGTGTGTGAATGACTCAAGTGATGCTTTGTTACAGTTATTTATAGAAGAAATTGGAACTTTCCTTCATGTACAGCAATTGGAATAGCTGGGATTGTAAAACTGAGATGGTATCTCATAAAAAATGGGCTGTAGGCAGCTGAGATCTCATACTCTTTGGTGATAACCTGATCAGGAGCTGGATTGGATCCTTCTTCACAGGATTTTGGTGTAGAGTAAGCACATATTGTTTTAGTCTTCTCTGTTGGACTGAATCCCAAAAGGTGTTAGAAGACTGTGATTTATCACTGATTATGACGGCCACATAGTTTTATTATCTTGTCTTCTGTGTTATAAGAAATCTCTATGATGCCACTAGAAAACTCGCTTGGTGTTTCACGGGATGGCGATGCCATTAAGCTGATGATATTCAGCTCTTAGTGCTTTAGCAACAAGTAAGCAGCACATGCCTGTGACTATTCTGAATTCAATTATAGGTGAGGCTGAAGAATTTGAGATTCAAACAAATTTAAAATAAGTACTGTTTGTCTCTAAAAAGTTAAGCTTGTAAACTGCCACGAATGCTCTTTCTGGAAAACAAAAAGAGATTCCTTCTGAGATACCAGCTTTGTAGCTAGAGGGGACATTAAACCTTCTGTTGTCCTTGGAGTTTGAGATGATCACAATGGAAAGAGTTTATTGCAAATTATTTTTGTTAATCTCCTGTAATATTTTTTTGAGTCAGTGTGGTGCAGCTCACAAAAAATGCAACTTCTTTCAAGAGTTATGTAAAATCTATAGACCGTATATTCACACACACCAGTAGTTACAAGAGTGTTGCCAACAGATTTAGTGTGTATCCTGTGAGTACGCTTGATCGCTTGAGCCCCTAGAATCACTTTTGCCCTTCAATTTTGGAGAGTCCTAATCATCACAACCCTTTTTGATCATTAAGGCTGCAGGAAAAGATCTTTCAATGGGGATGTCCAAGAATTCTTCTTGAAAGTCTTCTGGCAGTGAATTTGGGGATTTCAGGACAAGAGGAAGCCACTGAGGGAGAAACACCAGCCACAAGTAAACTAGTGGCTGCTCCTTCTTGAAAAACAAAATGATTGCGGTGAGATTTTCTCTTCTGTGACTCTGAAACTGGAATACATTTTGTTTAGAGTTGCCAGCCATGCCCCGTTTTTTTAAAAAGTGCTATATGTTTAAGCACATCTTTCCAGCTGTGCTGGCTCAGGAATTCTGGGAGTTGAAGTCCACGAGTCATAAAAGAGCCAAGGTTGACTACCCATGCTCTAGATGAACAGATACGTACAAGAAGTCATACAGGCTTGTAATGGGGTACTCTAGGAAAAATAACAGGATAGAATATCAAAATAACAGAGTTGGAAGGGACCTTGGAGCTCTTCTAATCTAACCCTCTGCCTGAGCAGGAAATCCTATACCCATTTCAGACAAATTGCTGTCTGATCTCTTCTTAAAAACCTCCAGTGATGGAGCACTCACAAATTATGAAGATAAAGAGATGGGGGTTCCTTAAACCGTCAATGGCTCCCAGACCATCCAGCTGCAAAGAAGGGTGCCCTGCAGCAGCTAGTCAGTTTCCCTCCCAGGAACGAGACCGAGTGTGGCCCAAACACTCAGAAAACAAAATTCACAGGCACTGCAACTGGGTTCAGACAATAGGATGTCCTTGCTTAACTAAATCGACCCAGTTTCTGTTTTGCAGAATACGTCGGATCCTAAATTAATCAGCTGGGCTGGATTTCCACAATACTCCAAGCTAATCCACAGAAAAAAACCTAACATATGAGTGCAGCTTTAACTGAGCTGGTTAAACACGATGTGTGAAGTCCATCTGGCGTGCCCAGATGCTGGGGCAGATTGCCAGAGAGAGCTGGGATCACGCCGGGAGTTTTCCTCATCTTCTCCCCAGGGAAAAAGAGAGCAAAATCGCTGTTGCTTCTGTCACTCAGCTCTTCCTCTGACTAAGACAACTAGTGTTCCCCAACACAGGACCTTTGTGTGTCTCACTTTCTTTGAGGTAAATATGGGCAAAACACAGGCCAGGGCTGAGCTGGATTCCTGAACTCCCAAAACACGATTTTCACCCTGCTGAAGTGCGCAGGCAGCCTCTGGTTACAGTTCAGCAGCGTCCTGCCTGTGGGAATCTCCAATCCTCACGCAGGCCTTGGTGGGACTTCTTTGGCAGCGGAGTTCAGGACACACACAGGCAAAGGGAGCCGCGCCTTTGAGGAGCCGCTTGCCAGAGGAAGGGAGGGCAGATCACACACACAGAGCAGCGGCTGCTGCCGGCAGAGGCAACCTTCTCACCCAGCTCCCGCCAGGAAAATCCCAGGTGCCTTACACCTGCTGCTCTTTTCAGTACCTCTGGGGTTTGCCATTGCATTGCGGTTCCTTGCTGGAGCTGACACCTGGCGCAGGGGCTCCATTCATTTATGAACAAACTGTCGGTAAGGTGAGAGAGCAGAGCAGTCTGAAGCAAAGAGAGGGTATTTTTGAAGATTTGAAAGCTCTTTTCCAACCCTTTGGCAATTCCATATCTGTCCCATTGTTGTACATCCATTAGGAAAGTTGTCTGTTGTCCTGCCTGCTGGACAAACCCTGCATAATTCTGCTACTTCTTCTACATGACAGTCCTTCATATCCTTGGACAGCTTTCTTGTCTCTATTTCTTTTCCCTATATCCAAATGCAGAATTTTGCATTTGTCTTTGTTGAATTTCTTCTGGTTGTTTGTTTGTTTTTGCCTGTTTCAGCTTATCAAGATCATCCTTCATTTTGTCATCTAAGGAGTTCCACATCACTGCTATTTTTGTGTCATCTGCAGATTTGATAATTATGGGTTCTAACCTCTTGTCCATAAATACGTTCTCCTTGGGACTACATGCATGACCCTATCTTTGTTAAATCGAACTGGACTTTGAAACAATCTGTTCTTAATCGATGTCCCACTGAAGCTCTATTTTAAACCGTGAGCCACCCATTTTCATTAGCAGTTGGGTGGCATGCCCATTTGACAGATCAATGGATAACTTTACAGTGCGCATTTTTAATTTTTTTTGTAATAGTGTTTATTTCACTTTACACAATTGCCTGATGTATTGATACCTTCTTCTCTAACCGGCCTTGAGCATTGGCTAATCTGAAAGGCCCCCAACTGCTGGGCTTCTCCTGCTGTTGCTATTTGGGGTGGACTTTTCCTGCGGAAGGTTTGCTAGCCGAAGCAGAATTGCTGCCGATGTTTTGCAAAAGTGGCCCTCTCCAGCTGCCTCTCCAGCAGGCTCAGACTGGATGTGGAATGTGCTTTGAGGAAATGGGCAGCACTCAGGGAATTTCTCTCCTGCTGACATTGAAAGAGACAAGCTCTGTTCTGCTGAATGTGCCCAACCCCCACCGTGACCTTTTCCAGCCCTGGCCAAGACCAGGAGGTCGCAAAGTTCCCGGAGAAACTTTCTTCTCCTGGTGATGATCTGGATGAGGCTGTGGAACTGATGAAAGAAAGCAAAATATGTTTATCATGTATGCTCTGGCCTGATCGTGCCACAAAAAGAGATAGCGGCTCCCCAACAAGTTGAGTTTGGTTCGTTGCAACCTTGGTTAGTGTTTTGTGAATGTGGAATTGCAGGAGAAGGAGTGGCAGAACCTGAGGGTGGAGTCAAAAGAGGAATCAGCCTAGACTCGCAGTGTTTCTCAACCTTGACAATTTTAAGGCATGTGGACTTCAACTCCCAGAATTCCACAGCCAGCAATGCTGGCTGTGGAATTCTGGGAGTTGAAGTCCACATGCCTTAAAATTGTCAAGGTTGAGAAACACTGGCCTAGAGTCTCTACAAATGGACTAATTTCTCTTGAATTCTGTTGACCCTTATTTAGCACCAAAATAGTGCTAACCATTAGTTGAGTAGATTCCAGTGCATAGGCATGAGTAGTAATAAATCAGTGTGATTGGAACTTACACACCTGGACCTGGTCCTTCATGCCCGACACTGCCTCATTGTTTGAAGGATTGGAATAGACCTGGGAGACCATCTTGTCCAACCAGATGCTCAGTGCTAGAAGCCAGCATCCCTGACAGATGGTCATCCAGCCTCTATTTTACAATTTTCCAGCAAGGGAGATCCTAGCTACTTCTGAGGTTCTATCGAGATTTTTTTTCTGATTCCAGCTGAAATCTCCTTCCTTATAATTTTAATCCCCTATTCCTTGTTTTCTAAGTCATCTCTTAACATCTCACAACAACTCTGCTGTGGGGGAAAAACCCTACATGATGGCCCTTCAGATGTTTGTAGAGAGCTGTCATCTTTTCCTGCATTGGTCTCTGCTCCAGATTAAACACACTAAATGCCTCTAATGGTTCCTTCTTTGCTCCTTAGCATCCCCCTCTTAGACGTATTCAATTTGTTAATGTCCTTTGTAAAAAATAATACAGGCGGGATATAAATAAACAAATCATGGTGTCCAAACTGGATGTTGTATTCTAGGTGTGATCTAATCAATGAACAATAGAGAAGAACTGTGACTTTTGTTAAGTGGCTTGAATTTCACTTCCTTTTTTATTTTTTGCAAATGCATCATATGTTGGCTCAATCGGTTCTAATTCCAAATTTTGGGTTTGAGGACAATTTAATGTTTTCCAGATCACTCTGAAGAACAATTTATATAATTTATCAGGTTATTGACCAAAAGAAATATATTTTCTCCCCATCTCTCTCCCTCCCCCATCATCATCTCTCTCTTTCTCTCTCTCCATCTATCTACTGTATCTCCCTCTCTCTCTGTATTCATCTATCTATCTATCTATCTATCTATCTATCTATCTATCTATCTATCTATCTATCTATCTATCTATCTATCTATCTATCTATCTATCTATCTATCTATCTATCTATCTATCTATCTATCATCTATTCCAAAATATGAATTATGAAACAAAATCCAGTCTCTTTCCCAGGAGCATGAGGCTTTAGGAGATATACCAATGGACCACATTTCAAAATACATTTGGTAGATTCAAGAAAAAGGCTACATTTTATAATTGCATTTACAGTTGCATTGAATTAATATTAAGTATGCAATTATTCTCCAACTGTGCATTTAACACATTTTGCTAATTATATTAAACTTTTCAATTAGTCAATTATACTTGGTAACTACTCTTTGGAAGACTTTATTCAATGCTCTCCTTACAAAAATTGTAATCTTTAATTTCTGGTCCCTTCTAGTGTCCAATGTTCAAATTCCCAACTTAATCAAGTTTTTGTTTAAAATTTCAAAACAAGAGCATTTTCCCATGGGAAGGAATCTTATAATTAATTCCAAAATCTTATTTCAAATCTATCTGGATTCTTGTTCATTTATAACTTTCCAAAACCAACTTTGTAATCATCTTTTTGCTGTTTATTCCAAAAAATAAACTGTTTTTTTTTAAATGTAATTTTTTTCAAACTTCTTTTACTGTGGATTAAAAGAAATTCACCTGACGTGTATCATAAAACTTATTGATTGAAATGTTCTTAATAGTTGAAATAAATGAATAGTTAATAGTTTATTAGTTGAAAAGCAATAATTAAGAAGCAATTTCCAAATCTGATGGGTAACAGAACTTTGTGTTCATAAGGCTATATTGTAGCTGCAAGCTTGATGGAAATCCTTCAGCTCAGTTCATGAGCTAACTGCAAAAGCCTCAGTTCCTGCAGCTTATTCATGAGGACCAGCTGTCCGAAGTGCAAGTGGGCAATCTCGTGATCTCTCCTTGATCCAGATAGATTTGGCCAGCCAGACATTGTCTGGCTACTGACATAGCAATAGAATCATATGGCCTTAAGGTCTTCTAGTCAGTTGGTTGTCCAATCTCTAATCTCATTGCAATGCTGTTTCTGCTCCTTGGGAGACATTTAGTTTGCCATAATAATAATAATAATTTAATTTGTACCCCGCCCTTCTCCTCACCGGACTCAGGGCGGCTCACAGCCTTATAAAACCACAATACAATAAATATCTACATTAAAACCAAATTAAAAGAAAATATTTGAAAAGGCCAATCATTTAAAATTACCCTTAAAATTACCCTTAAAAACCCCACTAAAATTCCCTAGGCCAGACC
>NW_015386428.1:181255-190111 GCF_001527695.2 Protobothrops mucrosquamatus
GCCGCCCAGCCGGGCCGTTCCTCGCCGCCGTTTCTCGCCGCCCTCGTCAGCTCTTCCTCCGGCTGAGAATCGAAGGCCGCGCCCACCGCCGGGTTGCCAGGCCGCACCCCCAGCTCAGGCCAAGACCCAAGAGACCGGGGAGCTCAGCCGAACCCCGGGGGCTCAGGAAGACCGGGGGCGACCGGGGGCGACCGGTAAGTAATTCCTCCCGGCCGCCGGAGGACCCAGCACCCTAAATCAGGGTCCAGGCATAGCCTGCGACCCTCCGAGGCTTCCCCATTCCCGCCGCCGGCTCCGCTCCCCTACGGAGCTGCATCCAGTTGATCCGCCATGAATCTTCACTGGAAGTCCCTGGATGTCCAGATCTGACACAGAATGAAATCAGATCCACCTGACCCATCCATTTTAAATAAATGTCTGTTCCAAACCGCAATGCTTGGTCATGAAATTGGCTTTAGCCAAATCTCAAGCACATTCCTAAGATTTTTATTGTCTTGTCCCAAGCACCCACAAATACACAAAGAGGTAGTTCTGTTCTCCTTATTCAATGACATTTTCAACACATGCAGGTGCAATATAGAGATAAGCTCACCCCAAATTCAGCAAGCTCGGCGTTCTAAATCACAGTAGCAAACAAGGGAGTATTCAGGCAAGTCTGAGGGCCAGATCCTGTAGCACAGTGGTTCTCAACCGGTGGGTCGGGACCCCATTTGGGGTCCATCGACCATTTCACGGGGGTCGCCAAGCAAGGCTGTCCGCCATTTTTTCCCCCTTTTCCGGCGGGTGCCTTACCTCCCTTGGGCTGGGCCAGCTGGTGGTCGGCCTGCTCCGTCTCTGCCGCTTGCCAGCTACGCCTCGGCCGGCGCAGGGGGCGGAATCACGCATGCGCGGCGCTCCCGGGCAGGGAAAGTCCTCGACTTATGACCAGTTTAGTCCTCGACTTACGACCGGTTTAGTCCTCGACTTACGACCGGTTTAGTCCTCAACTTACGACCGGTTTAGTCCTCGACTTACGACCAGTTGGGGTCACGGCATTAAAAAGGTTGAGAACCACTGTTGTAGCAGTTTGTTAGCTGGCCTGGGTTCAAGTCGGGATTGAGAGGTTCTTCAAGAGTCAAGGCACAAGGAGTTAACAGGCAGTTGTCATCAAAGAACAAGGTGTGCTTGCGGCTCCATTTTAATAAGAGGCTCATTTAGTGGGGTGGGACTCCTTGCTTGTGAACAGTCTCTCAGAAGGCCTTTGCTCTACCCCCTTTGCAGCCCACTGAGCTCTTGTGTTGGGAGGGGCAGCAATTTCACACCCTCAGAAAACAACGGCAGCTGGGTTTTCTGGGTGCTGTTCGGCCCCACCTGCTCTGCCTGTTCAGACCGCAGTCTGTCTGGTGGTTCTGGAGCAGTCTGCTCGTCATCGGTCCTCTTTGCTGGCTCCAAATCTGAGCCCACCAAGATATTGACAGAGAAATCTACACATCTGTACGGAAGAGGGAGACTGGACCAAAATCAGAAAGGCCATTCATTTAAGCGCTACCTGGTTGATCTCCGGCAACAGAGCCTGATGGGAAACAGGAAGTTTCTTTCACAGCTGGAAAGAGGAGAGTGCCAGGATAGGTGGCAGAATAAAATGGTGCAATTGTCTACCTGAGACCCCTGGAGAACGTCAAGGGGTTCTCCCTGGAAAGGCCAGGTCCCTTTCCTGCCTGCTCACCCTCTGCCATGTCCATCAGAGAATGAAAACCTAGAGCAGGGATAGTCAACCTTGGCTCTTTTATGACTCATGGACTTCAACTCCCAGAATTCCTGAGCCAGCACAGCTGGCTCAGGAGTTCTGGGAGTTGAAGTCCACGAGTCATAAAAGAGCCAAGGTTGACTACCCCTGACCTAGAGCATCGTCACCCCTCCAGGGTGCACCTCTTTCCTTTTCAGAGCCACAGGAGGCTCCCCCCACCTCCACTGCCCTTCTGTCTCTAGGCACACTGCAAGACGGATGCCACAATTCCCTTCCTGCAGCAAAATAATGCAAATAATAAATTATGTAAATCACAAATGCATCTTTATGTTGAAAAATGGATCTCTAGCTGCTTCCTTTCCGCGCCTCTTCTCGGCTTTCTTTCTTCGGTCTTTGTTCTGTATGGGAAGCTTCTCTTTCCTCTCACCCCCCCCCCAGAAGAAAGGACACCCCCTCCTTGTCGTCTCCTCCTCCTCCTCTTCCTCTTATAGTATCTAAACTGCATGGGTCTGTTTTGGTTCACCTGTATTTATGTCTTAAATCAGATATGGCTACAGTACAATAAGCATAGTAATGAACATCAAGGAGTGATCATTAGAGACCGGGACTTAGGTGGGTAACAGGCATTTGCCCCTTCTAATTAAGCATCCTCCTGAAACAGCCCCACTGGGGCAGCTTGTTACACTTCCAGATGGGAAGCAAATGCGGGCCACAGTGTGGGAGGAGATGGGGGTTGGGAAGACGGGGAGTGCTTGGAACAGCAAATTGGGGGAGGGGGGAGGCCTCTGAAGTTCTCCACTTGCTCAAGACTGAAGCAGAGAATTTTGGGTGGGGCCATGACCCACCACTTAGCCTCTTTTGGTTCCTCCATGACCTAAAATGCCCTCCTCTACAGAAAGAATAGGGGTAGGGGATAAGAGTAGAATTGCGTTTTGCAGGTTTGAGGACCCTCTTTAATTGCACCACAGTTTGGTAGCAAAATACTGAGAATTGGTGGCATCATCTTCTATTGTTTAAATAGATATTTCAAGACTTAGGATAGGTTTACAGAACTACAAATGACATTCAGAAAAAGCGAGAAAAATTCTACAGAAAAACTTGGGGAAAAAGTAATCGCACTCATTTCTGTAATATAAGCCCACTCAAAGTAGGCATATACAAAGGGCCTTATCCATCAGGTAAAAGTTGCTCAGACTAGTGAACAACCCTTAGACCAGTGGTTCTCAACCTATGGGTCGCGACCCCATTTGGGGTCGATCGACCAAAAGTGCCCCCAGCGGTTCGTTCCGACAGGCGGTAAAAAAGGGGGAAAAGGCCGCCCACGGAATGGAGGGAACCCGACCCGGTCGACCACCAGCCGGACGAGGCAGAGACGGCGAACGGTCGATGCGGAGCCGGCCGCGTCCCCCGCCAACCACGCATGCGCGGCGCTCCCGGGCAGGGAAAGTCCTCGACTTACGACCAGCTTAGTCCTCGACTTACGACCGGTTTAGTCCTCGACTTACGACCGGTTGGGGTTCGCGGCATTAAAAAGGTTGAGAACCACTGCCTTAGACGAATGCTGTCATCTAAATCTTGTCGTCTGAAGCCTAAGCGTTTCCAGTCTCTTCAATATCTTTTCCTGTAATTTAATTCATACTTTCCTCACTGCCTTCTCTAAACCTTTCAAATTTATCTGAATCTATTTTAAAGTGTGGTAGCCAGCACTGGGCACAAAGTGAGGCTGACCACCGCAAGATAATTGGATCTGTTCCCTTCTAAGAAAGCCATGCATCTCTTGGTGAAGCCTAAAACAGTATTTCGTAAATTGCCTTTCTTCAAAGACTCTCTACTTCCAGAAAGGACACCACTTCAGTAGTTCAGCAATTATTTTTTTTTAGAAGTCAGACTTACTGGAGAGAGAAACCCAGGCTGTTCCTTGCCCCTTCCACTTCCTCCTCTGAGACGGTGGATCTAAATCAGATCTGAAAGGAGAGCAGGTCGCCCAGTAGCTGTATTCCTTTCTTGGCAGATGGTTGTGCTTTTGTTGGTGAGAAAGCTGACGGTCATTCTGGTCACCATGTGGGAACTGTCTCCAATTAGTTCTTCTGCTTTAATTTTAGCCAAAGCCTGGGGGGTGATGGAAAAAGGAGAGTAAAGATCAACAGTTTTTGACTCAGTACAATTTCTAGGCAAGTGGCTTTAGCGCTTGGTCTCCTGTCCAATCTTTTGTAGTCCTGCTTAAAAGACACAGATGCTTCTCACTGCAATAGATATCAAACCCATGATTTTTCTGCTAAGAGAATTACTAAAAGAATCCAAAAATGTATGTGTTAAAAACTAGGTATAGATTGTATTGATAATGCGTGTGTTAAATATTCTGTGTGTAATAAAGGAATAAGTAAACCAAAGAGAAAGGGGGGGGGAGGTGTCCTGGGATGCCCAACTTCAGGCACAGCCCTTTAAGTGCCTGTCAGCTGCTTTTTCTTCTTCTTCTTCTTTAAATGAATTTTAGATCAACCAATGACTAAACAGTTGGGAGAGGAAATATATCTCTTTATAGTTCTAGATAATTGTCCCTAGAAAAGAAAACAACAAACCTTTAATTACAACTTGCATGGAGAAAGCTTGATTTGTGCTCTCCACTGAAATGCTGAGGAGTTGAATGTAAAATATTTGTAATATTTAGGGAACCCAGAGTTTTACATAAAAGTAAACAGCGCTGCCTGAAGGCGCAATTTCCAGCAACACAATAAAATGTGCAGTGAATTTATGGTGGCCATCCATTAGCTCTTACCAAGGCAACGCTCCCTATATTTGTCGTCCATCATTATAATAGAGGGTTAATGCACCGAATTTACATAAAAAAGTCATATTGTCGGCATGAATTATTTACACTCTCAGCTGTTTTTACAGCTTGGTTTCAAGCTGGATTCTGGGAGAGATTTCGCCAGTAAATTACTCTGTGCAAACCGGGTAGGCTCAGAGCAAAAGAGGGCTGGGGAGGCAATGAAAGGAATCAGGAAGACCCAACCAGGCCAACTCGGTCCTGTTTTGCCAAGAGGAGGGGCATCTTCCTGCCCACTGACAGGTAAGGGGATTATATCCAGGATCCTTGGATGAAAAAGAAGCCCCTCCATCCAGGGAAGGGGGAACATGAAGTTCTAAGCAAGAAAGAGAGGGTAAATGGCATCCTTTGTGCCATCTCAGAAGGAAAAAGGCCCAGGATTGAATCTCGCTGGTCAAACTTGCTGTTTTCGTGAGGTGCAGCCCATCCTGCTTGGCGAGGGATGGGCTGCACCTCACAAAACACAGGGAAAAGTGTACTTGTAAGAAGATTGGCCCGACTCATCAGAAGTGTTTTAAACTAAAATTTTCCAAAGCACCAGAGGGCAGGATAAGAAACAATGGTTGGAAACTGACCAAAGAGAAGAAGCAACCTGCAATTAAGGAGAAACTTCCTGACAGTGAGGACAATCAACCAGTGGAACAGCTTGCCTTCAGATGTTCTATCACTGGAGGTTTTTAAGAAAAGGCTAGGCAGTCACTTGTCTGAAATGGTATAGGTTCTCCTACTTGAGCAGGGAGTTGGAATAGAAGACCTCCAAGGTCCTATTCTATTCTATTCTATTCTATTCTATTCTATTCTATTCTATTCTATTCTATTCTACTCTACTCTACTCTACTCTACTCTACTCTATTCTATTCTAATGGAAAAAGGAGAAAGACAGGAACTGGGATGGTCTCTCCTGCTGTTTTTCACTGGAATTGCCCTCCTAGAGCTGAAATCTATGACTCGTTCATTCCGTTCTGCCCTACGAAATGAACAGAACACCTCTGACTTCTCTGAGATGTTGGCAGAATGCGATTCTACCCCCTCGATTATGACTCATCTGCCTCTTTCCCCCTTTCTGCTCTCATTTCTCTCCCTTGTCCTTTAAGGTGGGCTCAAAATAAGACCTAACCAATCAGAGAAAAGTGGAACCTCCCTGGATATCTTGGTGGATGCAAGCTAAAATTTCCACTGTCCTCTTTGCAGCCACCTCACGCTGCTGAATCATTTTTCTGTTTCCTGTGTGAAGAACATTGCACCTGCCTTGCTAGATTTCATTCTGTTATTTTCAGCCCATCCCTCTAACCTATTAGGATAGTTTTGAAAGTTATTTCTGTCTTCTTGCCATTAAACTCTCCTTTCCCAATTTATCTGCACATTTGATCAGCATTATTTCCACCTATTCACCATCATTATTAAAAGACATTGAAGTGTACGGTGGTCAGAATTGAAGCATGTGACAATCTGTTTAGTATCTCAATCAAGCCTGATGAGGAACCATTGAAAAAAAATTAAGAGTGATTTCAAACAAGTGATGTGGCCACACAACCGTTATGCCATCCAGTCTATTGTTAACTTCCTAACTAGAATATCAGAGGATGTTTCGTCAAATACATTAGGATGTGTTATTTTCCCCCTTATTCCCACAATCTATTACAGAAAGAATAAATAATTAAAATTAATGTAGGCAGACCTATTGATAATTCCATGTTGACCTATGAAAATTACAATAGATTGCTATAACGCAGCTGATCTGTTATGCACAAGACCCTGAACCAGATAACCACATGATTGTTTTTAGGTCTTATTAACCTGTTCTAAAAATCTTCCTGGGGATTGATGTGGACTGTATGATTTGTAAATCATTAGATGCTCCTGTTCACCATTTTGAAGACATGGACAACAGAACAGCTCCAGTCACTTTGCCTCCTTCTTGTCGATGATCCCTGGCAGGGGTAGAATAGAGGTGATGTTACTGTCCTGGCATGATATAGATTAGAGTAGGGCTCTCCAAACTTGGCAACTTTAAGACTTGTGGATTTCAACTCCCAATTTCCCCAGCCACCCATGCTGGCTGGGGAATTCTGGGAGTTGAAGTCCACAAGTCTAAAAGTTGTCAAGTTTGGAGACCCCTGGATTAGAGTAACAGAACTTTGAAAACCAAACAGCATTTTTCCTCCCTCTATCATTCCTTCTTATACCAAAGAATGCTAAGGCAGTTTTAACGTGTGGTTTTTTTTGCTTTTTTTCAAGATGGACAGTGTTTAATATTTATTTGTTATGTATATGTAGGGATGTGGGTCTATACATATGTTGTGTATAGTATGTTAGGTGTGTGTCATGTGTGTGTTCACTTTGAGAGCGAGCAACTAAATTTCATTTTCGATGTGTGCTGTTGTGCCCCCAGTAAAGAAAAAAATGACAATAAAGGTTATCTTGTACCACCCACTGTATGTGCAGCAGACTCTTTGTCCAATGTCTGCTGAAGGAACTGAGAAAGTAGAATTTCTCCCATCAGTTTAGGACAGTGGTGGCGAACCTATGGCACGGGTGCCAGAGGCGGCACTCAGAGCCCTCTCTGTGGGCACGTGCGCCGTCACCCCAGTCCTAGGCCTTCAGCTGGGTTTTATAAAACCTTTTCGCTTTAGGCCTCCACCGCCGTGAGCAAAAAAAAAAAAGTTCAATCAGTCAATTTCAACTTCTTGCGGGAAAAAAAAAGATCTTGCAAAGTTGGAATTGATTGATTGAACTTTTTAGTCCCACCCAGTCTGCCATTACCACCGCAGCCACGCCCACCCAATGGGCCACACCCACCCAATGGGCCACGCCCACCCAATGGGCCACACCCACCCAATGGGCCACCTGACAATGCATAAGTGGGTTTTGGGTTGCAGTTTGGGCACTCGGACTCTAAAAGGTTCGCCATCACTGGTTTAGGAAAAGAAAGGAAGCTTGGCCTATGCTTCAGAAGGGAATCTTTCCAAAGTACACCACAGAATCTAAAATGGAAACTTTCTGGCCCTTTCCCAAGCTGTTTCTCCCACATGGGGACTGGACTAGCCCGGGCAGGACTGAGCTCTCCCTTTCCCCTAAGCAGGTGAGAAAGGGTGGGTGACGAGAGGTGAGCAAGTTCACTCTGTGCGGCCCGGCTTTATCCGTCATGGCAGCTGATGTTCCTTGGCAGATGGTGCTTTTCCAGGACATGAAACCCAGAATTTGGCAGATTCTCTCCAGCCCAGGGTGTTTTCTTCACACGGAGGAGCGTGTGCTGCCACAACAAGATCATGTAGCCTGTCAGCTTCTAGCTGATTTCTCAGGATTAGTGGCTCCAAGCCCAGGAAGGGAAGCCTTCTGGCCCAGGGGAATTGAGATTGCAGGGCCCAACTGCAGAAGCCTGGAGATGAGGCCTGGTGTTCCCGAGAGAGGCCCTGTAATGCTGCCTGGTGGGTCTCAACTACGCCTGGGGACAAGATGGGCTTGCACTTCAAAGTGCATCTCTTACTGCTGGCTGTTCTTGATGCAAACATTAAGGCTGGTCATGCAGCAGTCTGGAAAACAGTCTGGAAAGCCCCCCTCCGTTCCTTCCCCCATTAGGAGGATCCCCTTCTGTCCTTGGAACCTACATTGGGCCCTCCAGCTGTTCCAAAGCCAGAAACATCTGTGCTCCTCTGGGCCACTGCTGAAGACTAGAAAGAGAACATCTGTGGCATAATTTCAAGCAGACGTTGATGAAGAATTCCATTTCTGTTTTGCTTCGTGATTCTGAAAGGCTTGCATGAAAATGTACATTCCTGCATGTATCACTTCTCCCTCATCCGAGATGCAGCCTGCAAGCTCCCAAAATGACATGAATAAAATTAGACTGCTAGATAGCTAGACGCGCAAGCAAAGGATG
The DNA here is from genome assembly GCF_001527695.2 of Protobothrops mucrosquamatus. Lineage (NCBI taxonomy): Eukaryota > Metazoa > Chordata > Lepidosauria > Squamata > Viperidae > Protobothrops > Protobothrops mucrosquamatus. The sequence goes on from NW_015386428.1 coordinate 189,689, forward strand.
GGGGGGAGGGGGAGCCTTTGCCAGGTTTAAGGCACCTTCTCTGCTCAACACCCCCACCCCACTCTTAAGAAAAAGGACGTCACCCGTCCTGCAACCCACCCATTGCAAACCAAGTTCAGCACCGCTTGGCAAATGCTGGCTGCCCCTGGTCTGCCCTCCTCGTTGGCAACATGTTTTCTAGAATGCAATTGCCGGGTGCATTTTCCCTTCCCAAGGGCACTTTCTTAGATCGCGCAGGCAGTAAGACACGAGTCGAGTGACAGTCAGCTCTCGGTTTATTGGCAAGGCATCAAGTAAATCCGGACTGGCATCTGGGCCAGGGGAGCCCTCTTTTATGGGATTCCCCTGGCTTGTAATCACACAATTCCATTGGCTGGTAAGACCCCGTTGCTAGTTAGCCAACCAGCAATGGGCATGAAACTG
>NW_015386428.1:193291-206475 GCF_001527695.2 Protobothrops mucrosquamatus
GGGCCAGGGGAGCCCTCTTTTATGGGATTCCCCTGGCTTGTAATCACACAATTCCATTGGCTGGTAAGACCCCGTTGCTAGTTAGCCAACCAGCAACGGGCATGAAACTGTATGCAGATGGAGAAGGGCAATCACCCTTAATGGGTGATCAGGATGCGCATAGGGGATTAAGGGGGGGAATACAAAAGAACACAACACACTTCATAGCATGAGTTTATTTGGGGGGTAGCTAATGGCAAAACTTGACAAATTGCAAAAAAGGAAAAGATGACTCCATACTGGCTAGCGTCTTGGTTTGGTAGATACAATGTATAGGGTCTACCTATAGGTCTTTTGCAGTCACGACATAAGCCTAAGACTGAAAATCAGGCTTGTCAGATGCTATATTTTTCCTATCCTGGTCTATGGAGTAGAGAGTTGGTCTCTGACAGAAGGCCACCTGAAGAGACTAGAAGCATTTGAAATGTGGATTTACAGGCGGCTGTTACGTAGAAGCTGGGCTGACAAGATCAGGAATGAGGAGGTGATAAGCTGCCTGGGAAAGTCAAGGGAAATCATCAAAACAATTACAAAACGAAAATTAGAATATTTCGGACACGTGATGCGACACCCAGAAAAATACGGCCTACTCCATTTAATCCTCCAGGGAAAGATTGAAGGCAAATGAGGTCCAGGCAGAAGAAGAACATTGTGGCTTCAAAATCTAAGGGACTGGTTGGGACAAACTCAGGACTTTTTCGTGCTGATAAAAACAGGATCGCCAACATGATTGCCAATGTCCGATAACAGATATGGCACAAGAAGAAGAAGAAGAATGTATAGGGGTTTCCATTAAAATGTGAAATCAATAGATGTTCCCCACACCCCAGACACTCTGATAGGAGTAATATGGGAGTCTGTGATTGTCTCACAGGGAGAACATGAATCTGTCTCCTGGGACTCTCTTTTCTGTCTGGAAGCTAGAAACGAAAAGTGTTTCGTTGTTTTTTTTGTTTGCTCTATTCCAGCTTTACTATCTTTATTTTCTTCGTTCTGCAATTGAGACCAGGGCTAGTTGAGCCTGGGAGAAACCTTTTCAAGAATAGCAGAGAATTCCACGTTGGCTTATCCTGGGGAGGGAGGGAAAAGCGAGGTTCTCTGAGCAGCATCCTAAGGACTACTAGATCTTGGTTGTGGCCTCAACGACTTCCTGGGCTCTCCTGCTTGTGCTCCATGCCGGCAAAGGGACAGGGTGGGGTGGGGTGGGGTGGGGGAGAAAGGACATGTCGATTCCAGCTTTCCAGCCTTGCGAAATGAATATTCATGACTGAAGCAATCTGTACTAGCCAGACTCTCTTGTCACCTTCTCCCTCACCCACTCCTCCCAACAAGAAACATTAGTTCTGCTTGATTCTATATTTAATGTGGAACTATTTTAACAATTTTAGTTAAAATGTGTACGAGAGAGGGAAAAAAAGCTCAAGAGAGGCAGAAGGCTGTGTCAGGTAGTGCATACAAAGCCATGTGGGTTGGGGGCAGAGAAAACAACACCCCTCCCCCACACCCCACACCCCTCCCCCTTGCCTCTCTCCTGATGGGGTCCCCACAGGACGTGGGGCGGGGGAGGAGGAGAGAGTTGTGGGTGGGGGTGGAAAGAGGATGCAAAATATGAACATGTTGCTGAAGACCCCCCTTGCAAGTGAGACAAGATCAACTCAGGCAGACTGAGCTTCCCCCCCACCCCACAAAGAATAATCCTATGAAATGAGAGAATCATAAAGAAGATGTTTAGGGAGCTCAACCCTCTGCCCAGTGTAGGAATCCAAATTAAAATACCCTTGGCAGATGTCAAAAGACCTCTGCTCTTTGTGCCATTGAGTCTACTGTCCAGTGCTGCTACTGCTCTTCCTCTTCCCCCTCCTCCTCCTCCTCCTCCTCCTCCTCTTCCTGATAAAAGCTCTCCACGCTATCCTCTCTCTCCATTGTATTCACAATTCTTGCAGATGCATTTCATCCATCTACCCATCTTAGCCTGCAACAGGTGGCCTAGAATGGCCTCTTATACTTCTGTGACTTTTACTCAGCATAGATGCCTCAGCCTCATCACAAGTATCACGGGTGTATTTCCTCATCCTTGCTTCCAGTAGGCACCTGCTTTGATTTCTTCTAGTATTAAAGGGTAGTTCTCTCGGCTGTTCAAGGAAGGTGAAGATGTTTTTCTGCTCTTCTGCTCTTGTCCAAAGTCTGTCCCTCACAATGGTACGTTCTAATAGGGAACGCCACTGAGTTGACCGGTTAGTTTTGTTTGAAATTTATTGGTCTTTCATGAGTTTGTCTAGATTCCCCCTATGCCCTTTTGCCTATTATTTTTTCATGGTCTGGACTACCTAGAGTGGCTGACAGATTGGTTTAGAAAACATCACCTCTATTTTATTATTAATTGTTTGCTCAGTAACTTCTAAATCTGTACTGCCTTTATTCCTTCTTCTAATGACTTTAAACACATTCTCGCTGCAGTGCCATAATGTTGTTCTGTTGCATTTTTATAAAACTAGCTATTTTTAACATGGATTCCAACTCCTCCACCCTTCCTATTGCTTCTGTTCCTCTGCAATAAATTGTAAACTTCAGATATTATTTTCCAATCGTGGCAGGAGCTCTCCATGTCTTAAATTGTACTTGCCTTCCTGCTGTGAAGGGTTCAAGCCTCTCTGGCTTATTTTCCATTCTCATAACCTGTAAACCTATGAATCAATTTCTTGATTCTTTTTTTCACGTTTTTAATAGGTCCGCAAATTCTCTCTGTTGAACTGCATGGTATTTATAATTCGTTACTTCAGCCCACTACGGTCCTCAATTTAAAGCTCTCTGATCAAGTTCAACATGCTTCGAACAATATTTTTCCCCAGTTGTTTTTGAGGTGCAACCCTTCTCACGCTATTGTTTTATTTCACTGACTGTATTTCTCAGGATGTTTGCAGGATCACCTTTTTCTGCTCGTGAAAGATTGGCCCCAGCCTGGTCCCTAGGAAACAACCCTTGACTCCATAGATCTGAGAGAAAAAGTACTTTCACTAGAGTTGCTGGGTGCAGCATGAGTGAAGGAAAACAGCGCAAAAATTATATATTGAAAGCAATCCCCAACGTCCAACACCCTCTCCAGAGAGTAGTCCAATAAGGCCCTGTCCCAATGTTTTGGGAGCGTAGTGTCTCAGGTGCTGCTGTAAATTCCTTTCCCGGGCTGGTGTCCTTGGAGGAAGGAACATGGCTCAGTCTGGCACCTCTGATTCCTGTTAGTGTTCCTCCTCCCTAAATTCCCACAGCATTCTTTCACACCTCCAGTGCTCTCCCAAATGCCCCCTCTCCCCTGGTTATGGCAGTTGCTAGCAAGCTTCAAAGAAAGCGAAGATAGGCAACTGACAGCTTGCTTGCTTGCTTCCTATCTGCTCCGGGAGATCCAACAAAAAGGGCTTGCTCTGGGTCCCATCTATTAAGAAATGTCACTTGACAGACCTAAGAAGTGGGCGTCTTCAGGTGGAAGACCTACTTCCCCAAGATCTGGGTGGTTCTAACTCTTTAGGCATCCTAACAAGCTTTAAAACATGTCTGTTTAGATGGGCCAGGAGCTGGAAGGTCAACGGGGCTCATGAAATGGCTGCTATTGTGATTGAGATGAGGAGCCATAGATAAATAAACAATAAATACATGCTTTTGTACACATCTTCTGTTGTAGTCCCCTTTTCTTTCTAGCTCTTCCCGTCAAATGGGAGAATGGAAAGAGACACTACCTCAGATTCTTCAGGTTCTTTCCTAGGGCTGATGGAGAGAGCATTGTCATCGGGGCTTTCATTTGTGCTGATGTGGACAAGCAGGAGGAGGTCTCAATCAATTGTCTTGAAGAGCTTTGTTAGCTGTTCTATCATATTTATGATCCATGCTCCTGGGAGGCAGCATATTTCATGAAACCACAGCTTCAGTCAGCTTGTTCTTCCATCCTTCTTCTTCTAGCTTGACAACAGCTTACTCTACGGCTGCTCAATGGCTACTAGCTCTTTGCAGTTTCATCACAGCGGTTCACCAGGGCTGCCTCTTGGCAACGACTTCTCTGAGTTCTTGTGAATTCCAACTCACCTGCTTCCTCCAGGGGTCTCTGGGGTTGTAGGGCCACCATTCTCTCCACATTTTCTAAGAAGGGAAGGTTGGAGACAGGTTTAAAATTATCCAAAACAGTAGTGTTGAACTAAGATTTATTGAGTGGGTGGCACCACTGTCTTTTCAAGAGGTGGTGGAAACCCACCACCATTCAAAGAAACAGTGATTACCGATACCCCTCAGACACCAATTCTTAGCAGTAAGAACCAATCAGTTCCTAGGATAATTTTTGGACATTTCAATAATGATTTTTGAAAGTTTCCCTTGGAAAGAGATGAATGTTGCAGCTTCCGGCAAGATCAACCATAGTCTGCTGTGGTTGCAGAGAAGACATAATAGCCTCAACAACCTGTGAGGAGGTTCCTGTGAAAATGGATCATCAATAGTGTAGATCTAAAGCCAACGCCCAGTTTGTGCAAGCACTACCTTATCTTGAAACTCCTTATTGGGAACCCCCTGAATGAGATATAGCTGCCAATGTCCGTTGTGCTTCAAATCTTCACAAATTTTGAGATTCTTTGATGTAATTCCTTGGTTTTGGGCTAATGGAACTTAAACAGCAGGCTTATTTACTTATTTATTACATTTATATGCTGCCTGATAAGACAATTCTTGCTCAATGCAGTCCTTTTTCTTGCAAAACTTGCATTCCACATTCTCGAATCTGCACAGGGAGCACAGATGCAACAACCCCTAGCAGGTCTGGACTCAGCTGAACTTTACAGTCACAAATTGGTATCTCCTTGAGTTTTGTGACTTGTACTTATTTAGTAATGCCCTTTCCTGAGCTTTGCGGTATTGATCGGTTGGTTTGTATACCATTTATTTAATTCTAGGTGGCTTATAATATATAACACTCAAAAGCATCCATAAAATCTGAGTGAAAGAATTCATAATAAGTGGAACTAGTAAATAATGTTAATAAAACCCATTGCTACCAGTAGGTAAGATGTTTCTATCTCAATGCCCTCCCAAAGAGCATTGAGGTATCTCAATTGTGATACCCCTGACCCGTAGGAAAACTGCTGTTCCAAAGTGAAGAATCTCTACTTGTCTTAAACCTCTATAAGTTGGGATGGCTTTAGAGGAGTACATGTGTGTCTCAGGGAGGCATCTGAGTAAAGCAACCGAATAAGTAGGAGCTGCCTTTTATCAATAGTGGAATGTCTCAGACATTACCAGATGTTGTACGCTCCCCCTCATCTGGACTTGAAAAAGCCAGGCTGTGGGAGTCAGCCAGTCTCGCTAAATGAAGATGTGTCAGATTCAGCTGTTCAGATTCTCTGGCTAGATCAGTGCTTATGGGTGTCTTGCCAAGAAATGAACAAGATAATATAACCTACTGTATATAAGATGGAAAACTTGGTAAGGCCACACTTGGAATACTGCATCCAGTTTTGGTCACCACGATGTAAAAAAGATGTTGAGACTCTAGAAAGAGTACAGAGAAGAGCAACAAAGATGATCAGGGGACTGGAGGCTAAAGCATATAAGGAACGGCTGCTGGAATTGGGTATGTCTAGTTTAATTAAGAGAAGGACAAGGGGGGACATGATAGCAGTGTTTCAATATCTCAGGGGCTGCCACAAAGAAGAGGGAGTCAAGCTATTCTCCAAAGCCGCTGCTGCGCGAGCTGCACTGGCTGCCTGTGGCCTTCCGGGTGCGCTTCAAGGTGTTGATTATCATCTTCAAAGCGCACCATGGCATTGGACCTGGTTACCTCCGAGACCGCCTTCTGCCACAGATTGCCTCCCACCGGCCGATACGCTCCCACAGAGAGGGCCTCCTCAGGGTGCCGTCAGCCAGACAGTGTCGGNCAGGCAGGACTGGCCTAGGGGTATTTTAAAGGGGTTTTAAATTAAATTTTTAGTAGAAGCGGCCAAATTTAAATAGTTATTTTTAATCTTTTTAAATTTTGTATTGTATCACTGTTTTAAACTGGCTGTAAGCCGCCCTGAGTCCTCCGGGAGAAGGGCGGGGTATAAATTTAATAAAATCTAAATCTAAATCTAAAAGCGCCTGAAGGCAGGACAAGAAGCAACGGGTGGAAACTAATCAAGGAGAGAAGCAACCTAGAACTAAGGAGCAACCTGCCTCCAGAAGCTGTGAATGCTCCAACCCTGGAAGTTTTTAAGAAGAGACTGGACAGCCATTTGTCCGAAATGGTATAGGGTTTCCTGCCTGAGCAGGGGGTTGGACTCAATGACCTCCATCTTTTGCTCAATCTTCATGTTGTCTTCTCCCCCTCTTGTTTTCCACTCAGCAGCAAAAGTCCACACAATGATGCATATTTAGCAGTTCTGATCTTCTACAATCTGACTTCCATTGCAAGGTCCTTTGTGAGGAAGGCTGTAGAGTGGGGGCATGACGCACATCTAGGATCAGGTTAATTCTTAATTCTGGAAAGGGCCTTATTTATTCTTGCAAGATTTCCCTTAAATAGGTTGCATTGCTCTTTATTTGTTTTAATTATAACTGCTTTCTATTTTAGTGATATGGCAGCATGTTTTAATTGCTGATTTTTGAACGTTTTATTTCTGTTTTATTCCCAAGTTTTCTTTATGCTTATTATATTCTTAGAAGCTGACCTGGGAAGGTTTCAGCTCTGAAAGAGAGCCTAAAAAATATTTTAAATAAAAAAAACTTCCTTCACCATCACCTTCACTATCACCATCGCCCAACCTCTTTGGGTTTTTGGTTTAATTTCCCCTTGTTTGAAAATGGGTGCTGAGAACTTTTGACCTGTGCAAATGGAGGATATGACACAATCTTTATTTGTTTCTTTTTATTACATTACTCTTTAGGGGGGTCAAACTATTTTCCAAAGCACCAAAAGGCAAGATGAGAAACAATGGATGGAAACTAACCAAGGAGAGAAGCAACCTAGAACTAAGGAGAAATTTTCTGACAGTGAGAACAATTAACCCAGGGGAAAAGCTTGCCTGCAGAAGTTCTGGATGCTCCATCACGGGAGGCTTTTAAGAAGAGATTGGGCAACCATTTCTCCAGAAGGGTATAGGGTCTCCTGCTTGAGCAGAGGTTTGGACTAGAAGCCCTCCAAGGTCCCTTCCAGCTCCGTTATTCTCTGTTGTATGTCTTCTGAAGTGCTTCAGGCAGTGAGAAAAGGAAGGCTGGATGATTGAGAATCTCCAAAAACAATTTGCTCAAGAATTTTGCCTGGCATTGACATCAAGCCAACCAACTGGTAAAGGAGCAGTTTTGCTCCCTTACTCCATCCCTTGAGTGTGGTGCCATCTGCAAATCCCTTGAGTGTGGTGCCATCTGAACAGCCTCCAGCCAGGACCTGCTCTCTGTTCCACTGGCTCCCTTCATTCACAGGTACCACCAAAAGGTGAATTGCTGGAGACTCAGACTGAGATGGGGAGGGACTCAGGGAGTCCTACGGTCACAGCCTTATAAAAACTGCTGCTTCTTTATTTTCTCTCCCATCTCCCAAACACCCAACAGCCCCAGGAAGCAACTCCCAATGGTTGCTGTCTCTTGGCAGTTCTTTGAGGACATCTGGTTCCAGTGATAGACCTTTTCTATGTGTGCACCAGTGGGCTGGAGGGCGAAGTGGCAAAATCTGTGAATGTCCGTTGGCTTTTAAAAGAAAAGTCCAGTGTTTCTCCAGTGCACCATGGGGGCAGAAGGGGACAGGCAGCCCAACAGAGTTGGGTAGGAGTGGAAGGGAGTGCTTACTGACTGGAGGAGTGTTCCCTCCACAGCACAATGAACCAGTGGCCCATGCTGCAATAAAACATAGCAGGCAGTCCACCTAGCACCTTGCGTGCAGGAAGAAGTCAGAAAACCCAGTTGGATGGAGCAAGAAGAGGTTGCCTTCAAGGTGGGCTGGATTGGGTTCAGGATGCCACGCGCTGCTCCTCTCAGGAAAGACTGAGTGAGATGTCCTTGATCCGGAACAAACAGGACATGTGAAAGAGCCATTAGCTTCCCTCAGTTGCACGCTAACATGCATGCAGAGCAGCTAATTGAATTTTCATCCCAGGAGACAATATAGGGATACATGTTAAGGGATGTGTTGGAAGGAACAAGGACAAAATAATTTTATCTGGATCTTTGGCTCCCTCCGTCTAGTCCATGCAGATATAAAGAAGGGAAGATCGTCCTTAGGGATCCTGGGATCCTGTTCAGACAGACAGTTTGCAGTAGGAGAGAAAGAAATGTTAAGGGAAGTGTTGGAAGGAACAAGGACAAAATAATTTTATCTGGATCTTTGGCTCCCTCCATCTAGTCCATGAAGATATAAAGAAGGGAAGATCTTCCTTAGGGATCCTGGGATCCTGTTCAGTAAGACAGACAGTTTGCAGTGGGAGAGAAAGAAATATTTGTCTGCAATATTATGGTCTGATTTTCAGGGATTTTTTTTTCTTGAGATGCTTATTTGTTTGTTACTTGATCTCTGTAGAACGATGTGCTCATTTGGCAGCCAGGGGCAGCCAGGCAGAGCACGGGTCGGCTCAGTCATGCAAAACCAAGTCACAGTAGCCACTTGCTTTGTTTAATACAGGATAATTTGAAGCATTACATCAAGGACTCTTTATCTTGAGAGGTGGTGGTGGCAAGGCAGAGCCAAATTGGTCTGATAATTTGTGCAACTCGTTTTCCTTTTCTCCCTGTTTTGGTTCAAGGGTGTGCATGTGTGCGTTTGGTTGTTGTTTTTTTTAACGTGTGGGGGGGAAAGGGAAAGTAAAGAAAAATCAAAACATCTTGGAAATATGGCGAGTGGAGCATGTTCAAAATTAACAGACGTTCAAAATCCCATTGATCTTCTAAACCAGGGGTAGGCAACCTTGGCTCTATGCTGGCTCAGGAATTCTGGGAGTTGAAGTCCAGGAGTCCTAAAAGATCCAAGGTTGCCTACCCCTGGTCTAGACCTATTCATGGAGCCTTGGTGAAACTTTGGTTCTTGATTTTGTTTTCGTGGCCTTCTAGACCAGGGGTAGGCAACCTTGGCTCTTTTATGACTCATGGACTTCAACTCCCAGAATTCCTCAGCCAGCATGAGGGAACTATGGCCTCTTCGTGACTTGGGGACTTCAATTCCCAGAATTCCTGATCCAGCATGGGGGAACTATGGCCCCTTCATGACTCATGGACTTCAACTCCCAGAATTCCTGAGCCAGCATGGCTCAGCTTGGAAACCTCTCCCTGTCCCCTCAGCATGGCTGGCTCAGGAATTCTGGGAGTTGAAGTCCACGAGTCCTAAAAGAGCCAAGGTTGTCTACCCCTGTCCTAGGCCTATTCATGGAGCCTTGGTGAAACTTTGGTTCTTGATTTTGTTTTAAAAATGTCCTCCTCTCCTTCCTTCCGCGCATTGCTGAGCCACAAGCCACTTGCATCTCCGAAGCCTCCAGAGGGACTCCAGCTAAGTCCCCTCGGCTGTTCTTCCTTTTCTGCAGCGCTCCTGTGCGAAGGTTTAAAGTACAAATGTTCACACCATGCAACCCAGCTCTCTTTTTAGAGCAAACTAAAATACACACACCAGACACTTCGTCGCAAGTGTGACTGCCTGTTCTTATCACGTTGCTTAACGGGGAGTCACTTGCAAGAGGAGCGTGAAGAACAGCTGAGGAGACAGCAGGGCCCTTTGCGTAGCCCATGTCGGGTGGGGGGGAGAGCAGAGAGCCTGCCGGGGCTTCCCTGTGGTGGGGCTACATGCAGAAACACCAGGGGGTGGGGTGGGGGCGGTGGTCTGTGTCTATAGAGGGGGGTGGGTGACACCGCAGCAGCCCCAGCACAGCCCGGAGAGACCTGCCCCATTTGGAAAGCTCCAACCGGCCCAGACCAGGATCAGGCTGGGGAGAGCGAGGCTTGCCGCTGAGGGGCACCTGCTCTTTCTTAAAATGGGGGGGGGGGAAGAGAAGTAGCATCCTCCCCAGAGCTCTCCGGACTTCTGAATCCAAATCTGAGTGGTTTGTTTCCACCCTGAATCCCTAAAGTTTTTTTATTTTTTATTTTTACGGATGTCATCATTTCTTTCCCTGAATAAGATTAACGCTTTTAGGTGTCAAGAGATTTTAAACGCTTTAAACGTTGTCCTAAAATGATTTCCTATTTTATATGTTAAATTTATTTGCCGCCTATCACGCTGTGGGGCTACTCCAGGCAGCTTACACTAATAAAAAGGGAGAAAGGGAGAGAGGAGTGCCAGCGGAACAGAAGTAAAATAGTAGAACAATAAAATAGACGACGATAAAGGAACACAAGGAGAATAATGCATCAGTATGATAACCCAAAAGATGGATGGGTGGGTGGAGGGGGGGGAAGTGGAGTCTGCCATCCATCCAGCAGCCTCCTCCAGTGTGAACTCTCCCCTCTGGACCCCAGGCCCACCGGCAGAGCCAGGTCTTCAGGCAGATGTTCCTGGTAGAGCCATGCCCATCTGGCTGCGGAATGGTACAGGGCAGTAGTACATTGGCCCCTGCACAGGGGGTGCTCCAGCTGCTCTGTTTTGTCCTGGCTTTTCCATGGGCTGCAACCCTAACTTCACTGAAGTAGAGAATGGAGGGCAGCTCCTGAGGGGTCCACCAGCAGCCTTCTGCTGGATGCCCTCCACGTCCAGGCAGAATGTTTAGCGCCATGGATGGTTCTGCTGTCCAAGATAAGAGGAAGTCAAAGGGAATCCAGCAGGCTGATGGGGAGATAGAGAGAGAAAGCAGAGCCCGCCTTTTTAACCTCATCCAAATCAAGAACCTTTCATTGTCCATCATCTTTGACACTAATCCTACTTTAAGGTGAGCCTGTGATGAAAATGATTCGTTTCTTTCTATTTCTAGTGTAGCTCTTACCTCCTGCCTCTTTTTCTTGGCAAGGGAATTGAGTGGGATGGAAAAGTTATCCCCAGAATGGATCTTATCTGGGTTTGGAGGAAAACACCAAATTATGGTGTGAATCAGAAAAAAAATATATCCAGTAAGCTGACAACAAAGTAGAATTGGCCAATGGACACTTTTCACTTGTTGCTTAACAGTGGCGCAGCAGCAGCAGCAGATCAAGGCACAATCAGGCTGACCACAGTGTGGCTTTCCTGTGGGTCCATCATCTCCTGGAAGGGAAACTGGGCAAGCTTGAAACAGACAGGGCTTCAAGGCTGCCTTCTGGAGCAGAATTCTTCATCTCCAGCCAGGAAAAGCGCTTCCAATTCAACTATCATCGAAGAGAATCTCAAATAGGAAAAGCCTAATGTAATTCCCCTCCACCCCCACCCCACCCCCACCCCACCCCCACCCCACGATTCCTCCCTCTGCTATGATTGCAGAGCAGGTTGTTGAATATTTGTCTCTCATCACCAAGAAAGGTCCCCTGCTGAGTGCAATTAAGACCATCAGTTCACAGCATCAGTCCAGGAAAGCCCTGGAGCTGCAAAATTCAGATCCAAGCTTCTTTGGCACAGGCATCCATTTTCGGATCCCTTGCTAGCTTTTCCGAGCCTAGTAAGATCTCATCCTGATATTCAAGACGTGGACAGAGATGGAGATGGAAAACCTCCTTGTCTTCCGTAAACAGTTGTGCTGTGTGGCCACAGAGCAGTGTTTCTTCTGCACACAAGCAGGTTTTCAGCCAGCAGGATCCAGGATGCTCAGGAAAGCACACAGAGACCCAGTTGCTAAAAACTAAGTGGCCTGAGCCCGGATCCAGTGGCAATGAATACCAGTAGTAGGAAAGGAACAATGGGGAGAGAGGTCATCCACATCTGCACCCATGCCTAAGAGAAGCAACCTAGAACTAAGGAGAAACTTCCTGACAGTGAGAACAATTAACCAGTGGAACAACCTGCCTCCAGAAGTGGTGAATGCTCCAACATGGAAGTTTTTAAGAAGAGACTGGACAGCCATTTGTCCAAAATGCTGTAGGGTTTCCTTCCTGAGCAATTATTATTATTATTATTATTATTAAGACCCTCTGGGGCTCCACATGAGTGAGACGCTTTGATGGCCTTGGGGAGTAAGGCCAAGAGTGGGCAGCATATATGGGGCTATTTCTGTGCTGAAAATACAACATCGGCTTGATACACCTTCTGTACGTTTTTATGTTTAGGGACGATTCCATGTTGATGTTTCCTCTGGCAAAGTGAGAAAGGAGCCGAGCTCGTCTACTCAAGCTAATTAAGATCCCTCCTACATTAAAACAGCAAACCCTGAACAGTTGGTTAGTTGAATATGTAAATATATTTTAAATCATAATATTCTATTTTGGGAGAATTGAGGAGCATTGCATTTCACTCCTCTGTGTCAACCACTAGCAAAGGAGGCTAAAAATTATAGCCATTCCGAAGTACATTATTTCAGACAGTCATGTTATTTTATTAAAGTTTATATTGTGTTGGACCACATGGAAGAAAGACAAGAAAGAAAGAAAGAAAGAAAGAAAGAAAGAAAGAAAGAAAGAAAGAAAGAAAGAAAGAAAGAAAGAGAATAATAATAATAATAATGATGATGATGATGATGATGATGATGATGATGATGATGATGATGATGATGATGATGATAAAGTTGGAAGGGACCTTGGAGGTCATCTAGTCCAACCCCTGCTCAGGCAGAACCCTACACGTACTCCTTAGGATGGATTTCCGAACCGCTTCCCCCCGCCGCAGGGAGACGGAACCGTGTAGATGGTTCCGTCCCAGGCGCCTGATGGACCCGGAGAGGTTCCTGACGGAGCTTGGGCCATATCCGGAGGATCTAGTCCACGACTCGGCTGAAGATCTGGCAGCGGCCTGGGATGTGGCCGCGGCCGCAGCACTGGACCGAGTCGTGCCGTTGCGGCCTCTGACCCGTCGCAGATCTCAACTAGCTCCCTGGTTTACCGAGGAGCTGAGAGAGATGAAGCGCCGGAAAAGACGCCTAGAGAGCAGTTGGAGGGCTACCCAAACCGAATCCGACCGAGCACAGGCAAGGATGCATGTTAGATCCTACCTTGTGGCAATGAGGGTGGCGAGGTCTAATTACTACTCCACCCTCATTGCGTCATCAGATAATCGCCCGGCCTCCCTCTTCAGGGTGACCCGCTCTCTCCTTCAGTTGAGGGGG
>NW_015386428.1:207902-210311 GCF_001527695.2 Protobothrops mucrosquamatus
TATTTCAACTAGCAGGACTGGCCTAAGGGGAAATTTTTAGCGGGATTTTAAAAACAATTTTAAATTACAAAGGCCAAATTTAAATATTTCATTTTAATTATGTTTTTTAACGATAGTATTGGGGTATTTTTTGTATTTGTTTTTATCAGGCTGTCAGCCGCCCTGAGTCCACAAGGAGAAGGGCGGGGTAAAAATTCAATTAAATAAATAAATAAATAAATAAATACACCATTTCAGTCAAACGGCTGTCCAGTCTCTTCTTAAAAACCTCCAGTGTTGGAGCATTCACCGCTTCTGGAGGCAGGTTGTTCCACTGGTTAATTGTTCTAACTGTCAGGAAGTTTCTCCTTAGTTCTAGGTTGCTTCTCTCCTTGATCAGTTTCCATCCGTTGCTTCTTGTCCTGCCTTCAGGCGCCTTGAAAGAAAGAAAGAAAGAAAGAAAGAAAGAAAGAAAGAAAGAAAGAAAGAAAGAAAGAAAAAGAAAAAAAAAAAGAAAGAAAGAAAGAAAGAAAGAAAGATGATCCCAGAGAAAGAGGAGGATGAGCTAACTCATGGTGATAATGTTTTCACCTACATTTGAAAGGCAAAGGAACTGAAAAATATCAAAGTGAAGTTTTTGTTGCAACAATGATACATATGAGAGCAGAGATTGGGGTTTTTTTATAGAGGAGAACCTGCTGTGCAGAGATGGAGTTCATCTCCCAAAGGGGAGAAAGTGCATATTTGCAAGCAGCTGGCCTTTAGTGAGACCACACCGGGAGTCTGGGTAGAATTCTGGGCACCACATTTTGAGTTGGATATTGACAGGTCAGAACAGGTCCAGAGGAAGGCAACAAAGATGACAGAAGGATTTCAGGATTTGTCTTATGAGGATCAGCAGAAGGAACGTCAGGTGAAAAAAAACACCTGGGGAAAATGCCTGGAATATTATTACTATTAGTTTTATATTAGATATAAAGATGAAAACGAAACATATTAGTCTTCATGTTGCATAAAAGAGTGCAATAAAGAAGATGATCAATTATTTTCCATTGCTACAAAATCAGAACCCAAAATAATGGAGTGAAATTGCTGCTATCTAGATTTTGTTTAAACATAAGAAAAAACTGCCTGTCAGTCAGATTTGTACAGCAGTAGAAGTATGGTGGGTTCTCCATCTGTATAGGTGAGACCGGTCACGCAAGAATGGCGTAACTGTTTCCCCATTGCACAGGGTTGGACTAGATGATCCTTGTGATCCCAGCACAATTGCATGGTCTAATGCAGCAAAGAGCTTAGTTGTGGCTCTCTGTTCTTCCTGCGCCCTATAATTCTTACACTGGTGAAGCCCTAGGCCCAAAACTATAAAAATTGTATTTCTATAAGGTCTTTATTGTTTTTCAGATAGCCGATAATGCCATTTCTATTCCAGTCGTTCTTCAGGGAAGTTGGAGGATGTGAGACAGGCTTAGGAGAGTTGTAATTAAGCTTTTCTGTAGGGTGGCTTCATAAGGCCTTTTTGGAGAGCAGCTAGTCACCCTTCTTGGCACCACCCAGAAGCCTCCTCATTGATACAGATCCAGGCTGCGCAGGGTCTTGCTTCACGTTCAGTTCCAGGAACGACCTCTTTACAAAACAGGAGTTCATTCTTTGGTTAAAAAAAGAGGGTCGGTGGTCTTAATTTTACGCACACCTGACATTCTCCAGACATGGGGCCAAGGGAGGGGACTTCTCTCACCTGGATGCTTCAGTCGAGAAGAATTGTACATATGCATCCCAGGTCCACAATAACAAGATACATCTCCCCACATCTGGAAGAGAGAGAGAGGAAAAAAGATCCCTCGTTTAGTTCATTTTTACCTTGGTGTCTTTGAGGAAAAGGTGCTTCCTTATTCCGCAGGAACAGAAACCTCTGAGCACATTTGCTGGAGCTGAAGGCAAAGCTGGAGGGTTTATTTCCAGCTTCGCAGCTGCCATCTGGGCAGTTTCAGCCCAGCATTTTGCTCACTGATGCTGGAGACCCCGATTCTGCAGCCTGTCTCTGAGTGGAGCAGATGCAACTTTGCTCAAAACCCCAGTTTTCCACAGCAAGCACTGAGTGTGTTTCCACCCAGGGTAGCATCTGTATTGGTCTTTACCCTTCCTTTTAAATTCCTTTCAGTGTAGTCTTATGGTCCACATGGTGGCAGAAAAAGGACAGAAAATGTTCAAGTTGCCTTGTACTTTATATAAAAAAGAATGTTTTCCTTACATGCTTGCCAGCCTGTTCTAATGTTTAAAGGGACATTTAGAGGGGAAAGTCGCAGAATTGGAAGAGGCCATTGACAATGATTGGTGTCAGTGAGAACCCAAAAGAAAGTACCCTGAGAGAGAGAGAGAGAGAGAGAGAGAGAGAGAGAGAGAGAGAGAGAGAGAGAGAGAGAGAGAGAG
>NW_015386428.1:210364-216037 GCF_001527695.2 Protobothrops mucrosquamatus
AGAGAGAGAGAGAGAGAGAGAGAGAGAGAGAGAGAGAGAGAGAGAGAGAGAGAGATGGGGATGGTTCATTTTACAGGAATTGGCTGAGGCGGGAACAGCCAGATAATGAGTCACTTCTGTCCCACAAACCTTAATCGTAGGCTATCAGACCATAACTTAGGAGCCTTTTCTAAATTCAGGGTGCAGCTTTGATAGATATTTATTTAGACTTGTATCATCCTTTTCTGCAGGAGCTTAAGGCAGCAGACACGGTGCTCTGTCCTCCAATTTCCCCCTTCGAGGTAGGCTAGGCAAAGAGAAAAAAACTGCCCCCCCTCCCAGAAGCCCTCAGAAACCTCTGTGGTCCTGGCAGTCCTGAACCCCCATCTCCTCAGATTCAACCAAAATGGTTTTCTAAGTCCTTATCATTTAACTTGGTTCTTAAATTAACCCATCTTCTGCACTTGCAACAAAGCCCATAAATCAAACCAGCAATGGATCAAGCCACAATAGAACTAATCAAGATCCAGAGTATGAAGAGTAAAATTATGTGGAAATACAGTTGTTAACAAACTCCTTACACGAGCACCATCCCGTAACTGGGGCAGGACAGGATGTTGTCAACTTTGGAACTGCAGCCAGGAGACTGCCACGGGGTGCCACTTCATGCCTTTTGGCAGCCAGTCTTGCCCTGGACTGCTGGCTCAGGCTTCAGGACCCTCCTCCAGGAATGGACCCCTCCTCCCTTCTGTGCCCCTCCCCAGCCATTTCCTATTCAGACGACAAGCGAAATTGTATTGAGAAGTTCACATTCTCCAGACTAGGAATGAAGGATGATCGTGGAAAGTAATCTCTGCTGTCACTTATCTAGGGCTTATAAATCCTATTAAATAAACCACAGTGGTGAAATTAATTCACAATTAGATTAAAGTCTTAACATGAAATTGAGCTATCATACTCCTGCTGTTTGTAGAAATGCAAAAGACAGCCATAGCCCCACCCTAATCCAAACCTTAGAAGGCTCCATTTGACTCCAGTGTTTGAAGCAGGTCCTCTGTTGCCTCTTAAGGCAGAGAAGAAATTTGCAGAAGAATTTAGGTCACAGAAGTTGCCCTGGTAAAGGGTGAAAGGTGAATCCTCTGTCTAAAAACTACAGCAGTACACAAATGTCCTAAATCAAACACATAAGGCTGTGCTGTGCATGGAGTTATGGGACTTTTTGAAGGTTAAATTCTTTGTGGGATCTTTTTCATCTCATGATGATCCATTTGCTTCTTCTATGCCACTCCCCACCCCCAAACTAAGAACACTCAAGATTCATCTTTTTAACCTGGACTGTAATTGTTACTTTCTTATTTATTTCTATTTGGTGTTTTTTTTTTTCAAATTTCCAGGTTGTCTTCTTTATTTTAATTATTTAACAGTGTAAAAAGGTGGGAATCAAATTCAATCAAACTGTCTTTCTCACAGCTATTAAACACACACTGATGCCTCTTTCCCTCTCTTGATTGCTTCACAGTTCCTGTGCTGTCCTTGCTATAGACAAGATGTATCATGGATTTAGGCTGTGTTATCTGAAAGAGCTGTGTGGTCCATCATGGCTTCAAAATCTAAGGGACTGGTTTGGACAAAACTCAGTAGCACTTTTTCGTACGGCTGCTGATAAAAACAGGATCGCCAACATGATCGCCAACGTCCGATAACGGATATGGCACAAGAAGAAGAAGAAGGTCCATGTGAGAGGGAAGTATTATAATTCCTTTCTCAGGATCATTGATTCAATCTTATTTCCAATCTACCTTGAACGACTAGAGGGCTACTCTTGGGCAAAGACATTCAAGAACATAGAAAATCTCTAGGTATCATATCAACCATTACTTTGGGGGAAGAGAATTCGAGACTCTAGATTACACCCCCCCTCAATAACCTGAGTAAACATGGAAAAATGCCAACCTTCAGACTTACAAAAAAGATGTTGGGACTCCAGAAAGCCTGCAGAGAAGAGCGACAAAGATGATTAGGGGTCTAGACCAGTGTTTCTCAACCTTGGCAACTTGAAGAGGTATGGACTTCAACTCCCAGAATTCCCCAGCCAGCTGTGCTGGCTGGGGAATTCTGGGAGTTGAAGTCCATACCTCTTCAAGTTGCCAAAGTTGAGAAACACTGGTCTAGAGGGAGTGAAGCAGTAGCTTGGGGATAGCAGGGATTTCTGTCCTTTAACCTCAGCGTTCCCAGAAACCATTTTCTCCTCTTTAGGCTGCCATTTTCTCTGGGGGTGTGCAGAAGACGGGGTGGGTGTGCTGTGGCAGGAAGAGGAAGCCAGGCCAGAGGTAAAAGGAGCTGGCAACTCATCTGAAGGACCACAACAGCTCTGTGTCCGTCTGACTCAGCAGGACCCTCTGCTGCCCGGCTCCTCCTCAGAAATTCATCCTCCTCTTTGAGGCCCAAATAGCCTGACTCTTCCGCAGGTCAAATGTCCACCGGCCAGAACAAGCTCTCTTTGTTTCCTACGGGACTCCCTGCACACATTTCATCTGCTTCAGCACCGGCTCTGCCTCTAGGCTATTGCCCAGGATAATTGGCAGGCGAGGATAAGCAAGGCAGGACTCTTTCCAGCAGAGCCAGGGGGGCCCGGGGAGGTGGGAATTTGCTGGGGGGGGGGGGAGAGAGACTGGCAAGTTACAAACTAGCAGAGAGAAGAGGGGGGAAATCCATTTTTAAAGATAACCCGAAGGCAAATATAATATTTATACTCGCAGCTTCCTCATAAACCCCCAAAGGAGTCTAATGAGATGGAATTGCAAAATGGTTGTGTCCTATTTGGTGGTTTCTCAGCAGTCAACACAGAGCTTGAATTTTCAGCTCTTTAAGTGCTGCAGGCAAAACTCCTGTGAGGCAGGTAGGGATCCAGCAGTCCTCGGGGGCATTCGGGCATGGAAATGCCAGGCCAGGAAAACGAAGGGAAAGAGCTCGGCAAGGCAGTTTGGCCGGGCGGAGGACATTTCTGCACCTCACTTCATCCCAACGTCAGAATCACCCAAGGGCTGAGTGGGATGGAACCCCGGTGGTGACTCAAGGTCCCTTCTTGAGGTAGGAATCGGGGCTGGGATGGGCAGCCCCTGCCTGAGCCCACAGCCGCCTGCCAACTAATGGCCTTCACTGACAAAGTGCTGTGCCTGTTAGGAAGCTAGAATCACCTTCCTGTGATTCCTCTCCTGGCCCCAGAACACGAAAAACTCTCTTGCTAGCACTGCCTGGAGTCTCCAGAATAACTCCCTTGTGGCTGGCCTGTTTCTCAGGTGTGAAGGGTGATGGCACCAGGATCGACCCTCAGCCTCTCTCACTCTGATGAGGCTACCTGACAGCAGCTTCAGGGACAGCAAAACAATATAATAATAATAATAATAAATCCAGTCTGAACATCTGGCTGACTGTGCGATGATCCATAATAATAATAATAATAATAGTAATAATAACAATAATAATAATAACAACAATAATAATAGAGTTGGAAGGAATCTTGGAGGTCTTCTAATCCAACTCCCTGCTCAGGCAGGAAACCCTAACTGTTAGGGTTAGGTCACCATGAACTCGGAGAGCAAAATGGACATCGCCAACAAACTCGGAGTGCTTGGGTATCGTTAGGAGGGCACTGACTTTTCTAGGCTGCCCTATCTATGTTTCCTGGTAAAATACATGGGAAAATCCCATTGGGGGAAAATTCCACTTAGGGTTAGGGTTATGTCACCATGAACTCATAGAGCAAAATGGACACTGCCAACAAATTCGAAGTGCTGGCTACTAGTTATAACTTGATTTGTTTCTAGATGTTCACAGTTTTTGTTGATGGGCATAAATCTGAGAGGACAATCCCTCTTGCCAGGCCCAGCTACGTCTCATTAATATTCACCAAATATGATTAATTACAGATTGTAGAGGCCTTTACCTTTGACGGAGCCAGCATTTAGAAGCAACTGAAGGGTTGATGACCAGGAATTGGGCCAGAGATCTGGAGCCAGAATGAGGCACATGCTTCTTGAATGCTGCCTGATCCCTCTCTTCCACTATAGTGCCCACTGCCCATCAGGCAGTGACGTTCCAATCTGCCCTCCATCCCCCCAAATCTATTCCTTCACAACCAGTGCCCACCTCCCACCAACAATCCATTTCTCATCCCATCGGTCAGCAAGGAAAGGTAGGCCAAGTGGCAGTTAACAACTCCAGCAACCATCTACAAATTTAATACTCCCACCCGTCTGACTTTATCTTTTTGTGTAACGATTTAGGATTGTAGTGCCGGATTAAGTAAGCATTTATTTAAGTCACTAAAGGGTCACACAGAGGTTGTAAGAAAAAAAGACAAAACTAATTATGCGGAAATATAATACCAGTAAGTGGACAAAGAGGTTACTGAGGTAGTACAGTTAATGCGTACCATATTTTTGATGAGAAATTAACTGTAAAAATTAACCATAAAAAACAAAGCGCATTTAATTATTTTAACAATATGAGAAAGGATTTGAATCTCTTAGAGAAATGCGAAATCTCCATCTTTTAGAAAGAAAAAATATAGAAAAATTAAAAAAAAAATACTAAAAACGTTACAGTATAAATAAATATGTGGTTTCTAACTTCCCATTTGTTGTACTTGACTGATGTACAATATTTAACAACATTTAAAAAGTACGATTTCAGTTCTTTAGTCAGCGCTTTCCCCTTTAAAACCACAAATTAAAGACTATATTTGTCTTGTTGGAGAATAAGAAATATATGTAGAAGCCATTCTTGTTAAAATCGTGAATATATAATGGTCACCACAATGCAAAAAAGATGCTGAGATCCTAGAAAGAGCGCAGAGAAGAGCAACAAAGATGACGAGGGGTCTGGAGGCTAAATCATGGAGGCTAAATCATGGAGGCTAAATCAAGTTTCCACAACTTCCGGCTGCAATCATGGCGGACCTACCGGGGTTAGTTCCATGAGGAGACGGAGCCCGCAGCAGAAATGGGGGGCCTCCTGAGGGTCAACGACCCTGGTTTGGGGTGCTGAGGGTGCTGAGCCTGCTGGCGGCCTCGCTGGCGGCTGGTGCTGAGGGTGCCGAGGGCGCTGAGCTCGCTGGCAGCCGGGCGGAGGAAGATCGGGTGGAGGATGCGGCCCGGCTACCTGGATGCGGCCTGGCGGCCTGGCAGCCCGGCGGAGGATCCAGTCCGAGGGACTGGCCGGGCGGAAGATCGGCGATCAGTGGAGGATCGGTGGCCGGGCGGCCTGAAAGCCTGGAGGACCGGGCGGCCTGGAGGCCTGGAAGATCGGCGGCCGGGCGGCCCTGGAGGATCGGCAGCCTGGCCGGGCGGCCCTGGAGGATCGGTGGCCGGGCGGCCTGGAGGATCGGCGGCCGGGCGGCCGGGCGGCCTGGAAGACCGGCGGCCGGGCGGCCTTGGTGGGTCCGGTGGTCGGCGGACCGCGGCCCGGCGGCCTGGATGCGGCCTTGTGGCCTGGCGGCCCGGCGGGCGATCCTCTGTGAAGAGTCGGCCGGATGGAGGACTTAGATGCGGCCTGGCGGCCCTGCGGCCCGGCGGAGGATCCTCTCTGAAGGATCGGCCGGGTGGAAGACCTGGCGGGGACGGAGGATCTGGCTAGGTCGGTGGTCGGCCGGGTGGAAGATCTGGATGCGGCCTGGTGGCCTGGTGGAAGAAC
>NW_015386428.1:218690-244914 GCF_001527695.2 Protobothrops mucrosquamatus
CCATGCCCTCGTCACCTCCCGCCTGGACTACTGTAATGCTCTCTACATGGGGCTTCCCTTGAGGAGCACTCGGAGGCTCCAGCTGGTCCAGAATGCGGCCGCGCGGGCGGTGTTGGGAGGGACTCGTCGCTCCCATGTAACACCGTTGCTGCGCGAGCTGCACTGGCTGCCGGTGGCTTTCCGGGTGCGCTTCAAGGTGCTGATTATCACCTTCAAAGCGCTCCATGGCATCGGACCTGGATATCTCCGAGACCGCCTTCTGCCTCAGATTACCTCCCATCGGCCAGTACGCTCCCACAGAGTGGGTCTCCTCAGGGTGCCGTCAGCCAGACAGTGCCAGCTGGCGACCCCCAGGGGGAGGGCCTTCTCGGTGGGAGCTCCCACCCTCTGGAACGAACTACCCCCAGAGATCCGGGTGATCCCGGATCTCCCTTCCTTCCACCGCGCCCTTAAGACATGGCTATTTCAACTAGCAGGACTGGCCTAAGGGGAAATTTTTAGCAGGGTTTTTAAAAAACAATTTTAAATTAATCAAAGGCCAAATCTAATATTTCATTTTAATTATGTTTTTTAACGCTAGTATTGGGGTATTTTTTGTATTTGTTTTTTATCAGGCTGTCAGCCGCCCTGAGTCCGTAAGGAGAAGGGCGGGGTAAAAATTCAATTAAATAAATAAATAAATAAATAAAATAAATCATAAGATGAATGATTGAAGGAACTAGGTATGTCTGGTCTAAGGAAGAGAAGGACTGGTGTGTGTGTGTGTGTGTGTGTGTGTGTGTGTGTGTGTGTGTGTGTGTGTGACATAATAGCAGTCCAGTACTTGAGAGACCATCACAGAGAAGAGGGGTTGACCTATTCTCCAAAGCACCTGAGGCCAGGACAAGAAGTGGTGAGTGGAAAATTGTTAAAGAGAGGTCCAGCCTAGAATTAAGGATAAATTTCTTGACAATTAGAACAATCAGTCGAATGTCTAGGGAGATTCTCAACCATCCAGGTCATGGTTATCCCAAATATGCTTTTTCACGAGGCAACTGGACTTTCTTGTTTTTCTTTGAAGATGTTTCACTTCTCCTCTAAGAAGCTTCTTCAGTGTCAGAGCTCAAGAATCTTCTTGGATGAGAAGTGAAACGTCTTCAAAGAAAAAACAAGAAAGTCCAGTTGCCTCGTGAAAAAGCATCTTTGGGATAATCGGTGGAATGGTTTCTTCTGGAAGTTGTGGGCTCTCCATCACTGGAAGTTTTCGGGGAAAATTAGACAGCCATTTGTCTGAATGGTGTAGTCTCCTACTTGAGCGTGGGGGGGGGGGTTCAACTGAAAGACCTCAAAGGTCTTTTGAGATTTTTGTTTTCATGTTCACCATATATGAGAAAAAGTTAATCCTAACCAAGAAAGCGTTAATGTTTTGCCCCTTCCAAGGTTTCTTTTACTTTCCTCTTTGAAGGACTGTCAATCTTGTTAATTGGTCACCTTGTTGGACGGAGGTCTTCGCCACTTACGTGGTTGTGACCTTCAAAAATTCTTCTTTGACCTGTCGGTAAACAGGCTTTACCATATCCCAAAGGACGGACTCGTCCCCCAACCTGATCTACTGGAGGTTCCAGGGAAGGTTGAAATAGTAATAATATATAAGTTCTTTACATAGTTTGACATAAGTATTTTGATATGTTTTTTTTATTTTTGCCTGCCAAATGCAGATCCAGATATTTCATTCAGTGTATCAGCTGGTTGCCTTCAACAGGAAATATTGGTTAAATGTCTTGAAATTATTTTTCCTTTTTGAATGTAGATTTCATATCCAGAGAATTAGCCAAAGCTTTGGGTTGGTTTCATTAACTGGCTCCCTGCATTTTGTGGTTCTGTTACAGTTAATACTACACCATCTGCATAATATTTAAGCCTGTATTCATCTCCATGGATTTTAATGCCAGGTATTTGTTTGTAAACTAAGCCAGTATTTCTAAACAATGATGAATCAAAAAGGAGAGAATGGACATCCTTGCCTTGTGCCTTCACTTCTTTGGAAATCTGCAAAGAAGGCTCTACTGGCCAAAATCTTCACCCTTGACACCCTCTCGGCTTGTCGCTCAGCTCTGAATTTTTCTCCAGGATTTGTTCTATTCAGCGCTACCAATAGAAATGGCCACTGCAGGTTGTCAAAGACTTTTTCTGCGTTTAGAAAATGAATGCTGCTTTCTTTTTGTTGCTGCTTCTGCTGCTGTATTATATGATGTATGTGCTAATGTTGTTTAAAAACATATAGCCTACATTCAGCAAAGAAATTGGTTGTGTGTGACTGTGGTTCCTCTGTTCTCTTCTTCATAAATACGTCCGTCTCTTTCCATATTGGTGGTACTGCCTTTGTCTTTTTAATTTTATTCATTCTGTTTTTCCCAAAGTGCATAGCTAAACGTCTATGGAGATTCCAGCCATCCAGATCATGGTTGTCCCAAAGGTGCTTTTTTGTTTTTGTTTTTCCTTGAAGATGTTTCGTTTCTCAGCCAAGAAGCTTCTTCAGTTCTGACTGAATGGCAGAGGATAGAAGGATGACTGCAAGGAATATAAATCCTTCCATCCTCCACCATTCAATCAGAACTGAAGAAGCTTCTTGGATGAGAAGCGAAACATCTTCCAGGAAAAACAAAGCCCAGTTGCCTTTTGAAAAAGGCATTCATTCTGTGTGTTAGTACTTCCAATAATTCCTCAAGCTGTTTATAATATTGAGCTTTCAGCCCATCTGGATGGACCTTGTGCTTTCCCAAGTTTGATTTGTCTTAGTGCCTTTTTTTTCTTGGCTTATTTAAGTTTGTCTACACTGGACATTAGATTCTTTCAGTAACAGACAGTAACAGTATGTGTACATGGCAGCTTCACTGATGTTATATGAAATATATATATTTTTAACAAAAGCTGCCAAGTCTTCTATGATTTCCAATCTTGAACATAATTGTTCAGTCGTTTTCTTTACTACTGATATTGTCTTGCTGATGTACTAAAGAATTTCTTGCTTCATTTGCATGTTCAAAATCCTTTTGTTTAGCAAATTTATCTTAATTTCCAATAAACCTATTTCCAAACTCCTCAAATTAAAATCCTTCATGCTTTGTTTGAAATTATCCAATGCTTCCCAAGCTGTTGACTTGATATAAATCGCTATCCTGTTGTTCTTGTTTTTTTTCAGGGGCTATATATTCTTGTCCTAATTTCCTTTGGCTGAGCATGTCCTATTTTTATAGGTGTTTCTTGTAGATAGAAAATCACAGCACTTTGTTTTTTTCAATGTATTAATAAAAATTATTACATTTTTGTGAATTTAATCCATTGACATTCAGTGAAATTAATGTGGTCTCCATTTTGCAGTCAACCCAGTGCTGCTGCTGTATCAATTTTACTTTGTCCTGCCTTGTCCTTGGTGAGACATCTGTGTAGAGTAGGATATCTTTTGCATCTTCCGTTCAATTAACCTTGAGAAACAGACCTTCCTTAACTGTGAGAGGGGGTCATTGCCACCTGGTTAACTAGGATGGCTTCATTCTTGGCCAGACTTCTCGACCTTGAACTGTGATGTTCCCATTCCTGGAAAGAAGGCAAAGCTTTCTGAGATAGATTAGACTTATCCTCCTTGTCTTTGGTGAAGCCCAGTCAGATGAGGCCATTGAAAAGCCATTGAAAACCGGTTGTGCTTAATTAAATCAGAGACCCTCTATGGCAGGGGTAGTCAACCTTGGCTCTTTTATGACTCGTGGACTTCAATTCCCAGAGATCCGGATGATTCCGGATCTCCTTACTTTCCGCCGCGCCCTCAAGACATGGCTTTTCCAGCAAGCGGGCCTGACCTAGGGAGGATTTTAGGTAGGGATAATTTTAAAAGTATTTTAATCGGTAACACAGCTGGGAATATTTGGTTTTAATTTGGCTTTTATCAGGGTGTATTCTTTTGTATTTTTGTACTGTGTATTTTTGTATTTTGGGTATATTATTTGTTTTAATATGCTGTGAACCGCCCTGAGTCCTATGGGAGAAGGGCGGTATATAAATTAAAATAATAAATAAATAAATAAATAAATAAATTCCTGAGCCAGCTTAGCTTAGCTGGCTGAGGAATTCTGGGAGTTGAAGTCCACGAGTCATAAAAGAGCCAAGGTTGACTACCCCTGCTCTATGGGATGGAACTTCCATGCAGATCTAATGGGGAGGGGACTGCTTGCCTGTCCACTGTCACCTCTCTGGGTTTCCTGGCCAGCAAAAGAGGCTAGCAGAGTTTTCTCTTTGGCGTTTTGTATTCTTGAATATTTTTAATTGTTGTCCTTTGATTGCCCACTAGGGTTATGATGCATACTTCAATGGTCCTGCGTATTCTTGAACCGCTGTGCCATTTTAAGTGATTGTATTATTTTCTTATACTGCCTTGGAATAAAGCCTTAAATAGTTCTATGGGTGTAGTCGTTGTGTCCAAACCCAAAAATAGTCGTAGAACCTGCGGTCTGCCCTTTCTGGGCTGGGGACAGAGCAACACAATAGTCCCATGCTTAGCTAATTTGCCAGTCAGGATGTTGCGAATGTAGTTGGAGTGTTTGCTAACACTTGTATTGAAATAATAATCATAATCATATATTGTCCGATATCTTCTTAAAAACCTGCAGGAGCACCCATACTTCTGGAGGCAAGTCTACCCCTCAGGAAATTTCTTTTTAGTTCTAGGTTGCTTCTCACCTTGATGAGTTTCCAACCGTTGCTTCTTGTCCTGCCTTCAGGTGCTTTGGAGAATAGCTTGACTCCCTCTTCTTTGGGGCAGCCCCTGAGATACTGGAACACTGCTATCACGTCCCCCCTCGTCCTTCTCTTCATTAAATTAGACATGCCCAATTCCTGCAACTGTTCTTTATATGTTTTAGCCTCCAGTTCCTTAATCATCTTTGTCACTCTTCTTTGCAATATACCTGCGAGATGGAATGATTTTCACCATGAAGAGGAAAGGGTGGGGTGGGCAAGACAGGCCTTGCTCCTCATTCCATTACTTGCCCTCTTCTACCTATTCCTCTTTTAATGTCTGTCTGAAGTCTGCTCAATTGCAATTACAAGGCAGCTGTGCCTGCATTGGCATAAATCTAATCGATTTTTTGGTCTTGTCAGATTAAAACCCACCTATCAACCCACTGCAGTCCTCTAGATCTCTCTAAATCTGTACCTGACAGAGGATTTACGGCCAGGGTTTGCATTTTGCAAAATGATTAAAGTTACCAAACAGCTATAAAAACCGGCAGTAACAAACATCCGTTTTTTGAAAGAGTGTTGAATTTATAGGAGGTGGAAGATTTATTGTCATCAAAAGCAATGCAGGAACTCCATATTCTGTTGGAAGCCCAATGTGCAGGCTTTCTAGCTTATTGGTAGGGCTGACCTATTTCTCAAAATATGCCACTTCGCCCAAAACCGTTTTTCCAAGCCTTGCTTGCTAGGCCAGCTAAAGGCTAGAACAGGACTAGGAAACCTTGTTTGAAGTTCACCTTCAGATGTGACAGGTTAAGAGAGGTCTTTGGGCCTGGCTAGCCAAGGATTTTGCTTCCTGAATGTTTTGGGGTGTATGTTACAGATTTTTGGCTGCTAATCAACAAAACGACCTGTAATTCAATCCATCACATGCCGTTTAATAGAAATCTTTCTTTTTTATGCTGCAATGGTTGTACGTGTGAAAAACGGTCATAAGTCACTTTTTTGCAGGGCTGTTGGAAATTCAAACAGTCCATGATGACAATTGCCGCATCCCCATGGTCACCTGATGAAAATTAAAATGCTTGGTAACCGACTCACATTAATCACAGTTGCTGTGTCCCGGGGTCGTGTGGTCTCCTTTTATGACCTTCTGACAAGCAAAGTCAAATGGGGGAAGCCAGAGTCACGTAACAACCTGTAGGTTTGCCAACATCCCGTGCAAAGCTCAGAAGAACCAGCAACTATCTCTGTTAAAACAACACCTTATGAAGCCAGGTTTTCCCTAAGATGCCGTTTCCTTGCTGAAAGAAAAAATTCTGTTGCTACTGAATATAGCATAAACAAATCTTTCCCCTAGTTGAGCTTAAAAGTTCCTTCTTGGGCCTTTTCTTAGCTGTGCATCCCACTGAAGTCAATGGTGGTGGGTGACACCTTCCCCAGCAAATCTGCCTTTTTTCTCCCCTCCACTTGTACTTTTGACAGCTATCTGTGGAATTCAGAAGATCTAGGAACAAAAAGTTGCTTACGGCATTAAATATTTACATAGCAATGTTAGGAAGGTGTGTGTAAATTATAAATAATGTAAGGCTGGATGGGTTGTGGTTAGAGCTAAGAGACCCAAATTCTATCATCATAATACATTATTTACAAATAATGCATCTATTCTTCTCCATTAGTGTTGCTGGCAAAAACCCCTGAGTGCTAAACCTGAATTTTGACGAGAGTAATAAATATGAGAAACAAATAGCGGTAAAGATGAAGATGTAGTTAAACAAGTGCAAATTGGAGAGCGTCAGTCTAATTCTGCCCAGCCTCTTCTCAGTCAAAAATAGCACAGCAAGAGTTCCAAGAAGACACAGCGCAATAAATCCAAATTATCTAAATTAATTTAACTGAGGAGTTCCCATTGAATAATCTAACAGTAAGAGTCACAATTAAATCATCTAAACGTATTGAACATTAACAATATTCTCTTCCAAAATTTGTGGAATATAAATCATTTTGGCAAGTTAACAGGTTATTCTATTAATTAGAATGAATCCAATATTTTTCCCATTATATCAAATGTATTCCTGGTAAGGTCCTACACATAGGAAAGAAAAAAAAACAAATGCACAGGTATATAAATAGGCAGTACCTGGTTCAACAGCAGTAACTGTGAGAGGGATCTAGGAGTCCTAATGGAACATATTAACATGGTTAATATGAGCCAGCCGTCTGCTGCAGCTGCCAAGAAAGCCAATGCAGTCCCAGGCTGTATCAACAGAATAGTATCAAGATCACTAGAAGTACTTTGCATCATACTCTGCATCAGTCTTCACACAAAAAGAAGCTATAGCCCAACATACCAAAAAACCCACTGCAAAAGACAAACTAGAAACAAAAATTAAAATAAGCAAGAAAACGATAAGAGAACACCTATCCGACCTTGACGAATATAAATCACCAGGACCCGACAGATTACATCCCAGAGTTCTGAAGGAGCTGGCAAATGTTATCTCAGAACCATTGCGTCATGGTTCTGACAGATGAAACTCTTCAAAAGAACTTCGAGGCATTGTTTTCCTTAAAGAATCTTTTATTCGAGAAACAAAGTATTGGCACTACATAGTTGAAGCCAAAAACTGAATTCCCCTCCCCTGGGCACAAAGTAGCCATATATTCTGCTTTTGGGGCTTGCCATTCTGTTGGGGGGAGGGGGAGCTCGCATGTGCTTGGGATAACTTTCGCTTTCTATATTCCCCTCCCCCCTCCATCCTCTTGAAATAGGAATGTGTGTCCCTTTATCAGGGAGACGGTCGCAGAGAAATGAAACTGGAGAAGACTTTGAGATGCGCGCCAACTGTGCCAGTTACCCGCTCAGCAGACCACCTGTGGATTGGCTGGATTTCAAATGGACATTATGACTTTGGTGGGAGGAGGAATATTGCTTAAATATACCGTCTTGGCGGGCTTTCCCCCAGATCTCGCCTTGACTTCCCTACTGTCACTGACCCTTAATAAAAGTATCCTGTTGAGACAATGCCTGTTTCAAGCGTTCTGCTTTCTTGGGTGGTTAGTTGAAGTGGGATCTGACATATGGCCTTCATCCCCTTCTAACCTTCATCTAACCTTCATATGAGCCGTGGTGGTGCAATACTGCAGGCTACTTCTGCTGGCTGACTGCAGTTCGGCAGTTCGATTCTCACCAGCTCAAGGTTGATTGGGTACTTAAAGTTTCAAATTTAGCAGAAATGGCTAAGATTTCAGCTTACCTGAAGGATTATTCACAAGAGAGATATATTTTGGTTTGGAGAAGATGGATAGATTATATTGAGAATAAATACGGAACTAAAAAGTTTCATTTGGTTTTTGAGTAAATTTTAGATTGTTAATGAAGTTTATTTCTTTTTAATTAGTAACAATAATGTTTAATATGCTTGTTCAGAAGAGAGCTAAAGGATGTTATAGAATTGTTAATTTAATAGTGACATAATTTAAGACAGAGTATATTTATTGTATTGTTAACCCTGTGATTGGCTCTGGGAAGTCGGGGGGGAGGGAGGGGGGTGGGGAAGGGTGGGTTTTGGGGAGGAGGGGAGTTATATTGTAAAACTTTTAAAAATTTTCAATTAAAAAAAAAAAAAAAGGTTGACTCAGCCTTCCATTCTTCCAAGGTTGGTAAACTGAGGACCCAGATCGTTAGGGGCAAGATGCTGACTCTGTAAACCACTTAGAGAGGGCTTCAAAGCTCTGTGAAGCGGTATATAAGTCTGCTATTGCTATCCAGGAACAAATCTTCTCTACTCCAAGCACCCTTCCAATAACCTATAGGGTTTGCTCCTATAGAATGCACTTACAGAAGTTATATGTGATAGGCAATCGCTAATATACTACTTAAATGCACTGACAGTTTTTCTTTTTGTTTCCGTTATTGATAGGCAACTAATAAAGATGACATAAATAGTGATTTAATTCAATCTTGGCAAGATTTTTCTTTTATAAGGGAACCACATAAAATACAATAACAATAGCCGTAAATAATTTCGGACATTTTATTTTTACTCTTGGATAACAACCTTCATCAGGGTGTTAGAAATAAGGAGCCACATTTTCCACAGTCAGAAAGATTTGCACATCTGGCCCAGCCAGAATTGCTGAATCTATTTTCATTATAACAAACATTGATTTTGCATTAAAAAGTCTCATTATTTGAGATAATGACTGCTGGGCTCTTTAGTTATTCTTCTGGTTTCTAAATCATTATACCTCTTGCATTTAAACTGCAGATGGGATTGTGAAGGGCTCCAGCAACCTTAGAGTAGAGCCGTTTCCATTCAGCAATTTGGGAGGAGGGAATGAAAGAGGAAATTGGAAGGGGAATTTTTAAAAGAAATAAGGGTGGTATCGCAAAGGAACCAGTTCTTAATTCCCCCCCCCTAAGTTTTTAAAACAGAAAAAAATTTCCATTGCTTTCATTACGTTCATTTGCAGAAAGTTTAAAGAATATTTCTCCTCTTTTTCCAGTCCTCTGGTGGATCTCTTGAGGAGGGTGAGAAGATTTTATAAAAAATGCAGGAAGAATGTTTGATTAGTTTATAAACTGGATCAAGGGCGGGGTGTGGTTTATCACTTCAAAGGAAAAGGGATGGGTTCAAAGCCCAAAAAGGCAGATTGAAAGAAAAAATTCTGGGGGAACATTTTAGCACAGTTAAAGATTAGATCTTGTGTTCCTATAAAGATAAAAAAATAATTGAGCTTAATTGAGTTTATTGCATAAGCTCAAAAGTACAGGTTGTCCTTGACTTACAACCACAACAGAGCCCAACATTTATGTTGCTAAGTGAGACATTTGTTAAGTGAGTTTTGCCCCATTTTATGACATTTCTTGCCTTGCCACAGTTAAGTGAATCATTGCGGTTGTTAAGTTGTAACCTGGCTGTTAAGTGAATTTGGCTTGTCCATGGACTTTGCTTGCCAGAAGGGTGCAAAAGTTGATCACGTGACCCCGGGAGACCGCGACCGTCATAAATATGAACCAGTTGCCAAGCGACTGAATTTTGACGCCATAACCACAGGGCTACTGCAACGGTCTAAGTGTGAAAAATGGTCATTAATCACTTTTTTCAGCGCCACTGTAACTTTGAATGGTCCCTAAACAAACTGCTGTAAGTCAAGGACTACTTGTAAACTCAATCGTTATTATCCTTTTTTTTTTCCCCCTGGACCTGATACTTACTGGTTCCAAATCTGTAGGCTGCCAACCAGCAGGATTAATAATAATAAAAAAACTTATCCTGAGGCAAGGCCACCAGTGATGCCCAGCCCTCATGCTGGCTCAGGAATTCTGGGAGTTGAAGTCCACGAGTCATGAGGGGGCCATAGTTTCCCTCATGCTAGCTGAGAAATTCTGGGAGTTGAAGTCCACNGCTGGCTGAGGAATTCTGGGAGTTGAAGTCCACGAGTCATGAGGGGGCCATAGTTTCCCTCATGCTGGCTGAGGAATTCTGGGAGTTGAAGTCCACGAGTCATGAGGGGGCCATAGTTTCCCTCATGCTGGCTGAGGAATTCTGGGAGTTGAAGTCCATGAGTCATGAGGGGGCCATAGTTTCCCTCATGCTGGCTGAGGAATTCTGGGAGTTGAAGTCCACGAGTCATGAAGGGGGCTATAGTTTCCCCATGCTGGCTCAGGAATTCTGGGAGTTGAAGTCCATGAGTCATAAAAGAGCCAAGGTTGACTACCCCTGGAGTAGTCTGTCCCACTTCTTATACAAAAATATAGACAGTAACAAACATGGAGCTAAGGTAAGCAGAGCTGCTTGGCTGTAAATATTAGCCTTTGGAGAGCTCCCAGCTGCTCCAGACCTCCCAGTGAGATCCAACTCCTTTTGCTCAGGTCAAGTTTCCATGATCAGGTTGGACCTCTTGAAATCAACCATATAACCAGGGTTGGATGGGGCAGCTCTTTCTGGATGATCTATGAAACCTTCCATCAGGGCTGCTGCCTCATTGGGGCTCTGGGTCCCACTGCTCAAATGTCTCTCAGGCAGTTCAATGCTCTGTCGGCTTTTAAGGCGGTTGGAAATAGCAGGGTTGGCAATAGGAAACCAAAAAGTGGGCATTATAAGGATAATAACTTGGAAAGCGTCAAGCACAGAATAATTGAATTCAATGACACTCAATGCTACGAAAAACAATAGTAGCCATGTGGCCACCCGCCTGATTCATGTTTAACAAAACAAGGTTAGGGGTCAGGCAGTCAGGAGCCCCATAAATAACAAGTTAATGGGATTTCTGAACAAGCTGTCCCCAAAATGGTTTTTCATCTCACAGAGAGAACATTAACATGCAAATGGATGCAGGCCGTGTCCTCATAAACAACCGTGTTCATTTAACCCCTGACCTTAGTATTTCACAGCCTATTCTGACAATTTATATGGTCCTGGTCTTGTTTGTCACCAGCAGCTGAAAAGCTAGAAAGTCAGTTTTTTTTCCTTAGGGAAACAGCAATAGCAGCACGTGCAAACGTGTTTGCACTGTTCTTAGAGAACTCCCAACGCTAGTCTCTATCATTTCCCCTACACGGCTGAAGACATTGTTAACTAAGAAATCCAAAATATAGAATTTTATCCAGAGGAAAGGAAGACAGTTTCAGCAGGACTTCTCTTTTGCTAAGCTTTTTTTTTTTTTTTAATCTTTGCCAGTCGACAAGGAGAAATTATCTCCTACCTGTTGACCCTCTCCCTAAGGCAGTGGTTCTCAACCTTTTTAATGCCGCGACCCCAACCGGTCGTAAGTCGAGGACTAAACCGGTCGTAAGTCAAGGACCAAACCGGTCGTAAGTCGAGGACTACCCAACCAGTTGTAAGTCGAGGACTTTCCCTGCCCGGGAGTGCCACGCATGCGTGGTTCCGCCCCCTGTGCCAGCCGAGGCATAGCTGGCAAGCGGCAGAGATGGAGCAGGCCGACCACCAGCTGGCCCAGCCCAAGGGAGGTAAGGCACCCGCCGGAAAAGGGGGAAAAATGGCGGACAAAAAAATGGCGGACAGCCTTGCTTGGCGACCCCCGTGAAACGGTCGATCGACCCCAAATGGGGTCCCGACCCACAGGTTGAGAACCACTGCCCTAAGGGATGTCTCAGAACAACCCTCACCATCAGCAAGGGAGAAACAGTGACTACTGAAGGAATCAAGATGCCCTATGGAAATAACCTCAAGAGTCTGGATGAAGAAGATCACTACAAATGCCTGGACATCCTTCGAACTGACAACATCAAGCAACCCAAGAAGAAGGTTAGGAGTGAATATATCATGAGAATGAAGATCTTAAAGTCCAAACTCAGTGGAGGAAATAACATCATGGCAGTTAACACCTGGGCAATTCCAGTCATTAGATGCACAGCTGGAATAATGGGCTGGACTCAATCTGAACTAAAAGCCCTGGATAAAGAAGACCAGAAAAATAATGACATTGCATCATGCCCTTCATTCTCGGAGCGACATTGACATATTTACCAAGGAAAATGGGTGGGCATGGAATGTTGCAAATACACCAGACAGTTGAAGAAGATAAAAAGAGAACTGGAAGAATATGTGAATGACAATGAAGAAGATGCACTAAAGTTAGTATACCATGAAGGCTTGCTGAGTAATGGAAAGACCAAACTGGCCTACAAGAACGATCAAATGAAGAAAAGAATGGAGATATGGGGAGACAAAATATCACATGGCCAGTACATAAAAAGCTAGCAGGCAAAGCAGATAACAAAAAGACCTAGCAATGACGAAGAGTAGGAAAATTGAAG
Organism: Protobothrops mucrosquamatus; assembly: GCF_001527695.2. NCBI lineage: Eukaryota > Metazoa > Chordata > Lepidosauria > Squamata > Viperidae > Protobothrops > Protobothrops mucrosquamatus. The sequence continues at coordinate 231,187 of NW_015386428.1, forward strand.
ATAGAGACAGAAGAGCTAATTTGGGCTGCACAGCCCAGGTCTTCAGAACAAATGCATAGAAAGCCAGAATTAAGAAGACAGCAACAGACAGCAAACTCCAAGCAGAGAAGCTGAAGTAGTAGGGGACCATCTGGTTAGATGCTGCAAGAAGATCACACAAATTGACTACAAGCAACGGCATGACAAAGTAGCCCCAATGGTGCATTGGGAGATCAATTATACAGTTGATTTCTGTTTCCTAGATGAAATATGACTACTTTGCTCTGTTAAAACTCATTCTGTTACATTTCATACCGCTTCTATAACCTCTCAAAACCATTCTACATATTATTTCTGAATGCTATTTGTTGTTGTTGTTAATTGCGAAGTCGTGTCCGACCCATCGCGACCCCATGGACAACGTTTCTCCAGGTCTTCCTGTCCTCTACCATCTTCTGGAGTCCATTTAAGTTCATGCCTACTGCTTCAGTGACTCCATCCAGCCACCTCATTCTCTATCGTCCCCTTCTTCTATTGCCCTCCATCTTTCCCAGCATCAGGCTGGGAGTCCTTCCTTCTCATTAGGTGGCCAAAGCACTTGAGTTTCAACTTCAGGATCTGGCCTTCTAAAGAGCAGTCGGGGTTGATCTCTTCTAGGACTGACTGATTTGAACGCCTTGCAGTCCAAGGGACTCGCAGGAGTCTTCTCCAGCACCATAGTTCAAAGGCCTCAATGTTACCACCATCTCATTAATTTAAATGTTGAAGAATGCAGTGCTAAAACCAGTTGGCACTCCCCCTGTTATCTCCAGGATGGAGCCAGGTGGAGCCAGCTGTGCATCTAATTAATTGTCATGCCACTCAGTTCTTGGTGAATTAACTCTCTTGCTCATAAGAATGTCATAAGGTGTTTTGTCAAATGCTTGCTGAAATCAAGATAGATGCAGTCCTTGTTTAACAATGCTAATTGGGTCTGGAAACTGTTGTTAAGTGACACAGTCGTAAGTCTGACTTCACAGCTTAGCAAAGGCAATTGCTGTCCTAGTTGCTGTCATTAAGTGAGGACTTTGCATGATTGCAATTTCTGACTTCTTGTTGGCTTCCCCACTGACTTTGCTTTTGAGAAGCTGGCAGGGAAGTTTGCAATTTAGAATCGTGTGGCTGTAAAGATGCTGCAGTGGCCGTAAGTACAAGATCTGGTTGTAAGTACCAGTGGTGTCATAAGTTCAACAGTCATTGAACAAGTCGCTGTTAAAGGAGGACCACCTATATATAAATATTATTTCCACAATCTACTGAAGAGATCCTCAGGCTAAACATTTAATGTGATTAATCTGGCAAGAGTTACTCTTGTTAAATCCCTATGTTGATGAGGTCCTTAAAGATTGATCACTGTAGGATCTGCTTTAGGATCTTTCCAGGTATCACTTTCCACACACTGCTCTTGCTCCTTTCTACACAAAAACAGCTGGCATTTAGCTCTTCTCCAGGATTTCTAAAAAATAACACATGGAGTTTTGGCCAGGCTGCCCACAAGTTCCTTTAACATTTGTGATCAGACCACTTTCAAGGCGCTGTAATTATTCTCTGACGATGCCCAATTTTATGCTAACTTCATAGCTTTACCCAGCCATCCCTGACGCCCTCTCTTTTGCTGATGTTTTGGCACAACAATGGTTGTGTAACTCTAAAAGACAATAAAAGGTGCTAATGAGGAAATGCACAACAGGAACTGAGTTTAATTTGGATTCCTACACTGACAGTGAGCTAGAATGCACAGCCCTAACAGCCTCTACCATTCTGGTGGGCTCAAAATTAATACATTGTCCAAAAATCTAATGGATTGAATTTCGTGTTCAATCTTGTAGCTCGCTCCTTCTTTTCAAAAGTGGTGTCAGACGCTCCTCAGAAATTAACATGATATTCCCCCAGCACTATGCATGGAGAAAGGGGACATCGTTGAAGAAAATTCTCAACTTAATTCTGCTCTTTGCCTACTGCCCTCCAACGCAAGAGGGGTGTCTTTAAGCCTGCCATTAAACCAGCGGTTCCCAACCTATGGGTCGCGACCCCATTTGGGGTCGATAGACCATTTCACGGGGGTCGCCAAGCAAGGCTGTCCGCCATTTTTTTCCCCTTTTCCGGCGGGTGCCTTACCTCCCTTGAGCTGGGCCAGCTGGTGGTCGGCCTGCTCCGTCTCTGCCACTTGCCAGCTACGCCTCGGCCGGCGCAGGGGGCGGAACCACGCATGCGCGGCACTCCCGGGCAGGGAAAGTCCTCGACTTACGACCGGTTGGGTAACCCTCAACTTACGACCGGTTTAGTCCTCGACTTATGACTGGTTTAGTCCTCGACTTACGACCGGTTTAGTCCTCGACTTACGACCGGTTGGGGGTCGCGGCATTAAAAAGGTTGAGAACCACTGCGTTAAACCATGATGAACAAATGATTGGAATTTTAATCATGACACTTGAGTACTTTGGGGAGAAATTAACAGGTGTATTATCACAATATCTTCCTTTTTTAAAACAACAACAACAACATGTAATTCCTACATTTTATCTGAAGGACCATTGCCAACTTCCTGGTTGACTGACAGGATTTCTCCTGTCATCCATTAGCATTCTCTGCTATTTCTGCCATGTGATAAACGCTGGCCTTAAAAAAAATGTCTTTTTGTCAGCACGGAACAGAGAAGAAAACTTGGTCAGAACCCCTGAAAGGTGGGGGGGGGACATTAATACCTCAATTGGGCAAAGCCAGGACATACGTTCCCACTAATTATTATGGACAAGCCGCTTTATTGAACCACCTCCTCTTATCGACATTAGGATGCATGAGCTGAGGTTGTTGTTTTAAATGTGCTCATTAACCACGCAAATCTGCCCTGTTGACAGAGCGCTTTTGAATTAAACCCCAAACTGTAGGCATTGGACAAGGAGCAATTTATAATGCCATTAGCAACACTTGCGAAGGTTACAGGCTTCAAAAATTGTTCAGCCATAATTATTCTTAATGGATACAAGGAAGAAACTGATGCAGGACAGCTTTTTCATTAGCTTTCAATCAAAGCTGATGGTTCTGAGAAATGTACAGTAAGTGCATTTTGGGAAAAATAATCATGTAGCTGCACCTTTCACTGGAAAATGTTTTCTGTGTAGACCCTAACTTTTAATGTCCTTAATTTGAAACAATTAAAAAAAGCCCTCTGATTTTTCTTTGGAGCTGCTGCTGAAGATGGTTCTCAGTCTGCAAATTAACCCTTCTATGAACTTTTGTTTTCCAAGCACAGTATCTCTTATTCCCCCAAATGGCCAGAGGCTATTTCCTTTTGTCCATTTATTCTCCGCAACTTAAAGATTTTATAGCTTTTTTTTCCAAAATATCCTGCCCCCCTACAAGTCCCTTCTAAATCAAAGAAAATATGCAGAAAAACACTTCTCCGTGTGTTTTGTGAGTTCCCATATTTACAGGGCAAGCAACTTTTCATAAAACAAAAAATCCAATTATTATTATTATTATTATTATTTAATGGAGCAATGTAGGAGAAAGTTCTAAAAATAAAAATGAGGAGCATCTTAGATTCTGAGAGGTCGAGAGTCTGAGAGGGTCACCTGACCACTTCAAGCAGTGTTTCTTTCTTTCTTTTATTAGTTTTATTCATTTATAACATAAAATGTGAAAATACAAAAGCAAATAGTAGGGGACAACAGTAGAGAAAAGAAAAAGGAAAAAGGCGTGAAGAAAGGGAGGGAAAGAAACTAAAGGCATTGACTTCCGACTCGTTCTGTTGCAGTAAAATCAGACATTAAAATCAAATCTGAACTTTTTACATTTTTATAATAATATGCACTAGCCATTTTTGTATCAACAAATCAGTCTAATCCGTAAAACCCAAAAACATGATATCATTTTTTTCCACCTCAAGCACAAAGTCCAGAAGTGGTTTCCAAGTAGAAACAAAAGTACTTATGTTCAATTTGGCCATCTCTGCTAATTTCATCAGCTTTGGTAACCCTTCATCCATGCTGGGAATCGAGGCATCCTTCCACTTTTGTGCATAGAGCAATCTTGCTGCCGTCACCATATATAAAATCAGATTCCCCCCCCAATTTGCTGCAGAGAAATACATTTGTACTGCAGTTGATCAAGGAATATGGGAGCAGCTTTCAAAAATTTGGATTGAATAGTTTCCAAGGTGGATAGGTTGAGTGCCATATAGCTGTGATTTAAGACCTTAGCTTTAAATGGTTTAATTGCTGTGGGCATAATTATTGCCTTTATGGCTGGCAAAATCTGATAATTGCATGGGAAGCTTTTTGTGCAGTTGTTGAGAGCTCACTAATTCGGTGGATCTAAGAAGTAGAAGGTGGGAAGTGAAGACCGAGATATTTAAAGCTCTTATCTTGTTCAATAGCACTATCATTAATTTTCCAATCATAAGAAAAGCCAAAATGGGTGGTGGAGGGGAGAGGATAAAATTTTGTTATAACGTAATTCATTTCCAATGTTTCTTTGAAGTAAAAGGAGACTGGTGCTGCTGGGAAAGCCCACTTTGGGATACGGATTGCATGCTGGCATCATCTGCACAGGGTAGAGAGAAGACCCTGGGAGAGGGGCTGGGGCCAGGGCTTCCCATTGAGATCATAAGCACTGCATGTGGAGGGGCAGATTTCAATCCTGCATGGCTACTGATATGTCCCCATGGCTTTTGCATCTGATTAGCCCAAGCATAAGGAAATCAGCCCGGACTGTTCTTTGGAGAGATACTGAAGCTGGAGCTCAAATACTTTGGCCACCAAATGAGGACTCCTTGGAAAAGACCCCAGTGTTGGGAAATACTGAAGGCAAAAGAAGGGGATGACAGATGGTTAGATTGTGTCATTGACACAGAGGGCATGGGTTTGGGCAGACTCCAGGAGATAGTGGAGGATGGGGGGATCTGGCGTGCTGTGGTCCTTGGGATCACAAGGAGTTGGACACAACTTAGCAATTGAACAACAAACAAAAGTCCCAAAGGTGCTTTTTCCAAAAAGCAACTGGACTTTCTTTTTTTCCCCCGTTTGGAAACATTTTTTTTCTCATCTGAGAAGCTTCAGAACTGAAGCGAAACATCTTCAAAGAAAAAAAAATGTCCAGTTGCCTTTTGGAAAAAGCCCCTTCAGGACAACCATGACCTGGATGATGGAGAACAAACAAAAGTCTAACCATCTTTTCAGCAGCCAAGCTGCCCAGTGTCACTTGATGGTGAGATGGATGGCATATAAATGTAATAAATAAATAAAATTCTCAGGCAAAAGCAAAATCAGTCGGAGAAGGTGATGGCCAAGAGAAGCAGCAGCTGACTTCCTCCACCCTCTCTCCCAAGGAACTGAAATCAAGAAATAATAATAATAATAATAATAATAATAATAATAATAATAATAATAATAAAGTTGGAAGGGACCTTGGAGGTCATCTAGTCCAACCCCCTGCTCAGGGAGGAAACCCTATACCATTTCAGACAAATGGCTGTCCAGTCTCTTCTTAAAAACTTCCATGTTGGAGCATTCACCACTTCTGGAGGCAGGTTGTTCCACTGGTTAATTGTTCTAACTGTCAGAAAGTTTCTCCTTAGTTCTAGGTTGCTAGGTTGCTGTCTGAATTTGTTCTAGGTTGCTGTCTGAATTTGAAAAGGGAGGCTAAGCAGAAATGGAAAGGTCCGAGTATCCCTTACCTGCTGCTGGATGAAAGAGGCCACAAATGGGTGACTTTGGGCCAGTCCCTCTCTCTCAGCCCACCCCACCCCACCCCACAGCACTGTTGGTGTTGTGGGGAAAATAGGAGGAGGAAGGCACATCCCTGCCTTGAATTACTTATCAAGTAATAAAGGCAGTATAAAAATCTAATAAATAAATTCAGTATATTGAGCGCAATGGTAGGTATCAAAGATAACTGGATAAATCATCTGCTATGTTCACTAACTCTGAAAAGGAACCACCAAAACAGTTTCCAGAAATTATCTAGTTATTTGTTACTTATATCTACAACATTACAAAAGATTTTTAAAATCCTTTAAATCCTATAATTATGTTCTCTTCAGTGCAAAATTAAAATGAAAGTTAAATTGCAGAATAAATCTTAAATTGATCCTAAATTGCCAACATTTTATTGGGCATCCAGTCTGTTCTTTATGTTTGTAACTGATTGTTCTTCTCTCTAATTCCGTGTCAGTTATTGGTGTATTGTTTGCTTTTTGTTTTGTTGGGCAAAAAGAAAATGGAACTTCTTGGTATCTTGCAGGTAGATCCTCCATCCAACCTGCTCTTTGGATCCGTATCCCTCAAGTGCTTCATCCCTTCTTCCCTTCCTACAGATGCAGAAGTTATGAGGTCTTCAGGCTGGGCTTTTGTCCTTTCTCTGGCTGAAAACAATAACTAAGAGTGTTCAGCCACACCAAAGTCTCTCTGAAATCTACCAAGAAGTATTCGGTATAAAAGGAGGGACTGGGATCAAAGTTAGCTTCAAAAACATAAAACATAATTGTGGAAAAGTAGCAGATTTCAGCAAAATATTGCTGGCATCTCAGCAATTACCTCTGCAGCACAGTCTTCCTTACAGCCTATTAGCATGTCAGATCCTGGTGGTACTTTGACTTCTAAATATGCCCTGAAGGACAGCAAACTGTCTTTGCCAAAAAGGCCAATTTGCAGGTTTCATAGTAAAATGCTCAAGGCACCCTTTGATCAGACTGCTTCCTAAATAAAAAGCAACAGGGTAAGTGTGAAACATCATTAACAAGTAATTAAGCCTCAGCCACAGCCCATGAACATCCCCCTAATGAATAAAGGCATATGTTGTGAAGGCAATTTTTGTCTCTTAATGCTCCTCCCACCCAAAGCAGCCAAATGGCAGAGGAAATCTACACAGAGAATCTCTTCAGGCAACTCACAGGAAAATTTTCTGTGCCTGATGGGGAGCCAAGCGGCTGGACAGTGGCAGCCCAATGTTTGGGGGGGGGGCAAATACTTTGGCATCATTGATATCTTGGCTGTTGGCATGCTATATTTTTCAACTCGCTGTTTCTGCTATCGGCAGAGCTTCTTGATTTGGCCAAACAAAAATTATGCCCCACCCCCTCAATATTATGCGAGTATGCAAATGAAAATTTCCCCTAATGAGTAGACAGGGCTGCAGTTCAATGGAGAAATACTAAAAGAAGGACAGGAAGATTGAAATCCAAAGACAAATCTTGTGGCAATGGATTTTAAAAATTATAAGAAAATCCCATGTAGATATTGTAAATGATTCATAATCAGCTAATCAGCTAATCTCTAGGAACAGGATTCTCAAACCTTGAAACTCCCTCATTTCTTTGTTTTATAACATTAGCAAAGAAGCTAATTAAATCCCAGCCTCGTTGCACAGATTTCCTCTTTTTAAGAGAGATAAAAATGATGCACAAGGAGCTGCAGATTACAGGGCAAATGGTGACAGGAGATTCCAGACAATAGTTTTAAGTAACATCTTAGTGTGATGCTTTTTGCTTAAACATTATGAAGTAGCTGTACTAGGCAACAAGTATCTGTGCATGGACATGTAGGCAAAAATATTGAATTTGCATTTTATGGTGTACCAATGGTCTTCCTGAACCTGCAGATTTTGTGACTGGATGCTGATTTAACAAAAATGCTTAATGGTATCAAGGAACCATTTTAATGGTTGTGACAACTGAGCAGATTGGAGAATTCTGCCCATAATCTCAAAGCTTAAAAAAAGCCATCTGAGTTCTAAAAAGTGAGCAATTACAATTATAGACCAGAATAAGGAAAATAGATTGATGCTAAATCCAAATTTGACATTTACCTATTTATTTATTATTTGCAGCATTTATGTAGTGTAGGCATCCCAAAAGATTCCTGCCAATTTACAATATAACCACGAAGTCCATGAAAGTAATACATAACATAAAATTAATACATTATCCTGATGTTCATGAACTGGTGGCCTCTCGCTCTTTTGCACCTGTTTCACTCCCCCAAAACTTCACATAATGAGAGAATCCTCAGCCCATCCATCATTTGCTTATTTATTTCATAGATTTTTGCAGCCTGCCCAACTCATTAGATTCTGGATGGGCGACAATATGTTAAAATGAGAAAAAGCAGCAATGGAAATAAATGAAAGGTTATAAAACTATAAATAAAACTACAAAAGCCACAGTCATAATAATTTCCCCTTCAAGAGTAAAAGTAAAAGTAAAATCCAGTTGTCTTTAAAGTGAAAAAACACAAAGGGGGGAGCTTTATAGATCTCTCTAGGGGTAGAGAATTCTTTATAGAACTTGAACACGAATAAATTGTAGGGGGCAATTCTATCTTAACACAGTTGATCCTGGAAATACCAGGGTGCTGATCCATGAAGAGTTGTACAAATTATTACCAACATTTTGATTTCCCCCCCCCCCCCGAAGCTTATTGGCAGTGCAAAGTCCCCATAAAATCTGGGTCATTTTCAGACTCATGTGGACCATGTTGTAATACTGTAGTCCATCCTTGATACAATGGACTTTTCGTGAAGTTCAACTGAAGAAGCTTCTTGGATGAGAAGCTAAACATTTTCAAGGACAAAGTCCAATTACCTTTTGAAAAAACACCTTTGGGAATGACAGTGAGAGCTATGACATGATAGCAGTGTTCCAATATCTCAGGGGCTGCCCCAAAGAAGAGGGAGTCAAGCTATTTTCCAAAGCGCCTAAAGAAGGCAGGACAAGAAGCAACAGGTGGAAACTGATCAAGGAGAGAAGCAACCTAGAACTAAGGAGAAACTTCCTGACAGTTAGAACAATTAACCAGTGGAACAACCTGCCTCCAGAAGCAGTGAATGCGCCAACACTGGACGTTTTTAAGAAGAGACTGGACAGCCATTTGTCCGAAATGGTATAGGGTTTCCTGCCTGAGCAGGGGGTTGGACTAGATGACCTCCAAGGTCCCTTCCAACTAATAATAATAATAATAATAATAATAATAATAATAATAATAATAATAATAATAATAATAATAATAATAATAATAATAATAATAATAAATTATCTGGTCATTAGCACTCTTTCTGAGAATCTCTCAGAAATGTCTTCTAGCAAAACAAGGCAGCTTGACTTTCCTCCACCCCTACCAACTTGAACCCCAAAGAAGACTATCTAGCAGCAGTAAGGAAAGAGAGATTTGTTTTCCAAGTGTCCCCTTCGGAGTAAGAAACCCACCACACATGACTTAGGGGAGGGGTTGAAGGCGCAATGTGCCTACAACTTTCCCTCCCCTCCCGCTCCCTCTGCCCTGGCTCCACTAGAAGCCTTGCAAATGGCTGGGTGACAGGCAAGAATTATCCCCATTCTGCAGCAATGCCATTAAGGCACCTCTGAGAGTGCCATTAACATCCAAAAGGGTCCAAGCCCAGTTTCCACACACAATCCGTGGTGCTCAGCAGCGCCACTGGAAGCACCCATGAGCCGTCACAATTCTCATTAGTCCTTGAAAAACAGCTCATTAGTGTTGTTAGGACTGACAGGTAAATACAGCTAATGGGATAAATCTATCAATAAATTCATTGTATGCAGAAAACTGGTTTCCTGTGCCAGAGTTTCTTTGAAAGATTCAGTGTGGCTCCTGTAGTCAAACTCAGAATATGCAACAACACACACTTAGCTGAAGAGAGATACTGGACAAAAAGCAGGCAAATAAAACCAGCAATGAGCCCATTGTTTATTTACACGGGAGAGTGAGTACATAGTGAATTTCAGGTTGCCGCAAATTCACAGTTGTGGGGACAAAATAAATTATAATTATGAAACTGCCCCTTATAGCAATGCTTAAAAATAATTGGAATAAGGCAAAACATTGCCCCAACTTGAAGGCAGGAGAGAGGTTGCTAGAACTCTTAATATATAATTCTCTGCATTGGTGCAGCTATTCTGTGAGAGCAGGAGGGGGGGAGCACAGGAGCTGCCAACAGGTACAGAAAGTGAAGTGGCTTAGAAACTGTTGTGATTAAATAAATGAAGCAGAAATTGAACCTATATTGAAGGACAGAAACAATGAAAAATAGCTTGATGGTAAATGATTGGTTCATTTAAGAACAGGACACTGTATCAGAAACCGACTATCATTTTTTCCCCTTTGTTTGGTGGATCTGTAAAAAGCAGAATAACAGAATAATAGAGTTGGAAGGGGCCTTGGAGGTCCCCTAGTCCAACCCCCTGCTCATGCAGGAGACCCTATGCCATTCCAGACAAGTGGCTGTCCAGTCTTTTCTTAAAAGCCTCCAGTGATGGAGCACCCACAACTTCTGAAGTTCCACTGGTTAATTGTTCTCACTGTTAGAAAAATTCTCCTTAGTTCTAGGTTGTTTCTCTCCTTGGTTGGTTTCCATCCGTTGCTTCTTGTCCTGACTTCAGGTGCTTTGGAGAATAGGTTGACTCCCTCTTCCTTGTAGCAGCCTTTCAAATATTGGAACAGTGGTCTCATGTCACCCCTCGTCCTTCTTTTCACTAGACTAGACAAATCCAATTCCTGCCACTGTTCTTCATATGTTTTAGTCTCCAGCCCCTAATCATCCTTGTTGCTCTTCTCTGCACTCTTTCCAGAGTCTCAACAGAACCAAAAATGAGATGAAGCAGTTGAGATGAGGAGATTCTAGAGAGATAGTGCCTATTAAGTGTTGAAGGCAACTCTACCCCAAGCAGACTTCAGTAAACAAATGATAAACTGCCTCCACAGTAGTTTGATGTTGTTGCGGATGAAACAAGAGACGTTGCTGAAACGATGCTTAGTAAAGAATGCTCAGAAAGCAGTGGGGGAGGCATATTTAGGAGTAACAAAAGCCATGGGAGTCAATACACCACTGGAGACAATCTTCCCAAAGCAGAATGGAAGCAATGCAGCAGCCACAAGCAAAAGGAAATTAAGTGCTCCCATAGAAAGAACTTCTGTTGAGAACAAGCCAAACTACATTCCATGGAGATGTTCATTAATAGACATATCCAGATGATGGAGCAATGAAGATGGCTAAATGTTCTTGCAGTGGCCAAGTTAAGAGTTGGGGAGCCAACTCTGGAAAACATTAGAATGAGACCTGCATTTACTGGGGCACCACCAACGATTAATTTAGTTAAAGAAAGGGACTGGAGCTGGATCAATTCACTGAAATTCGATCAAATGACCCATTTTGCCCATTTATCCAACAGATGAAAGTCTTTGTGGAAGGCGAAGGATCTGTAAGAGTGCACTGGAAATGGAGAAAAGCTGAAACCATTCAACTCATTATTAAAGTTGCTTTGTATCCTCCAACATTAAATGATAGTTCAAGGCTCACATTTGGAACACATGAGCTTGTGGCATATCTAGATTAACCAACGCTAGGGGACTTAATACACGAATGGAGGTAAACTTCCTAAAGCAGAATGAAATCAATTCATTTTAAAAAAAGTGAGTAAGCCAGTTAAAATGACCCAGAATAAAATTAAAAGGCAGGAAAGTTTTGGATGCGGTTGGACTATACATTTGTAAAAGACAGAAAGGGAAGGAGGAAGATTCCTAAACACTATGGGACATTTGAAATTCAAATGCCATGAAGCAGCAATCTCAGACTGATGGAATGTACGGATGGAGATGAAACTCAAGGCAGGGCAGAATCTACACCTGGAGACCTGTCAGGTGGGTCGCTCGGAAGCCGCTGACTGCTTTCTTTTCATCCAGGGCAGCGAGTTTGTCAGTGGTTTTGGCTTGCAAGAGACCTGAAAGAAAGAAGATCAAGTGTATTAAAATTGTCCTCTTTACTTACTTACAGCCCCAGGAGTTCTCTCCCAGTCTGCCACCATGAACCCAGGAGGTGGGTTGGTCTCCCAAATTCGACTCACCACGGGGCTGCTTTCATTGGGCACCTTTCATAGCCCTGCCCCCTTCTCCCCCCTGCGTTGTTTAGTTTAAGCATCAGCAAGAGAAGGTTAGGATGCATTAATGAGGATCAAATGTCTAGCAGGTCTTGGGTTCCTGCTAAGGCAAAAGGGGGAACTAATGATCTAATTGGGGTTAGAGCAGAAAGTTTGAATCTGGCAACTTGCAAGAGTAAATAGGCAGGGTCATCTTGTCTAAGCAGGCCCTCTTCTAGGGGCTAAGTGATAAAAATGCCAGATCCATGGTGTAATTTACTTTTCAGTGCTATATTTTATCAAATGCTTACATTTCTACTCATAGTAAAGGAAAACCTTTAGCACTTGTTAATGGGATATAAATCAGTCAAACAAATAAATGAACTTGATTGACTAGAATTTGCTTGCTTTGAAGCATAACCTCCTGCTAGTGTTGATTCTTGTCGCTTTGTTCCGCGTGTGATCCCACCTTTGCCCACATCAGTCTGTTACTACAATCTTCTCTCTGTGTGGCAAGACCACAGAAGTATAAAATGAGATGGATGAAATTATAAGTGTAACTTCCACAAGAGGCAGATTTCTTTGGTAAGCTATGAGCAAATGACCAATTAAGTTACTTTTATTCATTGTTTTTATTTTCATTTCTAAATGTCTCTCCTTTAATCCATTTAAAAATGTTGTTTAATGACACTTTTTACTTCGTGTTCCTCCATTGTTAAAGTACCCTCTACTTAGCTTTCTTTTAATTTGTTAACTAAATTTATATAGACATGCATGTGTATCTTACTCTTGGTTTTGTTCTTCTAAATAACATCCCCTTTTCAGCATATTTTAGGTCAGTTCATAAGTGTGTTTGTGTCATCCGTTTAACTGAAGATGAGGAGAACAGAGGCAGGACTTGGTTCAACAGTGATGAACCCAGTGCACCTATTTTGAAAGTATAAGAAGTTTTTTGAAGAACACACCAACACGTGTTGCATGGATACCCCCCCCCCAGACTTTTTTTGGCCTTCAAATCTGAAATGCTACATAGAGGTTTTTGTGGGGTATAGACTTGATTCAATGCACAGCTGTTGCTGAAATCCATGGTACTTACTCTGGAGTAAGGAGCATAAATAGATCAGGCTACTTTGTTCCTCATGGGTAGATGTAGCAAAAGGCTACAGGCATTTCACTTTTGTTTCTTCCGTGATGGCCCCTACTAACGGTCCTTGTTCAGTGTCATTCTGTTACTTTGCTACTTTCTCAACCCATCAACTTTATTTCCGTCCTTTAGGACAGAGGTCCTCAAGCTTTTGGGCATCAGGGACAGTTCCACGGAGAACGGTTTTTCCACGGACCGGAGAGTGTGTGGTTTTGTGTGCTGCCTGCATCCCACGGATGGGGCTTTGCTTGTTTCTGAGGACCGGTTGCTGGCATGCCGTGGCCTGGTACCGGTCCATGGACCAGGGGTTGGGGGACCCCTGCTTTAGGACATTAGTTACCCCCTCTCCAATTTTATCAAGTGGGTATTCAACAAGTTTTTCCTTGGGAACTTCATCTACATTGTTAATAAAATGCTGAGGAGCCAGGACAGATCTGGTGGCACCCCATGGATATCCCTCTCAACTCTGATTACAAATCATTAGCGAGTAATTTCTCAGGCCAGCACTGTATCTACTTAATTGTCAGGCCTTCCAGCCTTCATTTAACTAGCTTCCTATGAAGCATATCGTGGAATACTTTGTCAGATGCTTTGCTGGGAAATCAGGACTACAGGATTGTCCCAATCTGTTGTGTTCTTTGTATTCCCCCCCCCCTTAATCCCCTATGCATATCCTGATCACCCATTAAGGGTGATTGCC
>NW_015386428.1:248527-315906 GCF_001527695.2 Protobothrops mucrosquamatus
TCATGCCCGTTGCTGGTTGGCTAACTAGCAACAGGGTCTTGCCAGCCAATGGAATTGTGTGATTACAAGCCAGGGGAATCCCATAAAAGAGGGCTCCCCTGGCCCAGAGAGTCAGTCCGGATTTACTTTATGCCTTGCCAATAAACCAAGAGCTGACTGTCACTCGACTCGTGTCTTACTGCCTGCGCGATCTAACACAATCCACTGAAGTTATGTGATCAAAAATAAACATTAACTCAACAAGATGTTCTTGACCAATAATCCACACTGACTTCTGGTACTTACTGGACTGTTTTCAAGGAATTTACAAGTCAATCTCATTATGATCTAGAATTTTCTAAAAAATCAATGTCAGGCTGACTGATCTGTAGATAACTTTCCTCTTTTTGAGGGCAGGGACATTTTTTTCTTTTTCTTCAATTGCCCGACACCAGCTTTCTCAAAGATAATGCACAACAGCTGAGCTAGTTTCATTACTAGTTACGTTTGTATCTGTCTTCATTCCTGGATGTAGAATACACCTACCTCCGTTTTATCCATAGCGTGTGACACAGGATAAACTGTGATGTCTACAAGAGATGTCTACGATACAATTATCTAATAATATTTGAAACTGGGTGTCCTCTGTCTCTGTTGAATAGTCCTATGACTACCCTAGTTTTTTACATGAAACTTGTTAAGATTTCTGGGGATGCAAGGATGGCGTTTTACCACCATCACAATATCGCCCGTTGGACAATATGATTTCCCAGCCAGAAGATGCTACCTCTAGTGGATGACTTGCGATGGGAGGAACTTCTGTTCCTCCCTTCCTCCAAATGACAATCCAAATAAGCCCTAATTAAACCAGGGTCACCAGTGATTGCCATTTTCATGCCATCTAAGAGGAAGTTACCTGTAATGACTAAATTGCACACCTGGTAATGATGTTAAGTAAATAGGAAATAATGATGAATTATTTATCGAATACGATATGTTTTTTCATGCTGATGAATCATTCACAAAACACGAAAACTAGATAATCTCTGTGTATGTCTATGCAATTATGGGGTATTTGTGTGCTAATACCTGAAACAGAAGTCTACAAGAACATCTCCAGAGCATATTATAACCCATGGGAAGCGTCTTCCAATTAAGGAAGCAGTGGCTTTCTTGTTATTTCTTTCTGATTGATGCCATGTGCCCCATTCCAGAAGAATTTGTGGCACTAATGATCCACAACATACAAACATGCACACACACACACACACACACACACACACACACACACACACACCAGGAACGGTGTGTGATTTGTATGCTGCCTTGAATTCCTTGAGGAACAGAAAGATATAAAGTAATAAATTCACTTCTCAGAGTTGGTGCGGCTGCAGTTTCATGGTACACTATTGGCTTGATGCAATCCCCCCCCCTCGGCCCTCCAGTTTGGTCCGGGCCACATCGCATCTTCCTGCTTGCCTTTCTTGCCCTTCCAATTTGGATCAGATGTTGAACTGGCTGGCCCCCCAGTAATTGCTGTTGACATATTTTGGACTTTTGCCTCATAGCTGGAGACAAGCCTCTCATTCATGAAGAACTATAGCTCATTAGGCAGGCTCTGAACTACAAACCTGTTTAATTAACTTGTGGAAAGCAGTTTCACTCCGCTGGGAAATTTGCACACAAAGGCCTGGTGTCTGGCTCTCTCCCCTCCACCATTGTGTTTCAGAAACAGTTTTCCAGCCAAACAAAGCCCTCTCCCACCCTCGTGCAGACATGCTCTTGCACTAGGTCCATGCTGAAAGCCAAGGGTGGTCCTCATTAAGAGACCCCTCATGCCACAGGATGCTTTCCCATGATTCATTCTCGGGCCTTTCTCTTCCTTACAAGCAAGGGTGTGTGAGTGTTGCAAAGGGCCCTCTGAAGTTTGCTTACTGGAGAAAACACAAAAAGGAAAATATATAAACAGAGGACAAAAAGCCTCTTGGGACTATTATACGAACATTTGAAGTTGACAGGATGGGTTGTTTTGTCCCATTATGTTGACAGATACTTTGCTGCATCCTCTTGCTAAGGGCCAGTACAAAGCCCAGGATGGGGAATGTTTCCAATGGAGAGGGAACCCTATTTGGCTACTGTGATTGTGAGCTGGATCCTAACTTTCTGGACTATTGTGAGCCTATATTTAGTAGCAGGGTCTGGCTTTGTTGGAATTAAGAGTCACTGGAGCCATGTTGCATTGAGTTCATCATCCACAGCCCCCATGATCAACCTGCATCCTCAGGATCAAACCAACATCTCCTGTGCCCGCTTTGAAAAAATCATGGTGGAACACAAATATGAAGCACGTAAGCCAGATTGAGTCCGTGTCCCCCAGAAACAACACGCTGTACACAGAGCAGAGACAGCAATGGTTCACAGGTGGAAGCGGTGCCAAATGGATCCCACGCTCATAGACATGCATGACCCAAAGGACAAGAACTGTGACGTACAGGACAGGAAGAACTGCTTTGTTCTTTCTTCTCCAAAAGAAAATGGCCACTGGGCTTTGTTGGGAGCAAAGAGGGAGCTGTTGCTAGACCAAATACAGGCTCCCACAGGGCCTATTCAGAGAAGAACTTCAAGGGCATTTTTCTCCTAGGAGGTGGGAGACAGTGAAGCCTTTGGAAGTACCTGACACTCCTGACCATACAGACATTTCCCAGCTTATATTCGAAATATCTCATTATTTGTGTGGCTCTTGTCTTATATGAAGCTGAAACTTTGCCGAAGGGATGAGCTGGATACATGGAACTGTGCTTATGAAGAAATCTCTGTGTCTATTCAAATGTTTCTATGAGCAAGTGTAGAGAAACTACTTTCCCAACATTCACAACTCACAACTTTGAGACTCTTCCTAACTCATTTCTGTATTCAGGCACGGCTAGAATGTAAAGGTCCCTTGGCGAGGAAAACAAAATGGATTCCTCATATCGAGCAGTTGTTCCCATATTTAAATGAAACAGATATCATAGAAGCCATAGAATAACAAAATTGGAAGGGACCTCTGAGGTCTTCTAGTCCAATCCCCTGCTCAAGCAGGAGATTTTATATCATTTCAGATAGGTAGCTGTCCAGTCTTTTCTTAAAAACCTCAAGTGATGGGGCACACATAGCTTCTGAAGGCAAGCCATTCCACTGATTAATTGTTCTCACTGTCGGGAAGTTTCTCCTTAGTTCTAGGTTGGTTCTCTGCTTGGTTAGTTTCCACCCATTACTTTTTGTTCTGCCCTCAAGTGCTTTGGAGAATAAGTCAATCTCCCCTTCTCTCATACATGAACTCATCCTTCGTCTTTCTGCATGACGTTGTGTTTATTTGATCATTCCACCTCAGGTTTCTCCACCCAAGAGCAAGTCTGTTGTCATTCTTTCATTTCAGGCAAATAAGACAGCAGGCAAAGTATTACTAAATCCCAAGTGCCCTCTGAAAATCAACAGTTCCATCAGAAACCTGGAGTGATCAAATAAGCACAACGTTTTGCAGCAAGACAAAGAATGAGTCCATGTATGAGAGAAAAGGGGATTGACTTATTCTCCAGAGTAGAACCACAATCTCCAAAGCAATGAGAAGTGGATCCGACTACAACAATGGACAAGTGTTACTGTTCCTTGTGTTCAGATCACTATGTAACAAAAACCATATCAAAGTGTGTGATCGCCTATGTATGAATGACTCAGTGACCTGGGTTGTTTCATGGTTGCCAGGTTGAACATAAACTCTGAAGCTGGTTGTAGTCCTCAGGAACTGTTAGCCGAAGGACTCTACCATAAACCCAGCAAAAGAGTAGTTTGGGCAGGGGAGCCACCATGCAGCAGGAAAATCAGTTCTGGAAAATATTCAAGCCTTGTCTATAATTGTCTATAATCTTGTCCTTGACATCCTTGGAGAACTCTTTGGTCTTGGCCATAGTGGAGAGTTTGGAATCTGATTGATTGATTGCTTCTGTGAACAGGTGACTTTTTTACAGGTAACAAGCTGAAATTAGGAGCACTCCCGATAAGAGAGTGCACCTAATCTCAGCTCGTTACCTGTATAAAAGACACCTGGGAGCCAGAAATCTTGCTGATCAATAGGGAATCAAATACTTATTTCACTCATTAAAATGCAAATCAATTTATAACTTTTTTGAAATGTGTTTTTCTGGGTTTTTTTGTTGTTATTCTGTCTATCGCTGTTAAAATAAACCTACCATTAAAATTATAGACCGATCATTTCTTTGTCAGTGGGCAAATGTACAAAATCATCAGGGGATCAAATAATTTTTTCCCTGGCTGTAGTTCAAAATTGAGAAAAGAGTGTGTCAGAGTTTGTGCCACCTGATTTATGTAACTGATATGCAGAATGTATGATGAGAAATTGGGACTATAATGAATAGAAAGAGGAAAGTTCCTGGGAGAAACATCAACCATCAGTTATGTTGCAGGTGCTATTTTTATGGTTGGAAGTGAGGAGGAGTTAAGATCACTTTTAATGAAAAGAGTACAAAGCTACCCTACTGTTTTAAATATTGATTTAAAAAAAACCCACACAATTATGTCAACAGGCAATGCAAACTCAGGACAAGCATATGGAGAAGCTGAAGTAGGAACAGACCTTGTCCGTTAGGCTCAGACATTTACAAAGATGTAGATTTTGGTCATGAAATTGAAAGGCTATGAGAAAGTTGGACAAAATGTTAAAGTGCAGAAACAAACTGACAACAATGACAAAATGTAATATCTAAGCCAGCCTGTGCAGCTTACAGCCCATCAGGCAGCCTTCTATGAGCTGCCAACATTTCTTGAAAAAAGTAATGAATTCTCTGCCACCCCAGGTTGTTGTGTCCACAAAGGATCTGCACATGCCCCAAATCACAATCATGTCACTGAAACAGCTGGAACTTCATAGATCAGTCCTAAGTACCACCCTGTCCCAAGTTTGAATGGTTGCTGAATGAGTGTCATTACGCAAGGACCACCTGTATTGCCTGTTTGGGGTCTTGGTACAAATGAAGTAGAAAACAAGAACTTTTGCTCTATTTTTCTGGAAATATCTTTCTTGGGAAAAAAATATTGAAAGGAAAATTTGTTCACCAAGTTCTATACTGAACCTTCTGATCTGAAAGTAGCTAAAACACACTCTAGGACAGGGGTGTCAAACAGCTGACCTGTGGGCCAGATGTGGAAGCCGCATCCACCCCAACTCCGGCAAGGGGAAAAAAGTCACGATACGTCACGACACGTCATGTGACATGGCGAGTTTGACACCCCTGCTCTAGGAAATAAACCCTGGCTGTTCTTTGGAAAGACAGATACTGAAGCTGAAGCTCAAATACTTTGGTCACCTAATGAGAAAAGAGGACTCCTTAGTAAAGACCTTGATGCTGGGAAAGATGGAAAGGAAAAGGAGGAGAGGATGGCAGAGGAGGAGATGGTTAGATGGTGTCATTGATGCAATGAACATGAGTTTGGGCAGACTCAGAGAGGCAGTGCAGGACAGGAGGGCCTGATGTGCTGTGGTCCATGGGGTCATGAAGAGTCAGACATGACTTAGCAACTGAACAACAACAACAAACACAGCCTGTGTATAACCCTCAAACATAACATGCAGGAAAATGAAATTTGACTTCAGTGAGAACGCCTCCCAAATCAAGATGTCCCTTGGATGCTCAAGCATGGATTTTGGAGAGAAGGAACAGTTCTTCCCAGGGCTTTTTTCTCATAGAACACCCAGAACGGAGTTCGGGCACCTTTTTTGGATGGAACCTTGTAGGGTAGGCAAGGCGGGTTGTATGATGTGTGTGCGTTCTGGCACCTTTTTTTTTTTTTTTAGAAAAAAAAAGCACTGGTTCTTTTCCTAAAACAGCTCTTGCCTTGGTGGGCAGCTTCTTCCTGCTCAGCCAGGTGATCTGGGCCCACCTGTCTGCTCTGACTGGGAAAATCTCATCCGCCAGCTTCTTCCCCATCCAACAGATCTCAGGAAGTGGAATCCACCCACTGAGCCAAGTCCCCTTGCTCACAGGTAGGCGTAAAATTGCTTCCTTCTCACCTCCCAGACTTCTGCCCACCTTTGTCTTTGCACAGCTGAAATTCCAGCTGCACTGGAACGAGTCTTGCTTGGCTGTGTGTTTGGACGTGGATTATGTCAGGGAACTATGTATTGTGAGGACTCAGCAGTGGCACAAAATGGCTCTCTGTGATGACCATTTAAGACAAAGATTTTGGCAAGGACATCCAACAACATGGTAATTTATTTAAAGCAGATACAGCCCTGAAAGTGACCCACTTAAAAATATTAAAGACACATGATGTTTTTTCCCTGTTCATAAAGCAAGCAGGGCTGATGAATATGCAAATGTTAGGTTACAATTAGCATGATTAGCTCCTGCTCTACTACTAGCTTATGTGTTTAGATGATGAAACTAATGAGGTCATGTTAATAGGATCATCAGCGCTTAGGACAACTGATGACAGTGTCTGAAATACTGGGAACCTTTTTCTCACAAGGAAGGAAAAAATGTGAAGTGAGCGAAGTTCTCCATTCAGCTAGAAAACAGATAATTCTGGAATGTCATCTTTTTTTTTTAAAGATATTTTATTAGTTTTTTATAGTTACAAATCTTTAGTGCTTCGTAAACAACGTGTTGTCTGAGTCCACATATTTAACTTAATAATAATACATCTTCCATTCCAATTCTCTACTCCATTTTTCTAGCCATTTGTAAAAAGTATCCCATGTTTGAAAGTATTCTGTATCTTCTTTCGCTTTTATTTTCAATGTAAGCCTGTCCATTTTCTTTCGCTTCTTGTAACTTTTTCAGTCTGATTCTGGCTTTTTTCCCTTGCCAGATAAATTTCAAAATTGATACATTTAACTCATCAAAAAAAAATTCTCTAATTCATTTTCACCGTCGCTATTCTTCCTAATAGTGTAGATTTTTCCATTTCTCCAAGTCTAGTTTTATTTGTTTTAATAGTTTTACATAATAGTCTTCTTTTATTGTTGCACACCTTGCTGTTAAATATATCCCCAAGTATTTAACTTTCTTAGCTACCTGGAGATCTGTTTTTTTCTGACAGTTGATTCTTTTGTTTATCTGTAAGGTTTTTTACTATCACTTTAGTCTTTTCTCTGCGTATTTTCAGTACTGCTACTGCTCCAAATTCTTTAATTTTTGTCAATAATTTAGGGCTTGTCTCCAACGGGTCTTCTAATATAAATACAAATCATCCGCAAATGCTTGTAGTTTATATTTTTCGTCTTTTATTTCCATTCCTTTAATTTCTGGGTCCTGTCTAACATTTCTATTCAGCACTTCCAAGGTTAAGATAAATAGTAATGGAGATAGTGGACACCCTTGTCTTGTGCCTTTTTTGATATTAAAGCTCTGTGAAATCTCCATTTACAATTACTTTAGCCGTTTGTCTATAATAAATTGTATTAAATATATTTATAAAATTGTCTCCAAAATCCATACAGTTTGGTTGTTGTACCATAAATTAGCAATTAACGTCATCAAAGGCTTTCTGCATGTCTAAAAAAAAATAGCGCCATTTGCTTCCCTGGATGCATTTCATAGTATTCCAGTGTATCTAAAATCATTCTTAAATTGTTCTTTATTTGTCTCTTTGGTAAGAATCCGTTTTGATCTGGATGTATAAATTCAATCAAAAATCTCTTCAATCTTTCTGCTATTATTGAGGCAAAAATGTTATAGTCCACATTTAATAGAGATATTGGTCTATAGTTCTTTATTTGGGTCAGGTCTGAATCTTCTTTTGGTATTAAAGTAATATTGGCTTCTGTCCACGTATTTGGTAATTTGGCCTCTCTTTGGATTGTCATCTTAATGAGGGAATGTATATTTCAAGATCTGGAAAGCCTTCCACAAATGGCAGAGAAGTTTCAGGAAAGATGGGAACCAATGTCAGAAGACGGCAGTTCCTTTGCGGTCTGCCAAAAATGTTGTCAAACTTCAGCCAGAAGGCTCGCCTGGAACCCGTTAAGCAGATACACAAGAACTGAGGAACCTCTGATAAAGTAGCTGAATTACTGAAAAACTAAGAAACTTATGAAGGTAAAGGTTTATCAGTCTTCCAGAGATGGCTGTGTATCATTGTGGGTCTTATTTATAGTGAAATTAATGCAAAAGGATTCCACCCATCTCGTGTTCTAGGAACCGACTGTCCTGGCATCAAGTCTGTTCTCTATTGATCACCTCAGCTCGCTCACACCTGCCTTCTCTGGCTAAGGATCACACAGCATTGCAAGAGATCAGCCATGTCACTGAATCAAAAGACCTGTGGCCACCCAATGTCCACTTGTAACCTGCTGAGTTTATTCTATGTACATTTTTAGGACAGCATTACTTCACTAAATCACCTCGGTTCTAAACCTTTGGGGTAAAACTTACATTCCCTTGCATGGTTTTGATTCCAATGGTTAAACCATATTAAGATAGGCAATCTTGATTTATTACTATTTTGTATTCAGTAGACGAAGAAGAAATAATTTATGCTGTAACTATGTAAATTATATAAATTTTAATTATATAAATTAAATAAATATTAAATAAATATTTGTGGGATTGTTCCTCCCCGTTGCATATCAGAGATATATTAGAGTTTTAATACATTTGTTTGTTAGTCAAGTTGTTTTATATAATTCAGGCAGCCCTATAAACAAAGCAAACAAACTCTAATTTAACACAACCGGAACAGATCCCAAATGCAGAATGGAGTGTGACAATTGAGGGTGGATGTTATGCCCCGATAGCTTCTGTTACTCACACTACCTCTGATTCAAAATCCTTTGTTTTTAAATTCTCTTGCAGTTAATTTCTCTATCCAACTTTCCATTCATCTTTTTTCTGATGACCTCCCTTTTGTACTTTCATAATATATTACATTGTAATATTTATTTTGTTTAAAGGCGATAGCTTTTCAATTGCATCATGAATTATCTACAAATCATTCGCTGAATAGCTATTTTTTTACTGTATAGAATGGCCTACAATAGGCAAGTCTAATCTGGATCTTGTCTTCTGCCCAATATTATGATGCTTTCATAGTAACTGAAATCTTGATTGGTTTTGAAACAAACTAATGTGGGCTAATTTCCCTGGAAAGATATAGAAGTGATGGAGATTTAAATACAATCTAATATCTATATTTTGTTTACCTACAGTGCAACACCTGTGTCATATCTCTTCAGGACGATGCCTTTGTTTTTTGTTCATTGGGGCAAAAAATATCACCATCACTGCCAAAGTTGCCTGCTTTAGGACTTGTGTCTCCTTCTGTCCTTCCGGCTGGTCCCTCCCTTCTGTCTTGTGCTGACTGGGCATAGCCAGGCAGTAAATAATTCTCCCTCCCAGCACATTGATTAAACATCCCAAGAACATTTAATACACTTTGCATAAATCATGTAAATGGAATGATATGTACTAGAGATTTTTCTCATCAGTGTACCCAAGATAAATGGAAATGCTCTAGAAAGGAGCCATCAGTCTCACTGGTGGCGGAGGAGGTACCTCACAACAAGGCCCGCCTGCAGAAGAAACAGGCACCCCTCAGATGGGGGACCCCAGGCAGAACCCCTTAACAGGCCAACTTTGCCTCTGTCGCACAGATGCTGCTGGGGGTGGACCATTTGAGTAGCATTTGCAAAGCTGCAAAAGATCAGATGGGGAACGTCCAGGTCCAGGCATCAAAGGAAACTGGGGCTTTTTTGCTTTTAAGGTGAAAACCCACACAATGTGAAGTTCTTAATGTGGCTCAAACTATGGAGGAAAAGCTATTTGGGGAGCCTGATGAAATGGAGAGCTCCACCAGGTTTCCTCCCACTCGTGCTAGTCAAGTCCTGGGTCTCAGGGAAACGTTTGTGTCCAAGATGGATTTTGCAATGTGCTCTACATGGGGCTGCTTTGAAGATCACCTGGAAACTACAGATGGTTCAAAATTTAGTGGCCCGAGCAGTATAACAGGCACCTCACGTTATGCTTGTGTTTCACCACTGCTAAGCAAGCCGCATTGGGCGCCAACTGGATTCGAGAGCAATTCAAAGTGTTGTATTAAAACTATGAAGCCCTGTATGGCAGAAGGCTTGGAGAGACTGCTTATCTCCAATCATTTTTGCCTGCCCAATACTTTCTGGCAGGGGAGTGTCCTTTACATCCCCTTGAAGCTGCAAGATGGGGTCATCTTGTGGGACTGAGGAAGCCTGCCTGCCTTCTCTGTTGCTTCTCAAAAGTTTTGAAAATCTGGCTTTGATCCCTGGGGCTGATCTTTGTTCAATGGCCCCTTTTTTTGTTTTGTCGGTTTTGTTGTCTATTAGATTATTTTAGTCTGGGTTGTCCGATTTAATGGGGTTCTTTTTAGCCATTTTTATGTTTTCATAAAACCGGTCAGTCCTAGAAGAGATCAACCCCAACTGCTCTTTAGAAGGCCAGATCCTGAAATTGAAACTCAAATACTTTTGGCCACCTAATGAGAAAGAAGGACTCACTGGAGAAGAGCCTAATGCTGGGAAAGATGGAGGGCAATAGAATGAGGTGGCTGGATGGAGTCACTGAAGCAGGAGGTGTGAGCTTAAAGGGACTCCAGAAGATGGTAGAGGACAGGAAGGCCTGGAGGAACGTTGTCCATGGGGTCGCGATGGGTCGGACACGACTTCGCAATTAACAACAACAAATGTTTTCTCTAGTTTTGTATGCTGCCCAGAGTCAGCTGGAGTTGGGCAACCAATGAGTTTAAATGAATAATTAAATAAATAACACGAGGAAATAAATTACTTGGATTAGAAGTAATGCTTAGCAGATTTTTAGATGACACAAAATTGGGGTGTGTGTGTGCAAATGGCCCAGAAGACAAAAATAAAAGTCAAAACAGTGATATGCTAGATAAGTTTCAATCAGGAATAATTGTGCCTCAGATTAACCTCACTGGCTACAGAATGTTAGATAACTGATCTGAAAGTAACATGATGAAATTTAACAGAGATGTATCCTCCAAAGCTATTTACTTGGGGGCAGTGATGGGATTCAAATATGTGAACAACAGGTTCTCTGTGTGGATGCTGCTTCCGGAAGTCCATTCTGGGCCTGGCCAACAAAAAATTAGCTACCGGTGCTGTCGAACTGGCTGAATCCCACCACTGCTTGGGGGAGGGGGGATTAAATAGCCAGATATAAACATCTGAATGCAAGGTGCCTGTCTTGGCAGCAGACTGTGCATTGGGAGGGGACCTTGAATTGCAGCTCAGCGAGTGGTGGGTGCATCCGCATAGCCCACTTGGCCCTGCTGTGAAAGTGGGCATGACTCTTATCCCAGGACAACTTTTCCTGGCCAGTCCTGGAAGACTTGCCCCTAAGTCCTGTTCCTAGCCACAGTTAGCCTTGTTCAGTCCTCAGCCAAAGTTAGCTGTGTGCTGCCCTCTGCTGAGACCTTGTAAACAACTGTTGCTTTTATTTATTTATTTATTTATTTATTTCTCTCTCTCTCTCTCTCTCTCTCTCATTAATACAGGCTCCCATCTCACTAAAAGTCACTCCAGGCGGCGTACAACAAGTTGTTTATAAGGTGAATCTGAATCTGCAAAAATGGCAAATACAATATTAGATTTTGTCAACAGATGTAGAGTTTCCAAATCATGGGAAGGAATTAGTTCATTTAATTCAGCTCTCCTCAAGTTCAGGGTCCAATTCTGGGTGCCGGATTTTAAGAGGGATGTGTGAATACCAAAACAGGTCCAGAGAAGTCAGAGGGGATGATCAGGCATAAGCACTAAGTCTTGTAAAGAGAAATAAAAGGAATTGGGAATGTTTACCCTTCAGAAGAAAAGACTGTGTTGTGGGTCTTTGTATATAGAGGTGTGTGTGTGTGTGTGTGTGTGTGTGTGTGTGTGTGTGTTTGCATGGAAACATAGCACTTATCTGAAAAAAAATGTAACAA
Source organism: Protobothrops mucrosquamatus (assembly GCF_001527695.2). NCBI lineage: Eukaryota > Metazoa > Chordata > Lepidosauria > Squamata > Viperidae > Protobothrops > Protobothrops mucrosquamatus. The sequence continues at coordinate 260,477 of NW_015386428.1, forward strand.
CTAAGAGCGTGATTATAACACAGTGGAAGACAGAAAGGTTTATTGGTTTTCAATTTTCTAGATCCTCTGTGCTGCCAGAATTGGTTATCTCTAGCTGAGTCACAAACCTATGTCATAAAACAGTAAAACCATAAAATCACATTAATGCTAATTTGTTGTTTCATTGTTAGTTGCGAAGTGGTGTCCGACCCATCGAGACCCCATGGACAACATTCCTCCAGGCCTTCCTATCCTCTACCATCTTCTGAAGTCCATTTAAGCTACAAAAAAAATTAAGGAAGCACATTGCCAAACAAATGGCAAAAAGTGCAGATTGAATGTCCAAAGTCTAGGGTCTCCTGCTTGAGGACTAGAAGACCTCCAGGGTCCCTTCCAACTATTCTAGGTTCTGTATTCTGTTCAGAACAACCAGGTTTTGAGGGTTCTCTGGAAAATAACCAAAGAAAGGGTGGATTGGATGTCAAGAAAAGATGAGCTTCTTCTAGAACAAGGCTCTCTTGACTTGGCAACTTTAAGACTTGTGGACTTCAACTCCCAGAATTCCTTGGCCAGTTCTAGAACGTTGGGGCAGCAAGGGAGAACGAGTGCTTCCAGGGCCCTTCCCAAGCAGAACCAACAGGCCTGTGAGGGTCAGCTTGGAGGAGAAGGTCCTCGGGTGGCCCGCATTCGTTCCCTGTGGAGCTTTCTAGATTAAAGTAACACCTTGAATTATACTGAGCGGCCTGTTGAAGTCAGTGCAGCAGCCACAGTATAGGTGTCCCGCTGCTGAACTGGCGAATTCTAATCAGCATGTGGGCTGCTGTTTTGTGCACCAACTGCAGTTCTGGCTAGTCCTCAAGGGCAGCCCCAGGAAAAACGCCCTGTAATAATCCAATCCAATTATGCCATGGGTGAATGTTGCCAGAGCCTCCCATTATAAAGAAGGGTTGCAACTGGGAGCAGCAGTCACAGCTGGGCAAAGACTCTGGTCACAACTTCCTTTCTCTTGCTGATTAAGGTGGATCCCAAATTGTGTGGCTGCTCTTTCAGGAACCCCATTTACAGCTCTCCCACTGTCACACTGCTGCTGAATAGACAATCACCCTCTCAACTTGTTCTGGCCATGCAGATTCTTATAGTCCCTCAACAAGGGATTCCAAAGCACCATCTGTTTGATGCTCAGTGATGTATGGCTGGCTAAGAGCCCTGGTGGCGCAGAGGTTAGAATGCAGCACTGCAGGCTACTTCTGCTTGTTGCCACCAGTTCGGCAGTTCACGTCTCACCGGCTCAAGGTTGACTCAGCCTTCCATCCTTCCGAGGTCGGTAAAATGAGGACCCAGATTGTTGTGGGCAATATGCCAACTCTGTAAACCACTTAGAGAGGGCTGTAAAGCACTGTGAAGTGGGATATAAGTCTAAGGGCTATTGATATTGCTAACTCTGCCCACAGCCCGGAATTTGATCCTGATCAGCTCAAGGTTGACTCAGCCTTCCATCCTTCCAAGGTCGGTAAAATGTGGACCAGATTATTGGAGGCAATATGCTGACTCTGTAAACCTCTTAGAGAGGGTGGTAAAGCACTGTGAAGCGATATTGCTATCATCAACATCTTGATGGAACCTGACCTGGAAGCAACTGATGACCTCCCACAGCAACATCTAAGATATGGGAAAGTACATAGACTCCAGATGAATGACAGAAAAGGGCTTCCTAATCACCCCGTCAATGGAAACCAATGACCCAGAGTGGTCGTGGGGGTCTCCTTTCCTGTGTTCCAGTACAGCATAGAATGACTATCCATCCCTGATGCTTGAGTCTGGATTCCTCCATAAGCAAGGAGTTGCACTCGGTGATGGTGATAATGATGATAGGATGGAACTTATGGAAACGACCTTGGAGATAGTCAAGTCCAAAAGTCTGCCTAATGGAGGATTTCCCTGTCACAGAGAGCCAGCCTGTCTCTCTTTAAGCATCTCTAGCAAAGGAGAGAAATTCTTCCTGATTGTCTACCAAAACCTACTTCCTTGTCATTTAAATCCACTGTTTCTTATCCTATCTTCTGGAACAACTGGGTGATTCTGCAGGACCACTTTGAAGACAGCTCTCCCTTCCCCTGCAGCCTGGTAGCAAAGCCCAGCTCCCATACTGCCACCTTCTCGATTTCAACCTCTATCAAATGCAATCTAAGGATGTTGTGTCCGCCATATTCACATGACAGCTAATCTGGCCACTCTATCAAAAAAGAAATGGTTTTATGCGACTTGTTTGTGATAAATACATTCTGACTCCTGCCAAGCAGTGCTGTCCTTTCCAAATGCTTACAAAAGAAGCATTTAATTAATTAATTAATTATCTATGCCACTTTTTATTGGTATCAGTATCAAGCTGACTAGCCAACCCATTTCAGGTTCATCAGCACGTCTAAACTAGTCAGTCTGCTACATCTTGCAACATCTCTCCTTTTCAGAGGCAAACTTGCCTTAGAGGAGATACTACAGCTCAAAAGTGGCTCTTTTCTTGTCCCTATCATTTGAAACCTGCAAATTCTACTCTGGGGTTCTTTGCTAAGGAACCTTGGAAGATGAAGTGCTTAAGGAAATGCCTGGAGAGATTGTGGCAAAAAACAAGGAGCTGAGCTGACTGAACAGAGATAGGATCCCATGTTCAGGCTTACATCATGGTGGTAAGCAGTGAAACATCATATTTCTCCACACAGGGTGTCTGTGGAGTACCAGCCACAGTTATATAAGGACCTACAAATAAGGTTGTATAAATAGGCAGTATACAAATAAACAATATTCTCTGTTTGTTTTTGTTTCTAATTTATTCTTCTATTTAACTCTGTATCTTTTTGTTTGTTCAATTAACAAGCTAGTGGATGTCAGTTTAATATCATCTTTTGGGTTCAAAGGTGGGTTAAAATTATCCTGATCATTATCCTGGCTAAGCATGGAAAAAGAATGAATATAGCATTAAGAATTCTGCTTCTGCTTTCAGGCAGAGGCAGGGACACAGAGTGGGTACAAGCACTTATAAAGGTGAAGTCCAGTCGATTCCGACTTTAGAGGGCAGGGCTCATCTCCATTTCTTGGTTGAGGGAGCCAGCATTGTCCAAAGACATTTCCATGGTCATGTGGCTAGCATGGCTATGTGCCGAGGCACACAGAGCACTGTTATCTTCCCATCAAAGTGGTACCTACTTACCTTCTTGTATTTACTTGCTTTCGAACTGCTAGGTCTCAGACCTAGGCTGTCAGTTTTCCAGCTCCACCTTGAGAGAATTATAAATAGCAGTTTTGTTTTTTAAAAAGGGAAAGGCAGTTGGCCAGAGTGCACAATGCAAACTGGGATTGTTCCTGATCTAAGCAAAGAAGTGTTGTTCTTTGCTGATCATCCATCGCTGTTTCATTCAGTAAGTTGTTTGATTGCCTCAGCTCTCTGATATAAACAGGAATAATATATACAGGGGCTACAAAACACAGGATAGCCTCAGAAGTGGCAGCAGAGATGTAGAAGCCTCTGCCCCATTAACTACCAACTAGCAGTAATCTGGAGGCTTGCAACTTAAGACAGGGTAGCCCTCTACAAACCAACCCTTGGGTTTGAAAATGATTCTAAGAAATGCACCTTCCCAGCTTTACAGAGGTGAAGACTGCAAAATTGAGATTTTTAGCAGTTTAGTAAGATCCTTCGGTCATGTTTCATCAATCTACGTATACTTATGAAATTATTTTGGTTCCCTGTTGGGACAATATCTCCCGCTAGATATCCTACTCGAGATAAAGTCTTACCCAGTAGAGTTATTTGGGGTTATTTATAGACAATAACAACAACAACAACAACAACAACAACAATAATAATAATAGTAAAGTTGGAAGGGACCTTGAAGGTCATCTAGTCCAATCCCCTGCTCAGGCAGGAAACCCTATACCATTTCAGCCAAATGGCTGTCCAGTCTCTTCGTAAAAGTTTCCAGTGTTGGAGCATTCACCGCTTCTGGAGGCAGGTCGTTCCACTGGTTAATTGTTCTCACTGTCAGGAAGTTTCTCCTTAGTTCTAGGTTGCTTCTCTCCTTGATTAGTTTCCATCCGTTGCTTCTCGTCCTGCCTTCAGGCGCTTTGGAGAACAGCTTGACTCCCTCTTCTTTGTGGCAGCCCCTGAGATATTGGAACACTGCTATCCTGTCCCCCCTCGTCCTTCTCTTCATTAAACTAGACAGACCCAATTCCAGCAGCCGTTCCTTATATGCTTTAGCCTCCAGTCCCCTAATCATCTTTGTTGCTCTTCTCTGTACTCTTTCTAGAGTCTCAATATCTTTTTTACATCGCGGTGACCAAAACTGGATGCAGTATTCCAAGTGTGGCCTTACCAAGGCCTTGTAAAGTGGTATTAACAATCTCCCTTGTTTTCTCTGTCTTCTGCATAAGGGAACTCTTGTATTGACTTCTCCCTGATTCTGACTTGGGGCATCCTGAGAATATCGCACTGCCCTTGAGATGAATGGCTCAGAAATATGGCACTTGCACAAAAGTTTGGACCGGAACTAGTCAACCGCATTACCACACTCATGAACAAATGCAACTGCTCTGACCAGTTTATGGTTCAGGGAATCATGTGAACCCACAAATTTGGTGTGACCACGCTTAACCATAGGTCATCATCTTTATTCTAGCCGTGGTCTATCCACTGCAGAATGAAGGTCTCATCTGCATGTTTCCAAACAATATGGTCTTGAGCTTTCTTTTGCCAATTGGGCCCGCCATACTTGCTGATGTCGTCGCTCCGTCTTGTTTTAGGTCTCTTTGGGGGATGCTTTTTATCAACCAGAAACATAGGTGCACCCATTAAAACCCACGCATTAATTCAAGTGCCATCCACTCACATTCCTCTGTAAGACTCTGTACTCCGAGAAGGAGGCCAGAGACAAGAGACTCAGCAGCAATTAAGTAAAATTGGGAAACGGCAATTACAGGGTTGGAAACTGCAAGGTGGAAAGTAGGGCACATGCCACTCAAGAAGTGTCACTGAAGCCCCCTTTGAAGTCCTCCCCAAACTTATTGACAATTTCTTTGCTCCGTGTGACATGAGAAAATTACAAAATACATTTAATATATTTAATTAAATCTTTATGAAACAGAGGTTTTACCTGGGCTGCCTGACATTGAGCGTGCAGCCTTTGGGTGGATTTGAAATGGAATCATTGAATCATTGAGCTGGAAGGGACAATGGAGGTCTTCTAGTCTAGTCCAACCCCTGCCCTAGGTAGGAGTTATTATACCATCTCGGACAAATAGTTGTCCAATCTTTTCTTGAAAACCTCCAGTGGTCAAGCACCTACAACTCTGGGAGGCAAACTGTTCCATTGATTATTTTCAGTTTGAATCTCCCTCTGATGAGCTTCCACCTATTGCTTCTTGTCCTTCCCTCTGCTGCTATGGAGAATAAATTGATGGCCATGAGCCATGGTGGCACAGTGGTTAGAATGGAGTATTGCAGGCTGACTCTGCCCACTTCCAGGAGTTCGATCCTGACCGTCTCAAGGTTGACTCTGCTTCCAAGGTCGATAAAATTGTTGGGGGGCAATAGGCTGACTCTGTAAATCACTTAGAGAGGGCTGTAAAGCATTGTGAAGTGGTATATAAGCCTAAGTGTTATTGCTATTGCACTTACCTGTGAAAGCCCTTAAAATATTGGAAGACTGCTATCATGTCTCCCCTGAGCTAAGCATTAGGCTAAACATACCTAGTACGCTTAGCCGCTCATTGTATGGTTTAGCCTCCAGACATCTTTGTTGTTCTTCTCTGCATTCTTTTTAGGGTCTTAACATCTTTTTTGTATTGTGGTGATCAAAACTGGACACAGTATTCCAAATGTGCCCTCGCTAGTGCAGTATAGAGCCGTAACAATCACTTCCTCTGTTCTTGATGCTATCCCTCTGTTGATGCAGCCTAGGACTGCATTGGTCCTTTTGGTAGCTGCAATGTACTGCTGACTCATATTTAAATGCTGGTCCAGTAGGACATCTAGATTCTTCTCACAGTTACCACTGTTGAGCCAACCACCTCTTATTCTGTACCTATGCATTTGTTTTTTCCTGACTAAGCGCAGGACCTGAATTGCATCTTGTTGAATAGGGTCAAATGCTCAAGTCTATCAAGATCCTTCTGAATCTTTATCTTCCAAACTGTTGGCTGCTCCCCTCAGCTTGGTGTGATCTGCAAATTGGTTGAGTTTCCCTTCTATCCTCTCATCTACAGCATTTATGAAGATGTTGAAGAATCCTAGGCCCAAGGCAGAACCACGAGGTACCTCAGTGCATGCTTCCCTTCACCCAGATGTAACTCCATGGAGGACTGCAGCAGAGTTGGTCAGCCAGCTGCGGGTCCATCTGATGATGGTACTGCCTATTCCCCATTTTTCTGTCTTACCAAGAATAGAGCATGGTCTATTTTGTCAAAACGCCTTACTGAAGTCCAAGTATACTATATCCACAGCATATCCTTCATCCACTAATTTAGTCCCTTTATCAAAGAAGGCAATAAGGCTTATGTGCCATCGTATGTTTTTAAGAAAACAGTTCAAGATGCTCACAAATCCGCTGCTTGATGATGATTTCCAGGATTTTCACAGGTGCGGTATTGATGTCAAACTGATTGCCACATGAGTGTCGGATGAACGCTACATTATGGGCTCCCCTTTCCCAGTCTTTTCCTGCTCTGTGCTACACTAAGAGACTTATGGTGTATGCCCCCCTCCCAAGAGTCCCTTGTGGAGATGGGGGCTATAGAAATCAAATCAAACAATCGATAAAAGTCAGTTGAACACATTTCTTTCAGGGGCCAGAATTTATCACCCATTCATCTCTGGTTGACCCCCTACCCACCCGCCTTCCGATGGTGCAGGGTGTATTCCTGCACCTCCATGGCTGTTTGTGTATTCTCACTTGGGGTTGTGTCGGCTCTCTGTAGTGCCTTTGTTTTTACATTGAACACGAAGTTGAAGGGCCTCCAGGCACAGCTGAGGAATAAATCAGTGGAGGCTGCATAATTCATAAGCCAGGCAGAGTCATCTGGGGGCCGTCAGCCCAGCCCCTCCCAGGCAGCAGCAGGGAGACACTCACCTGGATTTGCATATCTCAGGGAAGCTCCCAGGCGCTCCCGCCCTCCACCAGGGGTGGATCTGGGGTAATCAACCCCATCCCTGCAGTTGTTTTAACACAGGCTATAAATATTCCAGCGTCTGCCTACCTAGCATGAAATGGCTTCAAAACAGGAAAGTTTCTGGATGGCAAAATAAATGCCAGCATGGGTGTTTTTCCTACACCGTCTTATGAACCTTGTGCCTTTTGCACACAATTGGCTTTGCTGTGTTTGTTCTTCTGCTTTATTGGGCTTTATATATTTTACATCTTTAGCTTATATGCTTATGTATTTATTTTATTGTTTTTAGATTGCTAGGGAGCGTGTAACTGTTGTTGGGCTGTATGCCACCCCTATTAGGTGTTTTTGAGATGAATGGCTATATAAATATGAGGGAGGGAGGGAGGGAGGGAGGGAGGGAGGAAGGAAGGAAGGAAGGAAGGAAGGAAGGAAGGAAGGGAGGGAGGGAGGGAGGGAGGGAGGGAGGAAGGAAGGAAGGAAGGAAGGAAGGAAGGAAAAAGTGGTCATCTGCCCATGGTCAGATTTTTTTCTTGCATGTCTTCTCTGTCTTGGAGGACTCCTCAAACCAAGATTTCAGAACTGTAATGAATACAGATTAATTTTTGGTGAGTAAGTAGAATCAAGCTAGGACCTAATTTCTACTTGGGAGAAATAACCTAGGAAAGCGGGTGGTTTTGAAGAAATGCTGCTGTGATGCTCTTCTATTGTGCCTACATCACAAGATATTTCACCACATTTTAAAGCAAACTTGCAAGCAACTTACAACCATTTGTTTAGTGACCATTCAAAGTTACATCACTAGAAAAAAGTGACTTATGACCGTTTTTCACACTTAGGCCTGTTGCAGCATCCCCGTGTTCACCCATGATCGAAATTAAAATGCTTGCCACTGGGATGTATTTATGGCGGCTGCAGTGTCCCGGGGTCACATGGTTCTCTTCTGTGACTTTCTGATGAGCAGAGCCAATGGGGAAGCCGGATTCACTTAACAACCGTGTTACAACTTAGTAACTGCAGCGATTCACTTAACAACTGTGGCAAGAAACATTGTAAAATGGAGCAAGACTCACTTAATTGCAAAAACAAACAAACATTGGGCCAAAATGTCTGTTGTGCCCAATAACGCTATAAGGCAGTGGGCCTTGCTACCTGTCATTCTTTCTCTTAATTAGATTACATTTGTGTAATACTTTCTATAACAACTATCTAATCTCCAGTGATGGAGCACCCAGAATTTCTGAAGGCAAGCCATTTCACTGGTTAATTGTTCTCACTGTTAGGAAATTTCTCCTTCTCGCTTGGGTCTCTCTCTGGTTAAGTCTCCTTGGTTAAGTTTCCTTTTGTTGCTTCTTATCCTGTCCTCTGGTGCTTTGGAGAACAGGTTGTCCCCCTCTTCTCTGTGGCACTTAGCCCCTCAAATACTGGAAGACTTAAACTTTATAGTTCCTATCAACTTTCACCCCAGGAACATTTTAAAGTTGTTCTGCCATAGGCACCAACCATTTTCACCTATCTCTTCTATAATGTCTTGACACTACGGTTTGTACGCTTCTATCCAATATATCACGTGCATGTAATAAATATCATTTTGAGGGATGTTATTTGGTGATCTTAGTTTTCACATTTGCCCAACCATCTAATTTTTGCTCAGAGAAGACTGCGTCTTTCCTCAAGTCATGGTACCATTGGTTCTTCCCCAAGACAATGATATATTTTAGATGGTAAACAACATCCACAACTTCACACCAGATAGGTAAGCCCGCCTGTGGCCAGCAGAGCTATCAGTGATCCATCCATGGATCCATTCTTCCATGACTCTAAATTTTCAATCACCAAGTACCAGAAGCTCACTTCTGGGAAATATATAGTAGTTACTTTTGCAAGAAGACATCAGTTATCATTAATTAGTATTTATTAATGGATCCTTTCTTTCCAGAGTACCTCCTTCATTCCAAAGAACCCCACTTTTTCATGACTGCAGAGGAGCCATAATGTTTGAACTGGGTGGGTGGGGGGCAATATTTTAGCCCTTCCCTCAGCTTCCTAGTCAGCAACCTGTTTCAATGAGACAATTGTATTCCTTGAAACCTGAGTGCCTGGCACTGTTCCCACACTCTGTGGGATCCCATGCGTTGCGAGCAGAAATATGATTTATGTATGACAGGAAACCATAACCGGGTTATTGACAGCTGAATTTCTCTTGGTGGTTTTTCTGTGGGTCTATCTATTGATACGTTACTGATATAGATTAAACTGACAGTGAATCAGCTTAACCCAACAAGAAAAATATAATCTGAAGAGTGTGAGAAGAGGTTGAAGATACGATGGCTTCCCTATCCTGGATGTTCTCCAGAAGATGCTTGATAGCATTCTGGGGAGGATGATTTTGCTTGGATGCCTCTAGTCAGCTGAGCCTTCAATGGTTCTTCCATGTCTAGATGAGAGGTGCATCATGCTGAAACCGTGCCCACCCCAGCTCCGGCAATGGAGAAAAAGTCATGCTATGTCGCGACATGTCACGTGACGTGGCGAATTTGACACGCCTGGTCTAGATGGTGCCGATTCTGTTCCAACTGCTGGTAAGCTGAAACTCTCAGGCCAACTTGAAAAATAAGAGTGTATCAATGCTTATGGAGATTCTCAGTCATTATGGTGGTCCTAAGGTGCTTTTTCAAAAGGCCACTGGACTTCTTCCTTGAAAACATTTTGCTTCTCATCCAAGAAGTGTCTTCAGATCTGACTGAAGAACTCAAAAATGAAGAAGCTTCTTGGATGAGAAGCGAAACGTTTTCAGAGAAAAACTGGAAGGTCCAGTTGCCTCTTGAAAAAGCACCTTTGGGAAACCTTTGATACAGTTTATCAACCATTTTGCCAGCTGGCTTTGGAAGAAAAAGGCTAGAAGCAGGGATGACTCTGTGCATTACACACACCTCCCATGTAGCCCACTGAAAGCAAAGTGTTAACAGGCCCCAAAGATAAACTGAGAGAGAAGTTCTTGAGGATTAATCTGACTCTAGGCGAGAGTTCAAAAGGGGAAGCACACTTTGGGCAGATCCCCTGTTCTATACTGTGGCAAATGCCCTGAAGATGTTTTTCACCATTCTCTCCGCATGCAAATATAATGGGGAATGCTTTCAGAGTAAACCCTTTTAATCATATATATGTCACGGGTTCACACATGAACCATACCCCAAACAGGAAGATGTCACCCCAGAAGGAATGTAACATCTTCCTCTCCCTGTTCCCTTCCCAGCTGCACTCTGGGTAAAGCTATGCATATATTGGGGTTAGACTGAAACTTACAGCTTGTAATTTGTAAGTTGGCATGTCATAACAAAGCTTGCTAATTGCTGGATCAGGCTGTATTTTCTTGCTTTACTATCCTGGAGTACTCGGGATTCTTTTTGTAGTTTTCACACACACAAAAGAAGTAAAACTCTTTGTGCTCTCTGATAAACTTTTGTCTCCCGACAAAGTTTCCTCTGCATGGACATTAATTATCCTGAGGGGTTCTTGGTGCCCTCTTAGCTTTGTTGTTTTCTTACAGACGTTTCATTACCCAAACTAAGTAACATGTCAGTGTTAGTAGTGAAAGCTTTGCAAGCAAAGATCCAAGCTCAGACAGCACCAAGGACCCCTCATTTCAACTCTGAGCTACAAATATGAAACAAGTAGTAGCCAAGTCCCATCATGTCCCACAGGAATCCTCTCGCCTGAAGCATCTGGCTACTGGTGGCATCTCCATGGAAGAAGAAGTGGTCCTCGGCAATCACTTCCAGTGGAGATGAAGAGAGGCGCTTGGTTAAACTTTAGCCTGACAACTCCACTCTGAAGGTCTGTCTCCTTTCTTCCTCCCCAATGGACACAGAAGAGCCAAGTACCTCAAGTTCCTCTCTGACCCCACCATGGATGTTTCTTCCTCAACTGTAAGGGGCTTCTGAACAGACCCCAGAAACAGCAGCAGCAGCAGCCTTGAATGATTGGCTTGTGGCTGTTGGGGCAAGACGGGCCAAGATTAAGGGGCATTTTTACAAATGAGTGTTGAATTGCCTTTTCCTTAGTTGTATCTCAGACTCTCTGGCTCTGATATATTCCCGTGAGCCTCGAAACGCTGCCCAGAAGGATGTTGGCAACTGACTTTGATCTGCTTCACCGGCCAAGATTAAGGGGCAATAAGGTGAGTCGACTAATGGGCCTTCTGAGCCTTTTACAGGGGTAGTCCACCTTGGCTCTTTTATGACTCGTGGACTTCAAACTCCCAGAATTCCTGAGCCAGCTAAGCTGGCTCAGGAATTCTGGGAGTTGAAGTCCCCGAGTCATAAAAGAGCCAAGGTGGACTACCCCTGCTAGGACAAGGGAGATCAGGAGACGGGGAGAGCGATGCCCACGGCCACCCCTTCGAGGTGCCCGGGTGCTGAGGAAGGGAGAGTCCTCCTGCCCGGGGCAGGGTCAAAGAAAGGGCCAGTGAACTTGGGGGGAGCTCTCGAGCTGCTCTCCCCCCTCCCAGGCCGCAGCTGCAGGGGGCCACGATCAAGACCCAGGGAGGCCAAGCCCTGGGGAAGCTGCTCAAGCGCCCAGCCCAGCCATTTCTCTCATTCGGCTTCATTCCGGAGGAGCCCCAGTTGTATAGGCCAGGGGTAGGCAACCCTGGCTCTTTTATGACTGGTGGACTTCAACTCCCAGAATTCCTGAGCCAGCCATGCTGAGGGGAAAGGGAGAGGTTTCCAAGCTGACCCATGCGGGCTCAGGAATTCTGGGAAGTCCACGAGTCATAAAAGAGCCAAGGTTGCCTACCCCTGGTATAGGGGGTAGCACCAAAGGGGCTGGCTCGCCCCGTCTCGGCCCCCTCCCAGACCTCCGTGCCCAGGTTCGCCTCTCTTGCAAGCGGGCAAGGCCGGCCCGGAGCGGCAGACCCGGCTCGCCCTCTAAGGGGGCGCCAGAAGGCAGCGGCCCGGCCAGCCGCGAGAGAGGCGGGCGAGCGCCGCGGGCGGAGGCGGAGAGGCGCCCGGCCCGTCAGCTCAGCACAATTCCGCGCTGGCTCCGGCGGGCGCCGCTTGCAGGAAGAGGACGCGCGCAGCGGCTGCTTGCGCGGCAAAAGGTCCCGCGGCGGCTCCGAGGTCGGGGCGGGGCGGACGAACGGAGAAAGGCCGGCGCTGCGGAACCCGCGCCTGGCTGCCCACCTCCGCTGCCCCGATCCCTCCCGGAGCCCCAGCCCCAGCGTGCCGATGGGCAGAGAAGTACAGCACCCAGAATTCCCGGGCAGAGCGCCTAGCGCGCGCGCGCGCGCGCCAGCGAGCGCTCCCCTAGCAGGACGCGCAGAGGTGGGTGGAAGTCCGTCCGGGGAAGCGAGCGCCTCCCGTCCCCGGCAGCCTCCGACTCCGCCGCGAGGGTGTGGAGAATCCAAACACCTGGACCAGTGTTTCTCAACCTTGACCATTTTAAGGCATGTGGACTTCAACTCCCAGAATTCCACAGCCAGCATTGCTGGCTGTGGAATTCTGGGAGTTGAAGTCCACATGCCTTAAAATGGTCAAGGTTGAGAAACACTGACCTGGACGGAGACTTATTGGAACCGCACCAGTTGAATTCTCCCCAAGTTTGGCACAAAGAAAGAAACTAACCATCACCATATCCCCCTCCCAAGTTTTGTTGCAACTGTTAAAAGGCAATTTGTTTCCACTCACGGCAGTTAGAAAATGAAAAAGAGATGATGCCATACAAAACAACAACACAATTTATACATAATATCAAATACAAGCAATCTTGGGCCCTTGCGGGTAATACTGTATACCCAAGGATAAATGCAAAACTTGGTGACACAAATTGGATTTGGAAAGAGATACCCTGACAGAGGAACGAATGCTGTGCAAAGCTTTCACAAAGTTCTTTGCTTCAGTGAGGCCCTTGCACAGTAACATGGGCCCTGCATTTATAGAACCACAGAATCCTAGAAGGGACTTTCAAGGTCATCTAGTCCAACCCCTCCTGCTCAAGGCAGGAGCCTTACACCATCCCAGTCAAATGGTTGTCCAGTCTGTTTTTGAAAACCTTCAGTATGGAGCGCCCACAACATTGTTCTCAGTATCAGAAAATTTCTCCTTACTTCTAGGTTGGATCTCCCTTTGATAAGCTTCCACACATTAGTTCTTGTCCTGCACTCAGGTGCTTTGGAGAATAAATCAACCCCCTCATCTCTGTCTGACAGCCCTGCAAGTACGGGAAGACTGCTAGCATGTCACCCCTAGTCCTTCTCTTCAATAGGCTAGATATACCTAGTTCCTTCAACTGTTCATCTTACAATTTAGCCTGCAGACTCTTTGTCGCTTTATCATGATACATATTATTACATATTATTTTGTATGAAACCAAAGCTGGGGCACTTCATAGCAGTACAGAAACCGTGCAGCTTCTTTGTTGATGAAGAACTCTTCACCTTGGCATCAAACTCTCCCTGGTGGCAGTGCCAAGTTGTTTTGCGAAGGCCTAGATGATACAGAGTGCCTTGTCTCTGTGAAATAATGCAAAGCTTACAACCAGATGAAAAGCAACCCCACTGAACTCCGAGGAGCATCCTTGTTTGCTGGTAAATATGCACAGAACAAGGTTCTAACAAGTCTCTTTCAAAGCAAGGTTCATGGAATACTGAAAAATAAACCCCTCCTGTATTATTCTCGATGCCTCTTGGCCTTCCAGAGTTCCCATGGCATTAAGCATTCTTTTGGTACTTTGGGAAATACTCTGATGCAACTGAAATTAATATTACTTTGTGCCTGTAATCTTATGAAGAATTCTGGAAAGTGCTGTGCACACATGAAGCTCTTTACAAACACTAATTAAAAGCTTCACAACATTTCCACGGATGGATATTACAAGCCTCTGCTCACAGAAGCAGAGTAAAAGCGATCAGGAGATGTTGGGACTGCTAACACAGGAAAAATTCAAGGTCGTCAGCCAAATTTCCTGCCTGGTGGGGCAAATGCTTTCTTGGTAACGCAATGCAGGCAGCAGGGGGGGGGGGTAAGGATCACTCAGAGCCAAGACGAGGCAAAGGTGCCCGGTGTTTCCAACAAGAGTGAGCTGATGACACTAACGGGTTAGCCGTGCCAAATCTTATCTTTTGTGGAGTCCTACAATTTCAGAGGCTGTTGAGCAATTGAAGAGCAAGCCAAGATGGAGAGGGGCTTGCAGGCTACATCCCAGAACGAATGCTTAGGGAGGGGTTGGTTAAAGGAGTGTCCCAGAGAAGAGGATGTGGAATTCTCCTCCTTAGTGCTTCAAGAAGGGGCAAGAACCAGCAGGTAGAAGACAGAGATCCAAGCTTGAAACACCAGGCAGAAGGATTTTCTGATGGGGGGGCTGTGAAGGAGTGGAACAGCTGATTTGGAGTCAGGGATGTTCCATTGCTGGGGGTTTCCAAGCCCTTAGTCTGCACTGGACTGGTAGACCTGCAACCCCGTCCAACTTTGCAATCCCCTGGTACAGTCCTAACTTACTAAAATATGCCCAGGCAGCTAATTGCACATGACTGAGGAGCCTAATGCAGCAAAACTTTCATTAAGCCGCCCTGAGTCCGTAAGGAGAAGGGCGGGATATAAATTTAAAAAAATAAAAAATAAATAAATAAAATAAATTAATAGGATAAACCTAATCCGGATAATATAATTTATAAGGTTATTAAGGATAACACTATTATGTTTATCAGGATAAACATAATAGTGAAGAGATCCAGGCCTCTTTGTGGCCATCCTCCCTTTCTGCCATGAGGCACACTCAAGAACTTTCACAGATCTCCGAGGACAAAGAGACATCGCAGCACAATTTGTGGTCTGATCATGTTTTGTTTGTTTGTTCAGATTTGATTTGTGTTCACCTTTCTGCTTACTTAAACTCTCAAGGCAGCTAATAGAATTGATGTCACTGGTAGCAGTGATGACAAGACAAGGCAAGGTCAGCATTCAGGCTTTTTGCTGAGTGGGAAGCCAGCCGACGCTCGGCTGTTGGCCCAAATATCACGCTCAACAGTCTTTTAACTGTTTATAATTTTTTTCTCTTTTATTGGTATCATCATTTTAATTATAATTATTTTAATTTTGGTTTAATTGCATTAGTATTGCTAGGTTTTATTCCTTGTATTTTTTATATTTGGAATAAACAGAAAGACAGGATATAAATCCAGTAATAATAACAAAAGAAATCTTCCCTTGAAACCTGATAGTTACAGGGTACTGAATATGAATCAGTACTGGAGAATTCAGAAAGTTTCTGTCACAAATAATCTAATTTGATGTCTATTATGACGCCTCCTAGAGTAAAATAATCTAAGATACCAGACAGTTTCATTTCCCCTGGAAGGTTTTAAAAATTAAATTGGACAAGTTTTTGAGGCAAAATGTTTTATAGTTAAGTCTTTGGTTCTCCACCTTGTTTTCCAGTCTATGTAGGTCTTTAAGGTTTCCTTTAAAGCATTTTTTGTCATTCCTTGGATCTGTCATGCTGGCAGCTCTTCTTGTCTTAGACGGAAAGGATTAAAAATAAAATGAAGCGTACCTCTGCTTTTGGATCAAGAACTTCGGCCATTTTGTGACTTGAGGTGAATCACAAACTGATTGAGCATGATCCCAAGAGGTATTAAGCATTGTCTGAAGCCTTCCAACCCCAGGGAGCTTGAGGTTCTAGAAATCTGGAACGACTTTGTTCCATTGTATAGCAAAGATCTATCTTACATTATTTCTGGATAGAAAAGTGAAAGACTTTAAAAGAGCACAAAAGAACTTTCTGTCTTTCTTACTAAACTCTACAGTTGAGGAAGAAAGAGAAGGACACATGCAAACATATAGGCGGGATATTATTGATTGAGCTATTTATTTGTGAAAAAAACCACAAACAGACCAATGTCACAACTATTTTTAAATAAAGGAAGAATAAGGCCCATGAACCTGCCGATGTGGCATTCTGGTGTCTTCAAGGTCTTCAAACAGAGGGCCACGCACTGTGTTAGTGAGTACTTGAGCATAATCAGTCCTAGGGTTAAGAACGTCTGACTTACGGATAATTCGTATTTATGAACGGGCTGCTATTACTAAAAATGGCAGACAGCCTTCTCCTTCCATGCATTGATGAACTGCTGAAACAGTATGTTTTTATGTGTGGCCTGTTTTCAGCGATTTTCAGCAGTTCATGAGAACATTGTACGTAGGAATGTATGTAGGAAGCATACCATAGTAGTAATGGGAAACTTCAACTATCCAGATATCAACTGGGAGACAAACTCTGCAGCGAGCAGGAGATCAAACAGATTCCTAATCAACCTAGCTGACAACTTTGTCATCCAAAAGGTAGAGGAGGGAACTAGATGTAAAGCCATACTGGACTTAATTCTAACTAACAGAGAAGAAGTGATAGAGGGAATTGAAGTTGCCGGAACCTTGGGGGAAAGTGACCACATCGTACTGGAATTTAATATAACACAAACACTAGCAACAGACCGGATTCCAAACACTCTGTTTTTCCTCAACTGTCAATTCCCCCCTCATAAAGGTATACAGTTCTATTGCCCATTTGTTCCCCCCTCCCTTCCCCGGTTCATTGATGGCAGGATGCCAGCAAGGTACCAAGCTGAAGATGGTGAATCTGACAGATAGGCTCAAGATCCAAAAGAATTTTGACAGACTTGAACACTGGGCCCTATCCAACAAAATGCAATTCAGTGGTGAGAAAAACAAGGTCTTACACTTAAGCAAGAAAAGCCAAATGCACAGGTGTAGAATAGGTGGTACCTGGCTCAACAGCAGTAACTGTGAGAGGGATCTAGGTGTCTGAGTGGACAACCATTTCAGTATGAACCGGAAACGTGCTGCAGGTGCCAAACAAAATCCAGTGCAGTCCTACACTGTATCAACAGACTCGTAAGGCCACAATATTATGTCCAGTTCTGGTCACCACAATATAAAAAAAGATGTTGAGACAGTAGAAAAAGTTGAGACAAGAGCAACTAGGATGATAAGGGGTTTGCAAGATAAATAGTACGAGATGCAGTTCAGTATATCTAGCCTAACAAAAAGAAGAATTAGGGTTGACATGATAGCTGTCTTCCGGGATTTGAGGTGCAGCGAGTTGATTTATTCTCCAAAGCCCCTGAGGGCAGGACAAGAAGCAATGAGTGGAAGCTCAACAGAGGGAGATCCAATTTGGAAATAAGGAGGGATTTCCTGACAGTGAGAGCAATTAATCAAGGGAACAGCTTGCCTCCTGGAGTTGTGGTTGCTTGACAACCAGGATCATATAAAGTCTCCTGCGTTGGGGAGTGTTTGGACTAGAAGACCTCCAAGATCCATTCTAGTCTTATGATTTTGTTCTGTTCTGTTCTGTTCTGATCTAAATAAAATCGTTCAAAGGTAATTCCTGCCACAGCTGCCATCTAGAAATCTAGATCTAGCAAGGGGAGACAGTAGAGATTCTAAGATTGCAGAAGAGATTTTTCAGGTAAATGTAACCTAAGAATAGGCTGAACCACATCTTATCGTGATATAATATAGAGAGCTGCAATGTTCGGGCTACTGGTTACCGTATATCAATATTTTTACTTCTAAACAGCAGCTCTGTTCCAACAGTAGAAGTAGTGGGATCACTGGAAATATCACCAACCTTTTGCACACTGTAAGAAGTGTTGCCGTCCCCAAAATTAGACCTTTCTTAAACCATAAGACATTTTGTG
Organism: Protobothrops mucrosquamatus; assembly: GCF_001527695.2. Taxonomy (NCBI): domain Eukaryota; kingdom Metazoa; phylum Chordata; class Lepidosauria; order Squamata; family Viperidae; genus Protobothrops; species Protobothrops mucrosquamatus. The sequence goes on from NW_015386428.1 coordinate 278,331, forward strand.
AGAGCCTAAGGAATCAGATGCGAAGGCTGTGGTTTTTCTAAAAATGCGTCCAAATCCTATTTTTCAAAGTTAATTGTAGAACTTGCTCATGTTTTATTTCTCTTCTCTTGGCTTTTGGTAACATGAGGAAAACTGCCAGAGGAACCAGAAACTGACACTTGGATGGGTTTGTAAAGATGAATTAGACATGCCCTTTTTTCTTCTTGAATATTCCACCAAGAGTTCAATCCTCAACCTCAAAGCGGTCAGAGGAAGGTGACTTCAGGCAAACACAAGAATAGTCTCCGCTTTGCCCCTCTTCAGCCCCTCTTGAACTGGAAATGGAGTAGAGCTAGGAGTAGAGCCATCCTTCAAATAGCATCGACCTGCCTCTGGGACAGTCAAAACAAATCCCACCTGACAGGTGCATGAGAGTCTAGTGTAAGAGTTTTTCATACACAGCTTGCGCACCCAGGTTCCTTTAGCATTTAGCATCTCAAGTGGGCGATGCTTGTCTGTATGGATTTCTGTAGCCTCTACAGAAGGAGGGGAGGGTGAGGATTTGGTTCTGGAATTGTGCCAGGCCTGGAAGCTGATATTTTAACCCTCCAAGATCAGTTGCCATGTCTTCAAAGGGTGAGGAGATGGAAGATGACTTGACTCCAGTACCTTTCCTGAAATAGGCCAAGAGGGAAGATGTTTTCAGTTATTGGTTTATTTTATTCATGTTCTTTATGTTCCCCAAGTCCAAAATGACTCTCAGTAAGTTTAAGAAGCACAAAAAACAATTATATAAAAAAACACATGGTCAGCCAAATGGAACAAATAAAGAAAAAGGCCCTTTTCATATTAGTGCCAACCTAAAGGGTTCACTAACTATCCTAACCAAAGGCCTAAGGGAACAGCCAAGTTTTTAGGGCTCACTTGAAGGAAGGTGGGTTGGAGGGGCTATACAAATATCTAAGCCGAATATTTCTTCCAAAAGTCAGGAGTTGGGACAGAAAAGGTCCACTTCCCGGGTCCTGATAGATGACACGGCTTGATCAAACAGGCTTGAAACGAACAACTCTGTCTGATTGTCAGTCTAAGTTACAGATAGTCCCTCAGACAGCTAAGCCCTATGCATGTAGATTTTTGTAAGTAATAACCAGCACTTGGAAGCTTCTTGGTAAGCACCTCACTCGTGAATATAACTGTTTGTACCACTGTGTTTGGACCAGTTGTAGCTTCTGAGAAGACTTTACGGGCAGAATCAAGGCATGAGTATCTGTGAGGAGAATCAAATTGTCCAGGCATAAATGGAACTGGCAAAAAAACCTTATGCTTGTGCAAAGGCCTTCCTAGCCACATCTCTTCGAGCATGAACTGAGTGTCCAGAATGACTCCCAGAGAGACCCCAGAACCAGGAGGACCAAGCATCCAGAGCCATTTTCTCTTGCTAAGATTGTGCTTGAGTCTATTCTTCCTTGCCATTCACAGACTGAGAAAGAAGACTCTTCTTTGGTCATCCCTACAATGGAACAATTTTTTTAAACTGCAGTTGATACAAAATGAAGTGGCCAGGAGCTCAGTGGGCAGAACCCACTTTTGCTTCATAACAGCAATTATCTAGTTATCACTTGGACTCTTCAAAGCTGGGTAGTGTGACAACATTGGTATATCCATACATAAACCTCCGAAGGTTGTTCATGAAAAGTGTCTAAGTTCAGTTTATTTTTTATTTATTTATTTATTTATTTATTTATTTTATTTGATTTATATCCCGCCCTTCTCCCGACGGGACTCAGGGCGGCTCACAACATATTTAAAACAAAAACATACCCACAATCCCCGCCAAATAAAACCAATTAAAACCAAATATTTTAAAGTTGTGGTGTTTAAAATTTTCTAAAAAATAAACCCAATTTAAAATCCTTCCTAGGCCAGGCCCGCTTGTTGGAAAAGCCATGTCTTGAGGGCGCGGCGGAAAGTAAGGAGATCCGGAATCGTCCGGATCTCGGGGGGTAGTTCGTTCCAGAGGGCAGGGGCACCCACAGAGAAGGCCCTCCCCCTGGGGGTCGCCAGCCGACATTGCTTGGTCGACGGCACCCTGAGGAGACCCACTCTGTGGGAGCGTACCGGTCTATGGGAGAGAATCTGTGGCAGAAGGCGGTCTCGGAGATAGCCAGGTCCTATGCCATGGAGCGCTTTAAAGGTGGTAACTAACACCTTAAAGCGCACCCGGAAAGCCACTGGCAACCAGTGCAGCTCGCGCAGCAGCGGTGTTACGTGGGAGCGACGAGTCCCTCCCAACACCGCCCGCGCGGCCGCATTCTGGACCATTTGGAGCCTCCGGGTGCTCCTCAAAGGGAGCCCCATGTAGAGGGCATTACAGTAGTCCAGGCGGGAGGTGACGAGAGCATGAGTGACTGTGCGCAAGGCGTCCCNCTCCCAAGTTGCGTGCCCTCTCTGAGGGGGCCAAGATTTCGCCCCCTATAGTCAGCGATGGCGTCAGCTGGCTATGCCGAGGCGCCGGCAACCACAGCCACTCGGTCTTGGAAGGGTTGAGCCTGAGTCTGTTCCTCCCCATCCAGACCCGTACGGCCTCCAGGCAATGGGCCATCACGTCAAGGGCAACGTTGGGGTGAAGGATTCTGTAATACCTTGATGATGTTACCTAGTTTGGGTAATGAAACATCTGCAAGAAAACAACCAAGCTCAGAGGCCATGAAGAACCCCTCATTTCAACCCTTACTGGAGAATACAAATATTCTCCCTTACTGGTATTCAGTAATGTACCTGTTTAATTTAAGGAGAGGCATCAGATGAAAAATGACAGTGCCGTGTGACCTGAGAACATAGACCCCTTACAAGATAGATATGTGTGGTGTTAAAGTAAGTAACCTGATACCTAAGCTATCAAAAGTATCCAAATTCAGATGATCGGATCTGGCTAGCTTCTGGGTGTGCCCAATTCATCTTTTGACCAGAAAATATCTCTATGTTGAATCTACTAAGCTGTGCTCAACGCATAGTTTGCGTGCCCACTAAAACTTAAACATGTTTTTTCCTGCATCAGCCGTCCTGGTTCAGCTCCATACATTATTCATTACCTCCAAATATGACACAATGGTGAGTCCATAAGCTTGGATTTCTTATCAAAATTGCTTTTATTGAGTAACACCCAGTAGAGCCCCTGCAGTCTGGGCTGAAATGAGCAGCTCCCTCATTGTAATAATGTGTTTCTGTCATCTCCTTATTATCAGCATGATAAAAGATGAAATATTCACAGATGCTGCCCTTCTAACCTGATCACAGTTTGATATTTGAGCTTTGAAAATGAGTTTTATAAGCCTTAATATACTCCTTGGCGGGGTCACCCCTGAAATTAAACATTATTACAGAGCAGATATTTAAAAAACAGGGGCTGCAAATTACATCAGAATGAACATATTAAGGCACATTATGACTTTACCAAGTGGAGGCTGACTGGTGTGGAAGCTGCGAATGCTATAAAACTCAGCAGGCTGATGCCAAAAGCATCAGGGGAAAAAAAATAATAGCAGCCATATTTTGATTTCAGTTATGATCTAGCTGAAGCAAACCAAATTATGGGATTTTTTCCCCCCACTACTGTCTGGTTTTCCTAAGGGAAGAACCACATTACTGTGAGGTTTATCTTTTCAGTGTTCTTTCATAGTTGGCTTCAAGTACATCGTTATTTTTCTCAGTGTGAACAAAATAAAATAAATACCTATTTTAATTAAACTAGAGTGCCCCAGAAGAAGAAGAAAAACTAGGCAGACAGTCATATGAAGTTCTTTCTTACACTCCTGTTTTTGCCCTTTTAAAGTCTCTCCCTCTCTCCCTCCCTCCCTCCCTCTCTCTCCCTCCCTCCCTCTCTCTCTTCCTCCCTCCCTCTCTCCCTCCCTCTCTCTATCTTATAGGAAAGGTTAGCTATACAGAGAGGTCCTTTGGATATTCCTATAAGGTGGGCATCTCAGGTTAGCTGCCTTTATGCATGAACATCTACATCAGGGGTAGTCAACCTTGGCTCTTTTATGACTCGTGGACTTCAATTCCCAGAATTCCTGAGCCAGCTAAGCTGGCTCAGGAATTCTGGGAATTGAAGTCCACGAGTCATAAAAGAGCCAAGGTTGACTACCCCTGATCTACTTTCTAAAACTGAAATATCTAAAATGGTGACCCTGAAAACATTTAACGTATCATACAATACAATTGCAGTGGAAAAATACAGTGGATATACATGGATTGCCCTTGTGCTATGTAGGGCAGATGGGGAGGAAGTTAACCACCACATTGGAAGAACACAAGCGAGTGGTCAGATGAGAAGAGTCAATCTCATTGGTAGCCCCGCATTGCAATGAACAAAGACATAATGTACATTCAATTTCACAGCTATTAAGATTGTTGGCCAAGCAGGTACAAAGATAGCCAGGGAAATGAATGAATCCTGGAAAATGGGCCCCTTGTCAGTCAACAGGAGTGCTGATTTACCACCAGCTTGGCAGCACAAGCAAACAATAGCCAACAATTAAATAGCCAGCCATTTAACACCCCAAACCAGGCACCACACAAATACAATGCATAGAATAATCCAAAGTAAACTTTCCAGTAGAAAGTTCCCTGAGGATGGATGGTCCTTTTTATTTCAATAACCCATTATTGCACTGAAGTAATTGTTAAATAATAGTGGGCCCAAGATATATCTTTGTTTAATTTATCTGGCATTGCTTCTACCTCATTGCCTCCTCGTCTCATCAAGAACAGGCCAGTTGCAGAGAGAGATCTTTTGAATTCTCTACAATGGGCTCCCCAAAACAAATTTAGCTTTTGTTCAAAGGCTAAATGTGTACATAAAATGTAATAATCAGTTAAGCAGCATCATCACTTTGGAGAGGATATACCGAGTTTAGTGCTATTTATAAATAAATAAACAATAGGTTGATACTTAAATGATTTGGAAATAATATGCATTCTCAAAAGTATGCACATAGTATTAATGTGCATCTGGGCTAGACCTGGCTATTTATAGTAATAAATTTATTTGAATCAAATTTCTTTCAATGCTAATAGCCATTGTTTTTCCTCAGATGTGTGGATAATATGATGCATTTTATCTAATAAAGCTGAGAGGCCACTCTCATCTATTTGTGTGGTAAAATGTCCTGTAACAACTGAACTGTGATTTGCTGAGTTTAAAATGCTATTATGTTGAAATTAAGACCTCAATATTTTTAGCAGCTTTAGCAGACCTTGCATTTGAGAAGACACCTGGTAAGATACACTCGTGTTTCATCTTACAGGAAAAACCAGTATCCGACAGGTCATCTGGATAATGGCTCAGATTAAGGAAAGTTCATCAATGTCCCTTCATAATTATGGGATATAAGTAATGGGGTTGTCTCAGTGAGCAATGAGCAGGATTGAAAGGTTCAGCTCAGAAAAAGAGACTTTAATTTCTACTTTCCCTCACTACGAATGCTAGAAAATAGCGTCCTTCTCCATCTCTATGGCACGTGTGTGCCCTTCAAGGAAGACCATCCAATGCCATATAGGTCAGTACTAATTTTATTGTAAAGCTATAGTAGCAGAATCTTGTAAGTATGGATGGGCTTCTTCCTTCCCTCCATTTACCTTTTGTGAAAATTGGGGGGGGGGGTTGCTTGTCTCAGATGGTTTCTTGAGTTACATTCCTGCTCTGGACTTGGTCCTCTTTTATCTGATGATGGTCTTGGCAGTGGGCCTCCTTCCTGTCCCTCAAGTTCATTCCCTCTGCCCTATACAGGATCTCCTCTACAAGACCTGCTTGTCCAGGAGAGCTGCCTCTTCAATTAGCTTGTGGCGGATCTTCTAATCTCAACCCACCCAAAACACAACCCTGGAGATGCTGTAATGTTAGGAAGATAAAACCGTTCCTATTAGGCAGTCACAAGTCAATGGATATAAGCAAGGAGGAAAAGGAGTAAAGGTCCCAAGTCCTTGGCCCAGAAATAAGGATCGCTGCGGCTTTGAAATGCCTGCAAAATAGATTGGAAGCCGCCTGAATTCCCAGGAGTCTGCAAAGCAGATGGCTGTCATTTTGTGTAAGCCTCAAAGTTTCTAGAAGGTGTCCCAGTTTGCTTTGGGGCAGAGATCATTCAATGGGAAGATGTCACAAGCAAAGTGAACAAGTCCAGCTGTATTAGCATATTATTTCAGCTGATTAATCCTCTAAAATAGGATTAGCTGTCTTTATAAAGCGAGCATTTCAAATGTTAGAATGAGTGAATGAGCTTCATTATATGATAGAATTGTGGAATCATAACCGTTGCATAGTCTAACCTCTGCCTAGAATACGATCTGCTGAAGCATCACAGCAGGCTAGTGGATAATCACTTGACTATGAGCCAGCAGCGTGCAGCAGCAGCCAAAAAAGCTAATACAATCCTGGGTTGTATAAACAGAGGCATAGAATCAAGATCACGTGAAGTGTTAGTACCGCTTTATAGAACCCTACTGAGGCCACACTTGGAATCCTGCATCCTGTGAAGCTCTCCATCTTTTATTGCACAAAATTGCATCATGGTTTTTTTTTTGTGTATAGATTTTATTAGTTATTATGGGATTAGGAATAAGGTGGGGTTAGGATTAAGGTTAGGGTTGGGGTTTTTCCAAATAACATTCTCAATATTTAGCAAACAGCATAATGTCTGCGTTCATGTATTTAACCAACAATAATAGATAATAGTTAATTATCATAAACAATATGTTAATTAATCACTCAATAGCCTTCTTCTTGCTAATATATATTCAAAATTACATATCACATTCCTTTCTCTCAAATTCGTGTTTCTAGCCATAAAATTGCATCATGGTTTTAATGATCAAGGCATATATTTTTGGAGGGGAAAAAAATCACCCTTAAACCGTTAGGTCAGCATGAGATTTTTTTTAAAAAAAAAGCACCCTTAAGAAAACGCCTGATCTGCTGCAAAGCGTCTGGCTACAATATGGCGACAGTGGTAGAATTTTTCTTTACAGGTGCAATTTGTGTAAAAACTAATTCACAAAATAATTGATTGGCCTGCCCAACCTGGAACGCAGCCCAAGGCAAAAAAATAAAGAAAAAAGATTGCAGGGCTGGAGTGTCAGGGGCTCCTGTGCCCTCCCTTCCTCCATCCGCACGAAGGAGCTGACTTTCTGTGGTGGTCCCATAGAATCCCTCTTAGCCTGGCAATTCATGAGTTTCAGTGCTCCAGAATTTCCCCCTCCCTACACCGTAGAAAAACATTAATTTTTTAGGTATCCTTATGCCTTACATGCCCGACATGATCAGGGATTTCTAAAGGAAGCCAATCCAGCATTAAGATACATATTTGTCTAATTTAACGTGCAAGGAAGCCTGCAGTAAACACGGGTTTCCTGGTAATATATTTAACCCCATTCTGGACATGGTAAATGAAATGGAATAAATGTATACAGCCCATGAGATTTCCATGAAGCACTGGGAGGCTTCGGTCCTCTTGCTGTCAGCAGCCTGTCTCTCTGCAAGGCACCTGTCAATCACAGGCAGCCTTCCTCTCCCTCAGGAGTTCATTGTACCCACAGACCGGAGTGGGAGAAATGCTCCTAGGCATCCGAGCAGCAGATGGGAGTACAGCTGTCAATCATTGTCACTAATTATTAACTTCTGCCACTCAGAGCAAGGGAGCCTCTGTCTGCCCCATCCTCGGTGGCTCAAATTTGCTTTCCAAGAGGCTGTTCAGCCTTTCGGTATTTGCTTGGTGTGTGTGTGTGTGTGTGTGTGTGTGTCAGCCACAACTGTTCAGAAGACCAGCTTGCCTTTCCCACCAGACAGTTCCTGGGAAGAAATCTTGCCAGACCGTGGATGCTCCACCTTTTCTCCTCTGGGGTAGTCACTTCTGCGGAGCACTTGGCCATCAGTGGCTGCAGCGCTATCTCTATCGCTTTGAGTGGGGCAGGGGGGAGAGCCCAACGGAAAAGGACTCCTGGCGATGGAGGGGTGTGCTTGTGTGTCACAAAAAAGTCTGACCTGATCTTGCTAAAATTGCCCCCTTCCCTTTTAGGAAGAAAAAAGACGAACATCCTGGACAGCATATAGCAGGACCAAAGGTGGTACACTTGGGTTTAAATAGTCCATAAATAGGGAAACAAAGAAAAAGTACCCATAGTGCTGAGCCTACAGAAGTTGGGCTAATTGGAATTGTGCTCTCCCATACGGAAGCCGAGAGCAAAGTCCCCCTCCTTTGTAAGTGTAGGGCAAATGTCATCTCTGTAACCAGACTCCTCTCTAAAAATTATCTATCTATATTTCGTATAGCATAACAGAATACAGAGTTAATGCATAAAACATTCACAAAAACAGCATATAAAATGTCTATCGAAATATACTGTAAAACATCAGAACAGGGAATTATTTTAAAAACACATAGTGATGAATAAAACTCTGTATGAAATTAAATTATGTATCAGCAGTTACGGAGGTGGCTAAACCTATGGCGGGATATCTGAATTGTTTAGCCACCGGACAGCACTGCCCTCAAGATCATGGAATTCATGCAGGAATCCAGGGAAGTTTCTTAGGAGGAATTCTATCGCAATATGATGTAAAGTTTGCAGGACGTTCCCACAATCACTGTCAGGATTATCAATCAGCCCCCATTTATATTTCCAGTACTGGCGCAATGGCTACTACAAATCCAGTTGAGTGCTGTCCAAATTTTCCTTGGGAAATCAAAGCCGAAGGGATGTTATAGGGGATCAAACACTAAATTAAACAGATCTGAGTCAGAAGTTGCCCAATGCTGGCATGCAATGTCTAAAGACTAAACTCCACGTGGTGCACCCTGGGCAACGTGACCTTATCATGGCTAAATAGTCTACATTCCAGCTGCTGGACCTCACTAGGATCTCCCAACGAGAAGCAGCAGCATGAATACTGGAAAAACAAAATAGATAAACTATGAGGCTGCATGAAAGCAGGTACTGCAGAGCAGGGCGGATTATTTGTGGAGAAAAAAAAAACTGATTTTAGCTTGTCTCACCAACAGTTCCTCTGGGTTCTCTACTCAGGTCCAGCAAACTTGGCTTCCCACCCATCTTGGATTCTATCTGTGATTTCTTGGCCCCCGCCTGGTCCCTGCCTCTCTTCCTGTCCACTCTTCAAATACATTCAACTAAGGTAGTTAACCATTTTGTCTGCAGATCCCAGGTCCATGTCTAGTGTTAGCTGTACAGTTGCTATGGCAACCAGATGGATGGCTCTGCCGCCATTTCTGCCCAGCTATCCTTTCTACTTCCCAGCCAAGTCTGCAGCCAGCAATTCCCTCTCAGGGAATTGCTGTTTGAGATCAGCTAGGTTCTGTCAAGTAGACCAAAAACGGTGGAGGGGGGTTTATTACAAAACATCTCTACCACTTACAGAACTAGATGAGCAGAGAGTTCCTAAATATAGTTCCTAAATATAGCTCCAAACAAACAAGAAAGTCTCGTTGCCTTTTGGAAAAAAGCACCTTTGGGTCAGCAGATACTTCTTCATCTTTTCCCTTAATATTCTTGTCATATGCTCCTCAAATTCCTTTCAGTGCAATTTTATTGGTAGCTTACTTTTGGTTTCTATTTTGCCAAAATGACATACGTATTTGCTATTCTCATTTGAATAAGACATCATTTTTTATTATTTCCAGTACAATAAGAATGCAGGAAATAAATTATGCAAAGGGATGGCAAATCTGTCTGTCTGTCCATCAGTAGGTTAACTCCTCAGAAGCAGAACAGGATCACGTTTACTCTCGTCATGATTTTAATAAAGAAAGACTTCCAAATTTTAAAAGTGAGCGCTTCCGAAACTTTTATTATATGCTGTGTAGTTGCATCATTTTGTCATCAGAAGAGATGGAAATATTTTTTGCAAAGCAGAGAATTCTATAGCTATACAATCAGTTTGCCATCCTTATTTATTTCATTCTACTGAATTCCATGCAAAAATATCTGGGGACATATGAAATGGGAGATTTGGGGATCTGATCTTTTTTTTTTTTCACATGGTACTGTAATGTGTGACATTACCCCCCTTTTTTTTTTTGATGTTTCCAAGAAAGTATTTTGAAACAAATATATGCTTCCATCATTTAACAAACCATTTAACTCTAGATTATGGGCAGAAATCGGTGTATAGTAGGTTCTCCCTTATTTATTATAGGATTATCCTTAAAATTTAAAAAGTCCTTAGAGCCCCTTGTATCCAGCTCCCTGCCTCCCAACAGACTGTCCAGATTCTGCTCGACCACGTATCATGAAGGGAGCCCATCATCCCCCACCTCCCGCCCATCTCTGGGATCCACAGCTGAGCAGCTCTTACTTTGAGAAAAAAAAATGGATAACCTTCAGCAACATGCCTTGATGTAACACAGCCATTATTCCATGCCTTGCCTTCTACAATGATAGACATCAGGAAAACTTTTTCTGACATTCATTTAGGTATCTCAAGATTGCTGCTACATTATATCTGTCAGCTGAAGCATTTGTATGTTTCCAATAACCAGAAAGCAAGAGGACAAAATATGGACCTCAAAGATTACATGCTGAGAATGTGCCATGATTGCATACTATTACCTTGTTGGGATAGAATAGAATAGAATAGAATAGAATAGAATATGGAATAGAATAGAAGCTGGAAGGGACCTTGGAGGTCTTCTAGTCCAGCCCCCTGCTCAAGCAGGAGAACCTATACCATCTCAGACAAGTGACTGTCTAGCCTCTTCTTAAAAATCTCCAGTGATGGAGTGCCCATGATTCCGATTTCTGGAGGCAAGCTGCTCCACTGGTGAATTGGTTTAATTTACATGAAGAAGTTATATAATAAGAAATACTGGTCTAGAACAAATAGGAACTAGAATTAATATTGTTAGGAAAAAAGGTAAAAAAACTTTGGTGCAACTGATACCATCTTGATGTCTGGAAGTAAAGAACTGAAAGAATCTCTTATTGAAGGTTGAAGAATTGTTCTACAACAGAAAAGGCTATTCTGATGCTCCATATTGAAAAGGTTTAGATTATGCCATCAGGCAGTTCGTGCAAATAGGTGGAGAAGCTGAAACAGTAAGAGGTTCCCCCTGTTACCTTCATGACTGTATCCGTGAAATAAAGAGAAATCCATCGCTTGGGAGAAAGAGGATGCCAGTTATAGACAAAAATGCAGAGGAAGAAAGAAGAAGAAGAAGGAAGGAAGGAAGGAAGGAAGGAAGGAAGGAAGGAAGGAAGGAAGGAAGGAAGGAAGGAAGGAAGGAAGGAAGGAAGGAAGGAAAGCTAACCCAGTCCAGTCCAGGCCCACTGGAGTGAAATAGTCCATTTTATAAGCTCTCCTTGGAAGAAAGCATGCAGACACCTGGACAAGGAACATTATTAGCTGTACCAGGGACAGGGGAAAAAGTAGACCAGACTTCCTCTAGAAAAAAAAGCAAACATTGGTGACAGAAGACCCATCACTGTAGGCTTTCAAGAAGAGATTGGACAACCATTTGTCTGCAATGGCATAAGGTCTCCTGCTTGAACAAGGAGTTGGACTAGAAGACCTTCAAAGTCCCTTCCAACTCTGGAGTTATTCTGTATTCGAAATCAATTTATTCCTCTCTTGAAATAAATGTTTAGCCAAAGATTTGTCAAACTAAACTTTTTGTGGAGCTCTACTGCCATCCTGTGATGTATAGAGGTATTTATTGCAACTTGCTCCTGTATGAGTAGAATAAAAAGTATACATCAGTGATGGCGAACTTTTTAGAGACTGAGTGCCCAAACTGCAACCCAAAACCCACTTATGCATCGTTGAGTGCCGGGTGGGTGTGGCCCATTGGGTGGGCGTGGCCCATTGGGTGGGCGTGGCTGCGGTGGTAACGGCAGATTGGGTGGGACTAAAAAGTTCAATCAATCAATTCCAACTTTGCAAGATCTTTTTTTTCCCCCGCAAGAAGTTGAAATTAACTGATTGATGGAACCTTTTTTTTTTTTTTTGTACACGGCGGCGGAGGCCTAAAGCGAAAAGGTTTTATAAAACCCAGTTGAAGGCCTAGGACTGGGGCGACAGTGCACGTGCCCACAGAGAGGGCTCTGAGTGCCGCCTCTGGCACCCGTGCCATAGGTTCGCCACTACTGGTATACATAGTATTAAATGATTCTCAAAGTGTAATGCCTGAATTTATTTTCCAGATAGTGCCTTTGTGCTGATTTGTGCTTTTGTTGAATAAAGCATGTGTTTCTTGAAACTGGATAAACTACCAAGATGCCGTAGATAGGAAACTCAGAATAACAGAGTTGGAAGGGACCTTGGAGGTCTAGTCCAGCCCCCTCTCAAGCAGGAGAACCTATACCATCTCAGACAAGTGACTGTTTAGTCTCTTCTTAAAAATCTCCAGTGATGGAGCACCCACGATTTCTAGGGGCAAGCTGTTCCACTGATTGTCCTCCCTGTCAGGAAGTTTCTCCTTAATTCCAGGTTGCTTCTCTCTTTGGTCAGTTTCCAACCATGGTTTCTTGTCCTGCCCTTGTCCCATTGGTTAAAGAATTTTGACTTGGGGGTCTAGGAGAGCCTTTCTTGCTGTTTCCACCACCCTATGGACCATTCCTGGAGGTGAGGTTGGCTTCTACTCTTCAGGAAGATCTCTTCAAGATCTGGCTCTGCCAACTAGCATGGGGATCTACTAGTGGTACACCGACATGGGGATGGTTGGTGGTTTGAGGACACTGTCCGTCTTTTTCATTTCGCATATTTTTGTAAGGATTTTAATGGTCTTTTTTGCTTGCAAACTGCTCAGAATCACTTATACAGCGAGATGGGCAGTGCATAAATATGATCAACCAATCAAAATAATCCACTCCACTGCTATGTAGATTCTATTTCAGCATCTCTATTATGTAGCTATTGAAATATCTCCTTTTGAAAAATGTGGAGAAACTGCTCCACATTGTAACAGTTTTAACGTTTGATGTATGTATTGGGTTGTATATATTCACTGAAGATTTGCCACACATACAGCATATTCAAATATGTTACTGGTGATCAAATCACCTTAATTCATTGCCCTGTAAATTAAAAGTTTCTATATGTTCGAAGTGAAACCCATGCTTTGGTGCAAATCATTTGAATCAACATGGCTTTATGTCCGTATCAATTGCAGGCCGCTAATTCCGTAAGTATTTCTTATACATTTTTCTGCAAAGGTGATTATATCCTCTGCAGTGTTTAGGTTCAAAATAAGAAAAATATAACTGGTGCAAAAGTATGCACACAGCAAAATATTTGGAAGCTGAAATTTCTACCAAAGAAGGTATTCCAATTCTAAAAAACTGTCACAAGAAAATACACAGTACTGTTTGGCAAAAACAGCTAGTTGGTTTTGCTTACAAGTTGAAAGAAAACACAATAAAGCAGGCGGCCTAATTTCTGCAAGGTATTAATTAGCAACTGAACTGCAGCCACAAAATTATTATAACGCCTGTGAGTTTACAACTTCCCACAGGACACTAAAGCCTGTATTTCCTTGTATTTAATTCAGAAGAGAAACACTTGTTGAGATAAAGATATTTTATTAATGTAGTCTGGGAACATATCTGGTCTGGACATGACCCTCTGGCAGAATACAATCACCTGTGAAGAGTATTAAAGCATCTGTTAAGTCTTTAACAAACTCAAATTGATATTTTGAGTAGAGAACGGAGTCTGAAACTCTGGAACAGCTGTCATCATTAAGAAAATGGCATTTACATGCCAAAACACAGACGACCTACAGGAAGATTCACAGAAAACATTTCATCACACGGAAAGTGTTCCTATGGAAGGAAGTTTCTCATGTTGTTAAAAACGAGCAAAATTGTTTGCAAATTCCAGCAACCAAAACCCATCCTGTTCCATTCTGGTCAAAGCCGAACCTACTTTCTAAAAAATAAAACGACCCTCTATGCGATCATGCGGCTTCAAGAATGAAATATTGAACGAGTGCTAGCCATACTAGCCATGGCGGGGTGGAAGGGAATCACTTGGGGAGAGGGTAAAGATTTCTCCTGATCAGTCCTGTCCCACTCTAGTGGATGATCTTCATCTCCTAGCCGAGGGAGCCAGCGCTGCCCGAAGACGCTTCAAAAACTAGCGTAACGATGCGTGCAGGAANTTTCAAAGAGTTCTGACGACAGTTAGAGCCAGAAAAGCAGATAAGCGCTTTCATTCCATGGGTTTGTTAAGGAGAGGTCACAGGATATATTACTTTTTTCAGGTATTACCACAAAACCGTGTGATAAGTCACGTGGAATGTGCTGAGTGTGTACTCAAATAAATTATGGAATATGCCTGAGTTTCAGAGCCCCTGAAGCACATCGCCGGCTGCTGAATTCTGAGACAAACAAGGAAGTTCCCACCTGGAGGAGAGGCTGCCTGCCTGCCTGCCTGCCTGCCTGCCTGCCAAAGGACAGCGAAAGCCGCCGCTCTGCATCTCGGCTTCCTCGCAGTCCCTCCGGGTGTCCGTATGGACGCTGAGGATCAGTCCACAAGGCAGACTCCTCTGGCTCCAAAATAAACGGCTGGAGTCGGGCAGCCCTCCCTCCCTCCCTCCGTGCTGCTGCTCCTGCCCGATCCAGGCGCAGGATGAGCAAGCAAGCACCAACTCATCCCGACTCAGTCCTCCTTCGGGGTGCCATTGTGAGCCACTGCTTTCAGACCGGGAATGCTTGCTTGATGGCCGCAGGGGCGATGCGAGGAAACGCCCACTTCAAAGACCTCGTGGATGGCCTTGCGGAAGCAGTGGAAATTGTAGTCTATTAAGCCTGCAAAGAGAAAAAAGGGGGGATTGGGATGAAAGGGAAGGGGAGACGCCAGTTGGGGAAATCTCAGAAAACGAGAGGCGTGAGATATGGGGGCTTTGCAAACTGAAACGTATCGGCCCTTTTCTGAGCTCCAAAGGTCTCACTGGGGATTCCAGAAGCTGTTTGTGCTGCTGATCCACGACAGTAATAAAGATTGATTGGTTGACTGAACAAAATTAAGCTCTTTCCTTACCTTTGCGTTCAAAGCTTTCCTCTCGAAGAATACACACCAAGGCTAGAAATTTTGTCACTTCTTTTAAATATAAAACAGTTGTGTTGTTGAGTTTAATAATTGCCATAGATTCCTCGTCGTATGCGCTACCGCTGCCATCTTCTTTTAACCTAGAGTTGGTTGAAGGAGAAAAGACTGTTTAGCATATCTGAGATTTAGACTGAGCGCTTAAATTCGATGCAACTTAGATGTCTCATTTATATTTAGGCAACTGAACAGGACTTTAGAACAAATTTAAAATTTTTACACTTTACAACTTCAGAAATGTATAGCTGCTTTTTAGCTTGATTGATCACCAAATATATTTAAATATCCTTATATTAATATATAAAGTCAGCTTACCGCAATACTAATGACCTTTATTATTTTTATTTATTCATTAAATTTACATGTTGCCCATCTCATCAATTAGGTGACTCTGGGCAGGAGTCATATTTTGATGCAAATACCTGTCCTGTGATCATGATGTGAGGCATATCAGGGTTTATAAGGACGCTCGCTCAGAATCCTGGACAAAGTTTTGTTGGCAAAATTACGCCAACAATAAGCAAGGCGGCAGAGCGTCCCCCACCTTTTAAACTAAAACCTTCACAATTTTAAGATTATCTTGCATTTCTCAAAATATCCCTGAACTGCAAAAGATCTTCTTAAGTAGTTAGAAGTCACTAGCTTCTTTCGAGATGGTTGTTCCGTACTTCTAAAGGATTTACTTACCCATATATACAAGAAACGTCAATGACAACGTCAATCATGTCACAACACAGCTCGTAGGACTGCATGTCAACAGGGGAGCTGTCTGTTGCAATATAGATCTTGCTGACAACGTCAAAAAGAAAAGCTTTCTCAATCCCCGAATTCTTCAGGAAATGGAAAGACAGGTTTACGTTAAGATTACATCTCCCAAATACCCACATTTGTCCCACCATCTATTTCCTGTTGTTTATTTTGCAATACTTTATTGTATAAACTAAGGAGGTAAAGTACGCGCTTAATATAAAGCAAGTATTGATCACACCACATATTTTAATAATGTTACTAGCGTCCAATCCAAATCTTCAATGTATGAAGATTATTCGTTTAAAACGTCTAATATAAACCAAATCATCTGTTTAAGCTCAGCACGATTGAGCAATCTCCAACCCACCTCTGCTTTGGAGGCAAAAGTTCTTCCCAAGATCTCTGGGTGTCAGTTTCACCATCCCCTAAACGGAAATCCCTCATTTGTTAACTTTCACGACATGATTTGCCCTGGAGACATGTGGAGTAATTCACTGCTACTCACTGATATAAAGATATTCAGCAAGTTTTCCAAAGTGGGCAGCTGTGGAATGAGCTTCTGCACCACCTTACTGAAGGCCTCAAATATTGAGTGATCGTAGATGCTGGTCAAATAAAAGCTAAAAAGAAAAGAACTCTCATTAGTTACCTGAGTGCTTTCACATATTACCTGCTCTTTGGCCGAAATAATACAACCGCTGATATAATTTCCCAGAAAAAGTAGAATTGCTAACCGTGACAGCATTTCAGATTCAGAAAAAGTATATTCTGGGCTTTGGCTGTTCAGGTCATTAAGTGGAGCATAGGGTGCTTGGGATGGGCTTGGAAGCGGAGCAGGACCCCAGGCCTGCCTGCCCTGGCCCTCCCAAGGCTTCTGCTGCTCCCCACCACACCCCAACTTGCAACTGATAACCGCCATTCAAAAGCATGTAAGAAGCTACAGAAATGTCACTTGCCTAAGATGCAGTTTCTCTAAGCCAGCATCAGCCAGATCGTCGTTCGCTCTCTGATGGATGTCTCTCTGAGTCTCAATCTTATGGTCGTCTGATAAGCCATCCACTTTATGAATAAAAACCTCAAAGTTCATTTCTGGATTGATTTTGTAAGCTTTGGAAACGGTGATATGGAGCCTGGTTAACGCCTCCATGTAGTCGTCCTGCAAAAGAAACGGAAGGCCTGTTTTTGCCGGGTCAGTTTCACTCACTGGGCACCGTGAACACCTGCGAGGGGGCTGGGCCAGGTTTTGCCCGCCTCCCAAGAGCAGCTCCGACCCGGGGCCTTTCCGGGCCCCTCAGAGGCCAAGCGGACGAGCACCAGCAGCAGCAGCAGCAGCGCTGTCGGGAGGAAGAAAGGAGGAAGCCGGGAGGGAAGCCCAGGAAAGAGTCGGAAGCGCCGGCTGCATCATCCGCTGAGCTGAGGAGCCCTTCATGCCGTCCCACCCAGGAGGCTTGGGGGGGGGGCTCGGCTGCCCCTCCGCCTGCAGCCCCCGACTTGGCCCTCCCCTCCCCCTCCCCCCCACCTGGGCGTCGATGACGTAGATGAGGGCGCCGGTGCCGCGGAAGATCATCTCGTAGTCGAAGGCGGGGTCGAAGAAGTCCATCTGGCCGGGGAAGTCCCAGATCTGGAAGTTCACGAAGGAGCTGCCGGAGACGTCGTCCTTGTGGATCTTGGTGGTGCTCTCCAGGAAGAGCGTCTCGTTGGGGGACATCTTGTGGAAGACCACCTGCCGGAGGCACAGGGCGCGGGGGGGGTCAGGCGGGGCACGCCCGGGAGGGGCAGGGGGGAGGAGGGGAGGGGGAGGGAGGAGCCCCGCCGCCCCCGGGGAGCCACGCCAGCCCCCCCCCTCCCGCAGAGCCCACCCACCCACCCGCCCGGGCCAGGCCGCCGCGCACCTTCTGGATCGAGGACTTCCCGCTGCGCCGCAGCCCCATCAGCAGGATGCGCGGCTGCTTGGAGGAGTCGCCGCCGCCGCCGCCGCCGCCGCCGGGCCCCGCGATGCCCATCCCGCCGCCGCCGCCCGCCAGCTCGGCCCCGTCGTCCTCGCCCGCCAGCTCGTCCTCGTCGGCGCCGTACCCGAAGTCCTTGGGGAAGGCGTCGGCCGCGCCCAGGCTGCCCGCGGGCAAGGCCGCGCCGGACAGCAGCTGCGCCGGCAGGAGCCGCCGGGGCTTGCCGTACCGCCGGTACCGCTCGGGCCGGGCTCCGCCTGCGCGCGGGCTAACCTGCCGCGGCGCCGCCCCTCCCCGTGCACTGGGGGGAGCCCGGGCGGAAGGACGGCGGCCCGCCGAAGGAACGGGCGCTGCGGCGCCCGCGGGGGAGGCCGGCCCGCCACCGTCCCGTCGGTTTGCCGTCGTAGCCCGGCCGAGCCCCCTCCGGCCCCCGGACGCTTCGCCATCGGCGCCCGCCAGAGTCCGGACGTGGGACAGGAAGACCGGACTATAATAGGGTTTTAAACTGAGTCTAATAACACTATCTATTTATCCAATAGACGTATAAACGTAGTTAATTCTAAAGACTACTTTGTTACATTTGTAATTATAAAAAGGATCTTGATATTAGATTTCTACTACTTCTATAATTTTTTGGCTGATTTAACTGGTTAGAAAAGTTTATCTTACTTTACACCTATGCTTCTCAGCCTTTTATTAATTTTCCTTTATTGCCAAAACCCTTTATTACTTCTAAACGTGAAGTGATGCTAACTTTTACATCCTTATTTTATCCACTCTACCACCCAATCCTAGGTACGTTCCATCTTTTTTCCTAGTAAATGGCAGCTTAATTCTGTAATATTAGCAATTATTCCAGAATATGTTAACACTGTCACTGACCTATAACTTTACAATGAAAGAAACATGAATATATTTCTATGGGGGGAATGTGTGAACCTTTGATACCTAGAAATATAAGTAATCCGCAACTTAGTGGCAATTGGGAGACCGTCACTAAGTGATGCCCTTGTGCCTTTATGAACGTATCCCTTAGCAATGGGAATCTCTGTAGCCCAAGGTACCATCATTAACTGAATCCCACATTATTAGGTACGGCTACTTCCCCCTGGCTTCCCACAATCATAGTGGAGAAGATGGCAGAAATTTGCACGTCCGAGGACAGCAGGCAGGCAAGTGGTTGCTGCCTGTTGGGGGAGGGAACTAGGGGGTGCAGATCAGGAAGGGTACACAAGAGGTACAGTGTGAATTGGGGAGGGTGTAGGGTAGGAAGGGTGCATGGGGGGACCAAAACCGGTCAGGAAGCACCAGCCCAAGTGCAGACTGGCCGGGGAGGCACAGGTGACACAGGCGAGTTAGGGGAAGCCTGCAAGGAAGGTTGCAAATGGGGAACCTGCTATGGTGGAGCGCTACAATCAGTTGTAAGTGTGGACCTGTTGCCAAGTGCCCAAATTGTGACCACAGGCGTGCTTGGGGTGGCCAGAACGCCAAAGACCGGCTGTAACCGCCATTTGTTCAGCCTTGAATGCTTGCAGAACAAGTTGCTCAGCTTTGCACGGAGAGGGGCCGGCCTGAACCACCCTCCAAGTAAAACAATTGGGCCCCGCCAGAAGAAGAAGCTGCAAGACGAGAGACTTTCCAGATGTTTTATTGAAGCAGGTACAAGGCTTATTCTCCCCGCTTCTCTTCCTGCGGCGGTTCGTACTGGGCCAGCTGAAAAGGAGGGCGAGGTGGTTAGTTCTTCCCCAGGCACAGGAGCCGCCCTGGCCGCGGCTTCTCCCGGAGGGAACGGCCGGGGCCGCCTTACCTTGGCTTTCAGCTTCCGGTTTTCCTCCAGGAGGGCTTCGTACTTCTCCTTCATCTCGGCCACCTCCAGCCGGAGGGCTTCCACCTCGGGGTTCTCAGGTGCCGCGGCTCCCAGGTGGTGCTTCAGGAAGCTTGGAGGAGTTAAGGGCCGTCGCGTCTCCCGGCCCTGCCCGACCACCCCCTCCCCACTCTCCCACCCAGCCCCGGCCCGCCTGGCAGGATACTCGAGGGCGCAGCTGGGCTTCTCGGGCTCCTCGTAGAGCGCCACCAGCACTGCAGGGCGAGAAAGCGGAAGCGGCGCTGGCGACCCGGCGGGCGGAACCGAGCGGCGCCCCGCCCGGCCCCCCCAGCGCCGAGCCGCCTTACCTTTGGTCAGGGTGTCCATCACGCCGGACTTCTCCAGGTAGCGCCGGAACTGCTCCCGCTTGGAGTCGGCGGCCTACACCGCAGGGAGGGAAGGAAGGAAGGAAGGAAGGAGGGAGGGAGGCGGGAGGGAGGGAGTCAGCGCGGCTCCCCCCCGCAGCCCCCCAGCCCGGCCCCGGCGGCGCTGCTCACCTTGTAGCTGGCCATGGGCGCCTTCGGTTCTCCCCGCTGCTGCTGCTGCTGCTGCTGCTCCGGCGGCTGCTCTCGGGGCCCCCGCGCAGGAAATGGGAAGAGGCGTGCGCCGCCGCCCGCCTCTTGAGCGCGTCGCGGCGTCCGCGCGTCGCCATAGACACCGGCTGGCCCCGCCCCCTCGCGCCCCTCCTCTTCCGGCGCCGTCCTCCCCTCCGTCTTCTCCTTGGGGAAGGGGGCGGGGCCTCCCGCTGTCCCCGCCAGGAGGAGGAGGAGGACACGTGCTTGCTGCACAGCTGGCTCAGGAATTCTGGGAGTTGAAGTCCACGAGTCATAAAAGAGCCAAGGTTGCCTATCCCTGGCCTACATCCTCCTGTTCTAAGCGGTGAGCCTCCTAGACCAGGGGTAGGCAACCTTGGCTCTTTTATGACTGGTGGACTTCAACTCCCAGAATTCCTGAGCCAGCATGGCTCAGTTTGGAAACCTCTCCCTTTCCCCTCAGCATGGCTGGCTCGGGAATTCTGGGAGTTGAAGTCCACCAGTCATAAAAGAGCCAAGGCTGCCCACCCCTGGTTTAAGGGGTAACCTGGAGTTAAGTTGCTTCCCCAAAACTTGCTGCTTTGGGGAATTTTGAGAGTGGCAATCCTGCACGTCTGGGAGGTAGCTATGGGTGGCAGAAGCACTTTCCTTCCTTCCTTCCTTCCTTCTTTCCTTCCTTGCATGACGGTTTAAAGAGGGAGCTTGGGCGAGTTTCTCTCTTTTCATACCAAAGGAGCACCACCACACACCATTATTTAAACATTTAATTTTATTTCTCTAAATGGATTCATATGGCCACCCACCTTGATTCTGGGCAGCTAACAAAGATTTGGAAATGCAACAAATTGTTTTTATATATATATGCCCAGGAGTCGCATTTTTACGGATATCATTAATATATATATATATATATGTATATATGCGACTCCTGGGCATAATTGTAGTCAAAATGATACACGACCACCAGGAGGATTTAAGTAAGAAAAATATACTTTACTAAAATTGCCAAGCTTTCGTTGGGAACTCCCAACATCATCATATATATGTACATGTGTATGTATATGTATGTATGTATGTGTATATATGTATGTGTGTATGTATGTATGTATAATCAGCCAACTAATACAAAATGATTCCAGGAAACACTGTTCACCAACCATGCCTAGGAAAACAGCTGTTCATGACTTTCTGAGAGGTCACAGAGTCAGGAGCAGCTAAACTCTGGGCCAATGGTCTTTCAGGAAGCAGGCACAGGTAGGGAAAAAGGTTGCTTTCTGGGAGATTGCAATATAACAAGCGATGATTAATGGCCTAGAGTGAGCCCCTTCTGCCCAGCATAATACTATGGGTAAAGGCCATCCTTCAAATACGCTGTCCCTGTGTCATGTAAGGCTGTATAGGTAATAACTAGCACCTGTAGTTGCGCCTGGAAGCAAATTGGGAGCCGTGCAGATTGCAGAGCAAAGGTATAATATGGATATAATGAAACATAATTGCTTCTGCTTTTGTATTCTGGACCAAGTGAACCTTGTGGAGGTTCTTCAAGGGCAGCACCATGTAAAGTGCATTGCAGTAATCCATCTGAGAGATGATCAAAGCAGGAGTATCCATGTACTCTTCACCCAGGAAAGGGAACAACTGGTGTAAAAATGAAGTTGTGCAAAGCCTCCACTCCATTCTATCCTCCCATCAAGACTGATTGCAACCAATTCCAGAGATGGGAGGAGAATCAGCAGAACGCTGTGCACGCAACACATACATGTTCAGAAGAATGTCATTGGACAGTAATACCAAAGTCCCTTCAGAGCAAGGATAGACATGCTACCCCCATCCTTCATCGACAAGTGCAGTCTGTGCTGTTTCAGGTCTATATCCCAGCCTGAAACATCCCTTGATGAAATATGTGTTAGCCTCCTTTCAAAATGGATACATTTGTCCACTCAAACCAGTATTCCCATTTATGAGGCATGAAGTAATGCTGGAGGAAGTGTAAGCTGATGATCTGAAGAGGTCTCTTCTAAAGCATATGGACACCAGCCAGCTTTCACCTTTCTCAGGGCAGGCCATCCGCACACAATCAGCTTGTCAGTTATTGGCAAGTTTTTGTACAAATGAAACTATGGCACAGCAGTGCAAATAATTTGCCATATATCCTTCAAAGGTAAGAGTCACTGGAGCAGCCCTTCAATGCTTAGAAAAATCAAGTCATAAAGGAAGGCGACAGAAGATCTGGTAGCTAGATACTGACGCTGAGGATACAAGTGGGAGCTAAAAACTCAGATCCGCTACTGACCAAAACTTCTAACAAAAGAATGTCCATAAAATCATAACGACTCTGAAAGTTGAAACAATTCAGCAATTAAAAAGCATTGCTGTTTTGCATTAAAATATTATCGTCACACAAAATATAAGATGATACTATGAAAATATGAAAACAAAACACATTTTTCAAAGATTTTTAAAATTATCCTTCAGAATTATACACTGTTATTGAATGTTGCGTTCTACTGGTTTGCTGGTGAGAAAAACACGTTGAACAATACAGCAAGTATCACAAATATTAAAAATGCAGTTATACAAATCCAGAATTTAGGATCTTTAATGAAATTTTTATCAAAATTGCTGAATATGACATAACCTACTGACATTCCAGCAAGGCCGCCTGCAATGTGGGCCACAAAGGAAACCTTAGGGGAAAAAAGACACACATATACATACATATATATATATATAATTTTAATGACTGTATTTATGCTTGGAGTGTCAGCCTTTGGTGCAAACAGCCAAAGGACAACACAAAGCTTGTTGCAGCATTAGTGAAAACCAAAACAGAAATATTTGCAAATAGGTAGGATTTTGGTGCTTCCAGCACTACAAAGCAAGGACAAGGACAGCTGCAAAGGGATTTGCAAGAACAGCTCCCAAGTAATAGACTCTCCCTTAATCAAACAGGGATAAAGAGTGGAGATTCCACAAAAAGGAAATCAGAAGATAAGGAGAAGGTTTCCCAAATAAATCCTAGTGAGCAATTGTACTCAAAGAAGTCCACCTCTCTCTCTCGCTCATCCTACTCAGAAAGTGTATCTAATTCCGAGGCGAACGCTTGATTCAGGGCCTCTATGGAATAATTGCTTTCCTTACTGAAAGAGGTCAATGGGCCTCTTAAAAACATATCTCCAAACTGCAGCTTTGAATAAGATTATCTAGCTGGGTTCTACTGATTCTATTCATAGAGAACGCCAGAAGTCAATCATTGTTAGAATTTCTAGTACTGAGTTGCTAGCATGGACTTGATTAGTTCTAATCCTAACCCAGTGGTGGGATTCAAATATGTGAACAACCGGTTGTCTTTGTGGATGCCGCTTCTGGAAGTCCATTCTGGGCCTGGGCAACAAAAAATGAGCTACCGGTTCTGCCGAACTGGTGCAAACTGGCTGAATCCCACCGCTGTCCTAACCTCATTACTGTGCAAGCTGTACCAGTGTGCATATGGATCCAATTCAAGGTGTTGGTTGTTACCTTTAAAGCTATGGCATGGGTCCAAGGTACCTATGGAACCATCTCTCCCCAATGGAACTAGCCTGTTCCACTTGCACCAGCAGAAGAGACCTGCTATGGATCTCATCTGCTAAGGAACTCTGGCAGATGGGTTGAAGGAGAAGAACTTTTTGCACTGTGGACCTGTCCCTATGGAACACTCTACCACTGGAGGTGAGAACTAGCCCCACCCTTTTGATGTTCTGGAAGGGTATTAAAACTTGACTTTACCAATTGGCTTAGGAGCCTGAGGGAGGTGCTCACTGCTGGAGATGGTTGGCCAGGTAAGAAGACCTCATCCCCATGCTGTCCATCTCTTAATTTGGGTTTTTGTTCAGTTTTCAAAACTTCAACCTGCATAGTTGTAATATTTTAATTATTTTATTTGTTTTATAACCCGTAAGCCACCCAGAGTCACTTCACAGAAGAGATGGACAGCATAAAAATGTAATTAATTAATTATCTTGAAGTTTGTGCTGAAAAGGGAAAAGAGGAGAGAACAAGTCAACGTAATACAAGATTATAGAGGGAGAAAATGCAACATTCAGATAAAGGGGCAAGGAAAAGTACTTGATGCAAGCTTGCAAAGAAAAATAAAATAAAAGAATGCCAAATTATTTATCAGAACTGGCAGCAAAATAAACCAGCAAGCCAAGAGAGTGAACGTAGTTTTTAACAGGAAATATGCACTTACCTGAATCCCAGCTGAAGGAGAGAGAAATCTTCTGTACAGAGCAAATCCTATATCTGTTCCAACTAGGAATTTAACGCAAATGGTCAGAAACCAACTTTCAGAGTGTTACACATTAACCGATTGTTCCCAAAGGAGTAAGTAGGTAGGTTTTATTTAAAAAGGCAGAGGGCTGCCTCTGGCCCTGGAGTGAAATCTAAGTCTCTCAATAAAAGGCCTTATATAGCTGGAGCCATATTCTCTGAAGACGTTAAAATTGTCTGGCCTACTTCATAATCTTTCTTCCCTCAAACCCATTGTGTAGCATGCCAACATATCACATTCCAGGAGGGAAGACAGGATTGGTCTTCGTATCAGCACTGATAGCTTGGATGGCATCAGGATTGTAATCTTGGGGAAAGCAGCCCCGTTATTTGTGCCCTCTGTTCACATAAACCACACCACGAAGCCTTCCTCCTTGCCTCACTTAAGCTGGAGAATATGCTACATTAAGAAGCAATGGGGACCACTCAGCTGCAGACACATCACACAAGATCCCAACAGAACGTTATGGATAATTATTAATGATTTTAAAAGGCATAGGTCAGTGATGGCGAACCTTTTAGAGGCCGAGTGCCCAAACTGCAACCCAAAACCCACTTATGCATCGTCGGGTGCCGGGTGGGTGTAGCCCATTGGCTGGGTGTGGCCCATTGGGTGGGCGTGGCCCATTGGGTGGACGTGGCTGCGGTGGTAACGGCAGACTGGGTGGGACTAAAAAGTTCAATCAATCAATTCCAACTTTGCAAGATCTTTTTTTTTCCCGTGAGAAGTTGAAATTGATTGATTGAACCTTTTTTTTTTTTTTTTGCACACGGCGGCGGAGGCCTAAAGCGAAAAGGTTTTATAAAACCCAGCTGAAGGCCTAGGACTGGGGCGACGGCGCGCGTGCCCACAGAGAGGGCTCTGAGTGCCGCCTCTGGCACCTGTGCCATAGGTTCGCCACCACTGGCATAGGTGAAAAGAGCTTTGGTGTGACGGCTCCCAATGATCTAATCCTAGGCTTATTTTAAATATCCCAACATACCACCCTTATCCAAACTGAAAGAGGATATCAAAATACAAATTTTTTCCCCGTGACTAATTTGGCATGAGAAAGAAGAATAGAAGTGCACATATGCTTCCCTGAGCATGGAGAGTAAAAACAGGATGGCAACTTCTCCAGTTTTACTATACTAATTTAATGACGCTCAGAGAAGAGCACATTAAAAAAAGTTACCTATTGAGCCAATGAATAGCAGTCTTGCAATTCCAAACAGAGGAATCATTTCTCGGAAGTTCTGAAAGAAGAAGAGATACGAACAAACTCTAAAACAATTCCACTTCAAGCTATAAGCTACTCATCAAAGAGTAAAATTATATCACCAAAGAATTAAATCAAGATCACAGAATTATAGAATATAAAGATGTGAAAGGGTCTTAAAAGATTCCCTAGCCTGACCCTCTGCCTAATGCAGGATCCCTCTCTGGCAGCATTTCTGATAGATGGACTTCCATTTTCTGTTTAAACACCTCAAAGGAGAGTCCACCACTTCCATGACGGAACAGCTGATAGGATATTAATATTTTCATGCTGTAAGTGTAAATTAAGTTTTTTCTTTTTTAATTTTTTTTTTAAATCTCACTTTATTTTTTATAAATAACTCAAGGTGGAGAACATGCTTAATACCCTTTCCCCCTCCTATTTTCCCCACAACAACAAGCCTGTGAGGTGAGTTGGCTGAGAGAGCAATTAGTCCAGGAGTAGGCAACCTTGGCTCTTTTATGACTCGTGGACTTCAACTCCCAGAATTCCTGAGCCAGCTGGCTCAGGAATTCTGAGAGTTGAAGTCCACAAGTCATAAAAGAGCCAAGGTTGCCTACCCCTGGACTAGTCTAAACTCTCCCAGCTGGCTTTCACGCCTAAGGCAGTACTAGAACAGAGTGTCCTGTTTCTAGCCTGGTGCCTTCACCACTAAACCAAACTGCTCTATTTTTATCCCCAAGGAAGCACTACTTTGATGTGGTTGTGGGGCTTGTCTGCTCTGAGCAAGATGACTTCCATGCCAGAGTTTCAACCATACTAGGCAGTTCTCCTCAGATGAGCCAGACAAAGAAGTCTCTAGCCTGGTGCCTTAACAGTTGGACCAAATTGCTCTGTTATATTCTCTGTTCACAACAATGTAAAGTCGTAGCTGCTTGCTCCTTAGCTGGTGTGTGCTTTCATTTGCACTCAGTTCTTCCCAAGCGTATGGGATGTCGTATCCACATAGTATGTCCAGATCCAAGCAGTTTGCCTTTTTGCAGTTGATAGACAGAAATTCTGTCAATGCTTTCAAAGATTTTTTGGTGTGCTAATAACTACCAGAGATCACCACAGCTCACGCCATAATCTTTCAGTTTTGATTTTCAGTTCTCGATCTATTCTATTAGAATTTTATTCTCCAATTCTTCTAGTATCCCCTGGTATTACCGGCTCAATTATCCATACTCTCTTTTCAACCACAGATAAATCTGGTGAGTTCTGAGCCAAGATTTTATCAGTCTGTATTCGGTAATCCCACAATATTTTAACCTGCTCATTTTTGACAACTATTTCAACTATTTTTTTCATTATGTTTCACTTTTCATTTCATCCACCATGCAAGCCTGTTTTATTCTCACAAGCCATTTGTTTGTGGAGCTGCCTTAACAAATGGAGCCCGCTAGAGCAGGGGTCTCCAAACGTGGCAACTTTAAGACTTGTGGACTTCAACTCCCAGAATTCCACAGCCAGCGCTAGACGATGATGAGAATCGCACCTGGTAGCCTCGCAGTGTTTCTCAACCTTGGCAACTTTACGATGTGTGGACTTCAACTCCCAGAATTCTCCAGCTAGCATTGCTAGCTGGAGAATTTTGGGAGTTGAAGTCCACACATCGTAAAGTTGCCAAGGTTGAGAAACACTGCTTGAAGTCTGGAGGAAAGCAGAGTCTCGCATAGCATCGCATTGGTTGGGCACATCTTGCAAAAAGCAGTAAGGTATATTGGGTGCTACTGATGACCCTCAGAGCTGGCTGAGGAGTGGGCTGAGTCCTGGATAACTGGATGGGCAAGCTCCATTATGGTCCTAAGTCAAAGATTACCTACACAGTTTTTCTTAGTTTTCCAAAGCTGCCTTGTTTCTTTTTTTATTTTTTTTCCAGAATTTCTATTGCCATTTATATTTTGGCAGAATTGCCTCTGGTCTGATTGAAATAGCTGATTTTGCTTAAATTGGATGATTGATGCCTCAAAGCATTCAGTTGTCCTAGTTATTGCTGTTATTTGTTGTTTTATGATTTCCTAAGCTTCTTCAATTTTTCTGGGTTTTTTTTTTAAATTACTCACATCTGATGTTAATTTCTTTTTTTGGCTTCCAGTCTGATCTTCCACTTTGGGACTGAATACGATTTTGCTTTTGGTTTTCTAATTTCAGTATCCAGTTGTTCTGTAACCACCACTGCTGTACTGTAGACAAACTGATTGGTCTGTTCAATAGATGTTATTTTAATCCTTTCAAATGCCTTGTCCACATCCTTTATTATAGGTCTGTTTTGGGCACTACTTTCAATGCCAGCAGTTTTCTACTGGCAATTCTGCATATGTCACAATCTTCTCTTTTAATTCTTGTCAGGAGATCGGTTCAGAGGTTGTTTCAGTCCTGGCCTATACTGTTTCTACTATTATTACTTCTTCTAACCTATGATGTGTGTAGTTCAATATTTCCAAATTGCTATTATCTGAGTTTCATTCTACTCTTGGCTTTGGGTCTTTCATTTTCATAATTTTTCTGAATCCCTTCCAGTTTTGCTTTCCTGAATATTTATTTCTGGTAATGAATCTCTGATCTGCTCATTGTTGTTCAGTGATATTTGAGTCTGGATAAATTATTTTCCAATGTTCAGACATTCACTTTTAGTCCCGCTTTGTTGGTTCTGATTTATAATTGTAGGCCATAATGGTGTGATTTTGAAACACAGTTTGCTTTTGTCTTGTCTGTAATTGATGCTCCTCCAATAACTCTACAGGCCTAGGCCCTGGTTGCTCAGCCATCTCCTGAGTCCCTTAACCAACCGACGACAGATGCCCAGGGACTCTTAACTTCTGATGTGGTCCTTGTTGACCTGGTGATGACTGATCTGGTGTAGGATTCTGTTTTCTTACCATATTAAAGAGGTTAGCACTAGGCTTAGTCTGGCCTTTCTGGCATGGGTTGACCCTTCTGGGAGAACCCATTCTGGCCGACACAGCCCCCAACCTCTCAGAGCATTGCAGGTCTCCCCCCCCCCATGACAAGGGGGTATTGTTATAATGTTATTATTAGACCAAACTGATCTATAATACCATGGTTATTAAATCAACGGTACTTGTGAATAATTACATTTATTTCACATTATGAGTAGACCTTAAGGGTTGAACTGTTGGATCCTTGATGCTCTTTGAGTTTGATCATTTGCTTGCAGACGTTTCGTTACCCAACTAATTAACATCATCAATGCAAGTGAGTGTGGAGTTTGTTCCCTGTTAATATATACCACATTTACTCACCATTCAAAAGTAACAATAAAAATAACTAAGGAAACAAAAAGACCAGAATGTGTCCTCTCCAGCAGCCAACATCCAGGTAGGCAAAGATCAACCCCAGACAAAGAATAATGCAGAAAGCAATGCCCTAATCAAGGAACTATCAAAGAGAAAACTATACGCTCACCAACACTGGTAGGGCAAACTATTGTATATAAGAGGAAGTAACACCCTTGGGGGGGGGGGGGTAAACGTGAGATGATGTTACCTAGTTACTTAGCAAGCAAACAACCAAGCTCAGAGAACACAAAGGAATAGAATAATTATTACTGCCTGTATTTGCTGTAAGCTAATTTCCATATTGAGACATTTTTTTTCTCTGAAGACCCACAAACAGATGTATGTTTCAGCCATCTTGTGGATGATATTCTGTGACTTTGTAAACCCAGGTTTAGATTATGAAAACTTTGACCCAAAGCAGTGAGGGGGACAGTTTTCTTTCAAGAGTTTTATCTCTGCAGGTAGCCCTGGCTTAATGACCCTAATTTCCAATATCTGTTTGCCTCACTGCAATGGGAAATCCTATCTCCCTCCCCCCATGTCCAAGCAACCCCCTTACCAGTAGAATATTCATGAAGTATCCTCCAATCAGAGCGTAGACACCTCCTGACGCTCCCACAAGACCCAGCAGAGGATCACAGATGGAACTTGCCAAAGAACCTATTAAGAGAATTAGGCCAATTAACGAAGGTAATACTGGCAGTTTGGAATGACTAATGTCAGGCCCAAAGGATCAGTGCCACACCCAAAGGTCTAATTAAAGTGATGTATTGCAATTGATGCCTATGCACATAAATATCAATGGAATTCAAGGTTGGGTTGGACCTAGTCCGCTTGTGACCACATAGAGATTCGGGGCAGATCCCTCTTTTGACTCCGCCCCCAGGTTCTGCCACTCCTTCCCCTATAACTAAGCAGCTATTAAGTTTGATTACTGACATGCAAGTTAAAATGTAAGATGTTTTTTTATTCACATCCAGGCCCCAGCGTTTCCACGGGCTATTTCTCTCATGCTGCTTTGTATCGAAAAGTGGGCTAATTGCTACCAAGCCTTTTTCTGGCACGACTCACCTCCAATTACTCCAGCAAGATACACGGCTGCAACTCTATGTCCTTTGTGAACTAATTCCAGGGGAATCCCCAGGCAAAGCTGGAGAACAAGGTTCCCTATGATATGTTCAACGCTGCAGAAGGAAAGGTGAATTTGAAATTAATACTTATCTTCTCCAGAAAAAAGAACACTGAGATTATTTTAATGATAAAATGGGATACAAATTTAATGAATATATACTGTAAATATTCATATTCATTTTGCATAATTATACGAATACGGCAAGCAACGTAAGTGGCAGTGAAGTAATTAAATACAATTAGAGCGCAGCGGTTCCACGGGTTCTAGGTGTGTTCTTAGCCCAAAGCCATAAAGCAGCTTCAGTCCCAATGGAAAGCAAAGTAGAATAACAAAGCCATGCCCAGGGCCTCATCTAGCACCTATCAACATGAGCATAACAGATTGCTTACCCAGCATGCAGAAACATGTAAGACAAAAATCTCCAGGCTTCTTTTCGTTTCTCAGGCCTGTAAATAAGTGGACTTTCCCAGATTCCCACTTCTAGCGTGATCCATTGAGTCTGGGGCTTCCAAACAGCATAATAAATGAATATTGACAGCTGGAAATAAACAAGAGAAAAAACCCTTCAGTCCATACCTGATTGAATTAATGGCGTGATTTTGATTCTCTGTTCTGATCTGGTAATGAGTAAAATGCAAAATTCACTCAATATTATTCCATGTGATCAAGGTGTCTGTTTTAAATATGATAATATGTTTTGATACTTTTTTTTCTTTCCCCCTTTTTAAATTAGGTATATAATTTCTTTTTTATTTCTCATAAAATCATAGATGTCTTTAGAGGTGACTTAGGCCAATCTGAAATGCAAACCTAAAGCATTTTGAACAGGTGGCTATCCATCCTGTGAAGACTTCTTTCACATGGGGAAAATCATGTTTCGGAGGCAGGAAAGTTCTTTAATATCTGAGTTTACTTCTTTATCGTTTTGACCCACTGTTGGAATATAGCATAAGTCACTCCATCTTGTAACCTTCAGTATGCTTAATCTTACATTCTTTATGCTTACGTGTTAGGTTGCAATTAGCAGCTGCACACACGTAGAACAGAGTACAAAGGGACAAGTCAAAAGTGCTGTCTACACAAGTTATAATATTATCACTTCCTGATAAGACCTTTCAATGCGAACCATAATGGCAACTTTTACTGCGAACTGTTAGTCGCTTATGCCATGTATTAGATAAGATACATTTTGTAAAACTTTGGCTGTCTCTAACCTCCTAAACTCCCTTGTTTGCAACCCCCGTCTCACCCCCCTTGCCTAAAGCCTTCTGCCTGCAATTTGCTTTGATGTATGCTAATAAAAGAGAGCCAGGGGGAGAGACTTCACCTTGGGATTTCTTCTCTCTCGACTCTCATTCGAGGCAGCCTTGTGTCTGTCCTTTCTTTACCATGAGAGTCCGTCACAACCCACTCGTTCTTATTCTCTTTTAAAGTTTCCCTCTGTGTATAAAACTATCAAAATTAAACACTTAAATGGGATACTGGTAGTGTAAGGAAGAAAGTGTTCTTAGTTATATTTCTAAGCAGGGATTTTTCAGCAATCTTGTAAAGCAGACTTTGACACTGATTTTTTGGTAGAGATTCAGCAATGCCCTTTGAGTCACGCCCTTAGGTCCATGGCTTTGTGGTCCCAAGAAGCCTGCAATCAGTTGCTTGGCATCTCACAGAAAACTATCCTTCCTAGCACTTTGCTGGAAAAGAAAAGGAATCTCTGCAAATTTTTTCTCTCTCAGGAAATCTTCTTCGTAAAGCTCAGTTTATTTACTTATTTGACTAGGTTTATAGACGACTCCAATACTCCATCAATTCTGAAAACAGCTTTCAAACCTACCATCTATATAATTAAAACAGCCCAACGTTAATATTGTATTAAAAATATTCCTATTCTGAGAAACCCACACGACTACATTCCTTCACAGGATTTTCTCTGGCATTTTATTTTGTTTCTCTTGGGGTGAAAGAGACAGCCTTATATTTGGGGGAAAACAAGTAAGGTAAGCGAGCGCCTTTTGCGAAGCAGTTAAACCAGAACGGAGAGAAGGCCCAGGTGAGGATCCCTGTGGAAAGGTCCTTTCCGTCGATCCCAACGGTCCAGACGAAGGTTTTTTATCGCCTGTTCGCCCCCCCCCCCAATTCATCATTTTTTTCATCTGACATGTCGAAATCTAATGCATGGTAAAGTAGTATTTCGAAAACTTATTTTTTTTACAGGTGATAAAACACTTTTTTTTTATCACTTGTATTACACTTTTTTCACCTGACAGGTGAGTTTATCACCTCACCTGGCAACCCTATTCCGTCGATAAGTTCCTTTTTTTAGGAACTGATGAAACATTCCCTTAAAATGAGAAGTAAAAGCTCTGTGATGATTTTTTTTAAAGAAATAACACTAGTTAAAAAGGAATTAGAGTTCATGAAAACCAACTCTATGGATCAGGGGGTCTCCAAACTTAGCAACGCATTAGATTAAACAAGAAATTCCTGAATGGTAAAAACCGTGACATGCCGATTTAGAAATGCACAGAGCTTCTTACCTCAGCTAAGCTGATAAACAGGATGAAAACGGGTGGTGGAATGCAGCTGGCTCTTTCCAGGTAGGTCGCTCTGGCCTCTCCAGGGAGCATCCATTTGGAGACGGTATTGTGGACGCTGCTGCACCTCATCCAGGGGCACCTGCTCTTCTCCTCGCGAGGCTCCTCTTCCCGCCAGGTGTCTGGGGCATCTTCCAGGTTGAACCGCTCAAGCTCCATGCTGCCCCCGGCCCAGCCCTTCAAGGGGCCGTCATGAAGGAGCCTCTGCCGTGGCTGGGACCGGCTCTCGGCTGCCTGCAAGGCAGGATTCGGGGCACCTTCAGCACTCTCTGTCTGTCTGGTGCGATCTGGAGTTAGCACTAACCTTCCCCGACCCTCCCTAAGTCTCAGCAGATCAAGGAGCGTGCAGAAACGGACAGACACACACGTAAGATTAAAAAAATATATATATATACGGTGTATTTCCAAATATGGGATGTATTTTACCAATGGCTGAAAAAACGGGAAGATAGAGATTAGGATTTTATTACGTGTTATTAAGATAAGACCCAGACAACATATTGTTTATCAAGCATTTATGAAATGTAAACTTATAAAAAAAATACGTTACAAAAAAAAGGAAGAGCTTTGTGTCCTTTTGGTTAAAGAAAAGATCCACTCTAGAGCCCTCGGGCCAATGCTCCGGGGCTCTCCCCGCACTCGGAAGGTGCCTTAAAGGCTGGCAGGCAGCGCTTGGGCCGCTTCTTCCCTGGGGGTGGCCTTTCTTTGGATGGGCAGTTCCTGGGGGGCTCCCAACCCGGGGTCCCCCTAGCCCAGGGGTAGGCAACCTTGGCTCTTTTATGACTCGTGGACTTCAACTCCCAGAATTCCTGAGCCAGCTGTGCTGGCTCAGGAATTCTGGGAGTTGAAGTCCACGAGTCATAAAAGAGCCAAGGTTGCCTACCCCTGCCCTAGCCCTTCTCAGCCCCAGCCAGGATGGGGCGGATCCGTCCCAGGGCCACAGGAGACCCGGGGACCGCCAGGCTGCCTGGATGAGGGGCCGGGCGGGCGGGCGGAAAGAGTCTGGAGGCCAAGCCCGCCTGCGGCCGGAGGAAGGGAGCAAAAGGTCGCATCGCTGCTCAGGCGGCCCCGAGGGCAGCGCCGCGACCCCGTCAGCCCCGGGCGGCCGGCAGGGCTGCCTGCACCCGCCGGTCAGCCGCGCTCCGGTCACTCCCCCGTCGCCGGGATCGAGGAGCGGGCCGAGCGGGGCTGGGCACGCGGCTCAGACGCGGCGCGGAACGGCCGCTCCCAGGTGCGCCGAGGAGGAAGGAGCTTCGTCGGCTACGCCCGGGCAGCTCGGAGACCGACGCCGTCCAGCCAGCCAGCCCCGGGCTCCGGAGAGGAGCTCGGCCCCGACGGCGGGAGACCCGAGGCGGCGGAGGGGGTGCCGAGCGGCCGGGCCGGGACCAGGGAAGCCGCCGCCGCCGCCGCTACCCCCGCGGCCAGCAGCGCTTACCTGGGCGCGTCAGCCAGGAGCTCCGCCGGCGCAGCAGCGGGAAAAGGCGAGGCGAGGAGGGCCGGCCAAGCGCTCCACCCCGCCCGCCCCTTCGCTTCCCTGGCCTCGCCTCGTCCCGGCTAGGAGACGCCCCGTCGCCAAAGCGGGTCGGAGGCTGCGGATGCGCCCCGGAGCTCGCCCCGCTGGGAAGGAGGGCGAGGGGGGCGCACGGAGGGGCGTCGGTTCCTCGGGGATGCGACGAAGGGAAGTAGGGTTGCCAGGTCTGCTTCCAAAAAATAGAGGACAAGCGGGGGGGGGGGGGTTAAGTAGTAAAAAAAGTAGACTGTACAGCTTTAGATTACGTACCATTTCATCCTAAAGCTTTTGAATAAAAAAAATGTCCACTATTTTGTGAAAAAAAATAGTGGACATTTTTTTTATTCAAAAGCTTTAGGATGAAATGGTACGTAATCTAAAGCTGTACAGTCTACTTTTTTTACTTTTTTACTACTTAACCCCCCCCTGCTTGTCCGCTATTGTGAAAAAAAATAGTGAACATAATGTGAAAAAAGTGGACTGTCCACTCAAATAGTGGACACCTGGCAACCCTAATTCAGGGAAGAGTTGCGGTGGAGAAAGGCAGGCGGGTGTTGCCCCTTTTCAGCCTCCCGCCGGCAACGGCAGCTCCCCTCGGCCGTCCGGCTCTGTGGCCCCCTTTTCTCCAGCAGCCTTGAGTTGGGGCTCGCCCAGGCGGCAGCCCGCGAACCGTTGCTGGGCCCGGCCTCCCCGGGGAGCGGGGAAGCCGGGCTGGCAGAGAAGCGCTGATCCCCCCACCCCGCCTGCCCAGGGGCCCCTCCGGGCGAGTCCCCCGAAGGAAGGGCCTGCTGAGCGGGCAGCTGGAGGGGCTCCCGCTGGCCCTGGGCACCCAGATTATGGCTTAAGAAGAGTGGCTTGATTAGATTGATTATAATAAATGTTTGTAAATGATATCATATAAACGTTATATTTATTTTACTGTAGAACTCCTTTGTCATCCAAGTTTCTTGATTGTAGAGCTGGGTGTGCCTTTAGCGGAGCTTCAGTCCAACGGCTTTTTATAATAACGTGGGCTATTTTTGCAAGGGAAATATTAACCTCCCAACCTTCTGGAATGTTCCCAGGTTAGTCAATACGGAAAGGAACATTGAGCTGTCAAAAATCCCTCCCTTCCCAGGAAACGCGAGTAATCGTGTTGCTTTTTTCAGTGCCATTGTAAGTTTGAATAGTTAATAAATGAATGGTTGTGTGTCAAGGACTATCTGTAGTGTATCTGTATCTGTACCGATAGGCACTATACGTCCTCATGCACCCAGTTGAGCCCTGGAGGTGAATGGTCCCTGGGACCCTGGGATCAGACGTCCAGGTAGTACCAAAGGAGGGAAGCGGGGTGGGTCCATCCATCAAGCTGGAAGATGTGGCCAAGGTCCCTCTCAGGCTGTGGCTGACCTTGGTTCGGGCTCCAGGGTCTATTTGAATCTGCAGACTCTGGATTAGGGTACTTAAAACAACAATCAGAAGTGTAGTCAGAAACATCCCTGTTTCCACATTGGTAAACAGAGGGTAAATCACTAATGCCCCACAAGCAAAGAAGCAGAAATTAAGGAGGGTTGGGAGAGGGTGCAGCCTGGAAAACACCTCCAGTAACTGAGCCTATCTTCTGTGAATCTGGGATTCCTGGGGTGAAGATAATTTTTACCTGGGTCCTTTTCTCTGAACTGGGAGAATGCAGGCAAATAAGACACGAGGCACACTGCTGTGGAAAGGAGATGATTCATTTATTTCCCAGTAACAAAGAGGTTTGCTCTTGGGGGTAGACTACAGAGAAAATGGTGTACAGAGATTTTTTTATTGGGGGGGCTGGTCCTTGTGTGGGTTTGGGGAGGCACGGGTTGTGTATGTGCTGGTTCTAGTGTAAGCTGGGGTGGGGGTTTGCGTACATGCTGGTTCTAGTGTGTAACTGTCAACAAGTCAACCTCACTTGTTCTTCCTGGTGTCTGGGCAGCCTGTTTGTGGGTGTGACCGAAAGTGTAACTGAACAGGTTCTTTGTGTGGTTAATTACTCTTGCCCAGTTCCTTGGTTTTGGCACTTGGTTTTTCGAATGCCAGTTGATAGCTTAGCGGAGGTGCAGTTTAGCAATCTATTGTTACAATATATTTTCCATACTTTCCAGTCTCAGTGAATCATGGATTTGTGTTAATGGTTAAAGGATAGCTGAGATAATGAGAGAAATAAAGTTAATTTGGAATAAAGAATCCCCTATGATTATTATTAAAATAAAATGCTTCCAGGAATGGAAAAAACACTCACAGGACGATTATATAGCGATTGGACTGAGTTCAGCACACAATCGGATTTGGCCAAACAAACATACTTTCAAACTGTAATTAAAAAATTAAAACATTCTTAAAATAAGAGTTTTCTTGAAAAGTCAGGTTGCCATTCAATATGAGAGTTTCTTCAAGTTTAAATTGAAATAAGGTGAAAATTTTCAGTTCAGAAAATGCCTGGCCAGGATGTGTAAAATATGAGAGCTCTGATTTTTATTTTTTCTTTGCAAGCAAGACAATCTTACAGTTATTGTGTATTATGTATCTCTGATCTCTTTTACTCCAAATTAATTCCGTGTCCTCCAGCCTATTTTGAGTGGAGTGTCTGAGATAGGAATTCTGCTGGGAAACCAATGGCATTGGCGTATACAATTCAGCTGTTTAACATCTTTACCCATCAAAGATTTCTAAATCTCTAGAAATTACTGAAATAATAATGGGGAATAACTTGCCCACTTTGGTTTGCCTGGCCAACAGAGCAATCTGGGGAGAAACAATTTAGTTTAAATTGTCCAATTAAATCTGGGAACTTTTCCATCCCCCGCACTGTATATTCACTTTTTGGGGCTCAGAATTCCACCATTTCACCCCCGTTTCACAGCCCCCCTTCCGTCCGCTCGGTCTCTTCCGTCCATCCTTCTAGTTCTGGAAGAGACCTGCCACTTGACTTCGACTCCTTCCATTAGACCGAGCCAGGCTGTGCCCTCTCTACAAGTCGCGGCTCACAAGGACACGAAGCCGGTTACGGACGGCCTCTTCCCGTCCCCGTCCCCGCGCTAGACTCTCCCGGGCGCCGATGGCGAAGCGTCCGGGGGCCGGAGGGGGCTCGGCCGGGCTGGCTGCCGTTTGGCTGCCCTGCCACCGCCCGGCCGGAGGGGGCGCCCGCGGCGTCGCGGGCAAGGAAGCCGCCCGGCGGCAGGAAGGCGGGCCCGAGGGGGGTCACGTGCCCCTCCCCGCCGCGGCGCCGTCCAATCGGGCGCGCGTCCGCCTCGGGCCGGGCTCGCCATGGCCGCCATGCCGTTCGGGGCCGCCGAGGA
>NW_015386428.1:318778-351036 GCF_001527695.2 Protobothrops mucrosquamatus
AAGTAATATATCCTGTGACCTCTCCTTAACAAACCCATGGAATGAAAGCGCTTATCTGCTTTTCTGGCTCTAACTGTCGTCAGAACTCTTTGAAATGTCTTGGGCTCTTCTCAAGCCTTTGGTGACACTCAGTTCCTGCACGCATCGTTACGCTAGTTTTTGAAGCGTCTTCGGGCAGCGCTGGCTCCCTCGGCTAGGAAACGGAGATGAAGATCATCCGCTAGACTGGGACAGGACTGATCAGGAGAAATCTTTACCCTCTCCCCAAGTGATTCCCTTCCACCCCGCCATGGCTAGTTTGGCTAGCATTCGTTCGATATTTCATTCGATATTTCATTCTTGAAGCCGCATGATCGCATAGAGGGTCGTTTTATTTTTTAAAAAAATAGGTTTGGCTTTGACAAGAATGGAACAGGATGGGTTTTGGTTGCTGGAATTTGCAAACAATTTTGCTCGTTTTTAACAACATGTGAAACTTCCTTTCATAGGAACACTTTCCGTGTGATGAAATATTTTCTGTGAATCTTCCTGTAGGTTGTCTGTGTTTTGGCATGTAAATGCCATTTTCTTAATGAGAGCTGTTCCAGCGCCTCAGACTCCATTCTTTACTCAAAATATCAATTTGAGTTTGTTAAAGACTTAACAGATGGTTTAATACTCTTCACAGGTGATTGTATTCTGCCAGAGGGTCATGTGTGGATGGGATAAGATATTAATAAATATCTTTTATCTCGATAAGTGTTTCTTCTCTGAATTAAATACAAGTAAAATGTATTTATTTGTGTCCAGTGGGAAGTTGCAAAATCACACACATTGTGATGAAATAATTTACCAGATTGTTGTTGTTAGTGGCGGTTGCAGGTCCTAATTAATACCTTGCAGAAATTCTGCCTTCTGCTTAGTCGTGTTTCCTTTCAACTTGTTGTAAACAAAACCAAGCACCTATTTTTACCAAAACAGTAATGTAATTTTTCTGGGAAACACTTTCAGACATTACTTTGGAATACCTCCTTTGGTGGAAACTGCATCTTTCAAACACCTCACTTAATCAGCTTAGAAAGTATCCTTTCTTTTAGTTATTTTTCCCACTCTTCTTTATAGAACTCTTTTAATTCAGTATTATTATTGTTAGCTCTTGCATGCAATGTGTATTTGAGATGTCCCCACAGGTTTTTTTGGGCAATATTCAAGTCTGGTGATAAGATAAGTGGAAATAAGAGTAGTGTGGTAGCCTAGTGAAGGAGTTCAACTCCCATTCAGAAGATTGAGAGTTCGATCCTAAGTAACGGTAGATGTTTCCTTCTTAGGGCGCAAAGAAAAAATATCTGCTGCAAACACCATGTGGCCTCAGGAAGGGCATCTGGCCAGTAAACACTCAGCTCCATCCAATCACCCCAATTACACCAAAATGAAGGGATTACAGGGTCATTAAAAAGAGAGAGGTTTTTTTAATTCAAGTCTGGAGAGTAAAGGACACTTCAAAAAAAAAATTTCTTTCTTTCCTTGCTTCCTGTAAGTGCTTTATGGTTGATTTGGACTTATGTTTCAGATCAGTGTCTTGCAGAAGTGTGCACAATTTTGCACCTGCCATTTTTTTCTTATTTTGAATGTATAAACACTAGACAGTAAGCATGCCATCGCCTTTGCAGAAAGGTGTATCAGGAATTCTTATTGTATTGGTGCCCTGTAGTTGGCATGCAGGTAAAGCCATTTTTGACTCAAATATTTGATTTGCACCAAATTATGGATATTTGAGCAGATAGAAACTTAATTTACAGTGCAATTCCTGATCCTTTTGCTTTTTTTTAGTAAGTGAATTTAATATGGTCATTTGATCAGCAGTAATATATTTGAATATATGTGTAGCAGATCTTCACTAAATATACAGTATGTATCCCCCCAATAGGTCCCAAAAGATGCATGAAATGTTAAAACTGTTACAATGTGGAACAGTTTCTCCCAAGTTTTTCAGAGGGAGATATCTGGGTGGCTACATAAGGAAGATGTTGAAATGGATTTTACACAGTAGCTGAGTGGATTATTTTGATGGATTGATGATATTTATAAAAGTGAGTCTGAGCAGTTTGCAAGCAAAAAAGCATGGCTGGCTCAGGAATTCTGGGAGTTGAAGTCCACGGGTCATAAAAGAGCCAAAGGTTGCCTACCCCTGGTACAGGGCTTCCGGCCTGAGCAAGGGGTTGGACTAGAGTCTAGACCACCTCCAAGGCCCCTTTCCAACTCTGTTAGTCTCTTATTCTGTAATTAATCGACTGAGGCCGCTTCGCCCCCAGCTGCCTCTGGTCGCCCGCGGGCGCCTACAGCCTCCTCGTGACGCGGCGTGACGTCACGCGGGCGGGCGAGGCGTCTTGCTCGCGGCAGCCGGAAGCGCGCCTGGCCTCTTCCGGAAGTCGTTGCCGGCTGCTCTGGCACTTCGGATCCGCCGCCGCCGCCATGGGGAAGCCGCACTTCCAGGGCCGCCGCCGCGCCAGCTTCAACCCGTCGCGCTCCAGCAGCAACCCGGGTAAGCGGAGCCGCCGTCGGGTGGGTGGGGGCGGCGGGCGCGGGGTCTGCCGGGCGGCGGGCGCTGATCCTCCGTTTTGTCCCCGCAGATCGACCGGTCGGCGCCGGAGGCCACAACATGCGGGACCGCGCCACCATCCGCCGCCTCAACATGTACCGGCAGCGGGAGCGCCGGTGAGTGGAAAGGCCGCGTGGGAAGGCCGGAGCGCTCGGGCGCTGCTGCCAGCCCTCCGCCCTGGGCAGACGGGGTGGGGCTAGGCCTCGGGTCCAGAAAGGATCAAAGGAATCCGGTTTCTTCCTACCCAGCAAGCTAAAAAAAAGGCACAGGCGGAGACCGCCGGCCCGTCTTTCGGGTGCCCGGTGTCGTTAACAGGTGGACCGGCTGGTAATCCAGCAAATACAGGGTAGTCCTCGACCTACGACCACAATTGAGCCCAACGTTTCGGTTGCTAAGCGAGACATTCGTCAAGTGGGTCTTCCCCCATTTTACGACCTTTCTTGCCACCGTTGTTCAGTGAATCACTGAGGTTGTTAGTAAGTTGAGGGTGAGGTGAATCTGGCATGGCTGGCTCAGGAATTCTGGGAGTTGAAGTCCACCAGTCATAAAAGAGCCAAGGTTGCCTACCCCTGGTTTAGGGTAACAGCAACAAACTAGAACTTCCTGACGTTTTAATTATCATCAAAAGAGAGGGGGGGAAGTCTCAAAACAGGAAGTGTTATTTACTCCTCATTCTTCTCTCCGTCAGATGATCAGGGGTCTTGAGACTAAACAGTTGCGAGAATTTGGTATGCCTAACTTTTCATTTGACAAACTGTTGAGAGAGCTGGGTATGTCTAACCCAGGGGTAGGCCATCTGGTTCCGTGATGTCTTTGCTGGTGGATCGTTACTTCTGTCAGCTTTACCCAGAGAGGGCCAGGACCTTGTTTGTGCGAAGGGGGCTCTCTTACAGAGCTGCCGCTTTAAGCTGAAGATTGTAAGAAAGCCAGTTACTGTCAAGGCTCCCATGTTGCTCTTATTTATACAGGAACAATCGTGGGCAACTGGTCCGACCACTTGAGTTCCAGTCCACAGTGGCATCAGGCACCATAGCCCGCGTGGAACCCAACATCAAGTGGTTTGGTAAGCCTGCTGTGACGGGGGCAGTTTGGGGGGATTCTGCGCTTGGGTTTGAATCAGAGACCGAGAGGGCTGCTGGTGCAAGTGCCGTGTTGTTCCCTGCGTCCTGTCAATCCAAGCTACGTCAGGCACCAACAATTGGAACATCCTCCCTATGTAGGAAACACGCGTGTGATCAAGCAGTCCTCTCTCCAGAAATTCCAGGAGGAGATGAAGACGGTGATGAAGGATCCTTATCGAGTGGTCATGAAACAAAGCAGGTTGCCCCTGTCTCTGCTCCACGACCGGATTAAACCTCATGTGAGTGGTACGCTTGTCCTGTTGACCCAGGTGTTACCACTGTGTGTGGGTGAAGAAGGTTGGGAGGGAGGGAGAGAGAGAGAAATCCGTGGCTGAAACAAAGCAGTCAGCAAAGAACAGCGGTATCTTCATCCTTGTAACTTCAATCACAGTAGAAGGACGTTTACACTCTGGCTAGCCAAGCCCGCTTTGTGTCAGGAGTGGTGTTGCTGTGGCCCTGTAGCTTTTCTCTGGGGAAAGCTCGGGGGGGGGGTAATTCTTGGTGGGGCCCAGCTGAGCCTGAGCAGCTTGTTCTGAGCCAGGATGACGGAGATGGGCCTTCTTTCTTCTTTTAGAATTCCAAAGTCCACCTTCTTGATACAGAAACCTTTGAAACAACCTTTGGTCCAAAATCACAGCGGAAGCGACCAAATCTCCTGGCAAGTGATATGGAGTCTCTGGTAGAAAATGCCATAGCCGAGGCCAGCAACTACAGCCAAGACAAAGACCGGGATCTGGTGACAGAGGATACTGGAGTCAGGTACATTATTGGAACTGGCCCCTAGAAATACGGTTTGGTGTGTGTGGGGGTGCAGGGTGATGCATTTTCCCCCTGAAGTTGGAGGGTTGTTATGTACCCTTATGGGGTTGGGGTTGCTGGGTTCTTCCCTAAACCAGCAGGGTCCACCCGAATCCCTAATCACTTAAATTCTCCAGCTACGTGAAGTTATTAGGAGCACCTGAGTGATTTTTTGGCCTTGTGTTAAACGCATCACATTGGCCACTGTGACTTCTTTGGCTGGAGTTTCCGACTTTTATTTTTCCAGATAGATATTAATTCTGTTTCCACCCAATTTGATTTTTTCCCATTCTGTCCAGGGGACTTGCCATATTCTCTGCCCTTCCAGGTGCAGCGATATTTCATCTGCCAGACAGCTTTGTTATTGCCTGCAAATGCTTGTTTTACTTGATTATTATTATTATTATTATTTTTTATTATTATTATTATTTTAATTTGTATACCGCCCTTCTCCCATAGGACTCAGGGCGGTTCACAGCATATTAAAAACAAATAATATATACAAAATACAAATTTATGTTTTATGTTTTTATGTTTTTATGTTTTTTATTTGGGGCTATTTTCGGCTTAATTTTGGTTTATAATGGTCGACACAAAGACTAATTTTATGAATTAAAATTATCCCTACCTAAAATCCTCCCTAGGTCAGGCCCGCTTGCTGAAAAAGCCATGTCTTGAGGGCGCGGCGGAAAGTAAGGAGATCCGGAATCATTACGACTAACACGGTTTTAACATAGAACCAACAGAAGGGACCCCGGCAATGGGTCTGCTCTTTGAGACTTGGCATTTAAAATGAATAAAACTTTCAAATAAATGAATGCCCTTTTATTCGTGAAAAAGATAAATAGGGCACCAAGAGAGAAGCCGCCACAGCAGCTGCTGTGTGGATGGTTCAGCTGGTGAAAGAGAATTGTATGGGAAGAAGAAGAGACAATACGTTGGGCGCACAAATCTATTGTAAGGAGAGGTCATTCTTTCTTCCAGAGAAAGAGGAATCTGCTGTCTAGTCATCTGTTGACATACTGTCTGGTTGTGCTTTTGTGTGGCTGAGTCTTCTGGTTCCCTTTTTCAGGGTGGAAGCGCAAGAGGAAATCTACAAAAAAGGACAGTCTAAGCGGATCTGGGGAGAACTTTACAAGGTATACGAAAGGGGGGTTGTGGCTGTGTAACTGTGTTCTCGCAAACGTTTCTGACTGAGGCATGGGAAAGCTGTTCCTACATGGTGTCCTGGACTAGCTTGCTTGCCTTTTTATTATTTTTATCACTCCTTTATTGTATAAATAACTCAAGGTGGCAAGCATGCATAATACTTGTTCTTCCTCCCATCTTCCCCTGTGAGGTGGGATTGGGCTGAGAGAGAGTGACTGGCCCAAAATTGCCCAGCTGGCTTTCACGCCTAAGGCAGAACTGGGACGTACCGTTTCCTGGTTTCTAGCCTGGTTCCCTAACCTCTAGACCAAAAGCATTGAGTTTCGTCCACGTTAAAGTTAAAGTAGGCCTGGAGTTTGATGTGTTCAATTCTGCTCAACTGCGTAGTTTGAAATGCTTGAACTTGATTATGGTGAAGAGTTAAAACAGGGAAATCCTCCTGGATGCTTCCCCAAGCCACTAAATCTCTCACTTTGTCTCGGAACTGCCAGGTGATCGATTCATCAGATGTCATTGTGCAAGTCTTGGATACCAGAGATCCCATGGGGACCCGTTCCCCTCACGTGGAGGCTTACCTGAAGAAGGAGAAGCCCTGGAAGCATCTCATTTTTGTTCTGAACAAATGTGATCTGGTGCCCACCTGGGTGACGGTAGGTCCCTCGGGAAATGAGGTGGGCTACAAGAAAAAGCTGCTGCTTTGGGGCTTGTCCCCAGTGCAGAGAGAGACCATCTTGCACATGAACTCGGTAAATGTCAGGAATGAAGCTGGGAGAGGTTTAAATCAGAAATGACTTTTTGCAACTGCTTGGATGTGCACTTTGGGAATGGTTGGGGGGGGGAGGGCGAGGTCCAGAACCTGTCAGCTGGCAACTTCCTCCTTAAGCTGCTGGCCTGCATGGGATGGAGGGGCTGCTGGGCATGGAGACTTGGTTTGTTTCTTCCAGAGACGCTGGGTGGCAGTTCTGTCTCAGGAGTATCCGACCTTGGCTTTTCATGCCAGCCTCACCAACCCTTTTGGAAAAGGTGCTTTCATTCAGCTCTTGCGGCAGTTTGGGAAGGTATAGTAATAATAATAATAATTAATAATAATTAATAATAATAATAACAACAACAAACAACAATAACAATAATAAATTAATAATAATAATAATAATAATAATAATAATAATGATGATGATGATGATGATGATGATGATGATGATGATGATGATGATGATGTTGGAAGGGACCTCGGAGGTCATCTAGTCCAACCCCCTGCTCAGGCAGGAAACCCTATACCATTTTGGACAAATGGCTGTCCAGTCTCTTCTTAAAAACTTCCAGTGTTGGAGCATTCACCGCTTCTGGAGGCAGGATGTTCCACTGGTTAATTGTTCTGTCAGGAAGTTTCTCCTTAGTTCTAGGTTGCTTCTCTCTTTGGTTAGTTTCCACCCATTGCTTCTTGTCCTGCCTTCAGGCGCTTTGGAGAATAGCTTGACTCCCTCTTCTTTGTGGCAGCCCCTGAGATATTG
The DNA here is from genome assembly GCF_001527695.2 of Protobothrops mucrosquamatus. NCBI lineage: Eukaryota > Metazoa > Chordata > Lepidosauria > Squamata > Viperidae > Protobothrops > Protobothrops mucrosquamatus. The sequence goes on from NW_015386428.1 coordinate 325,936, forward strand.
GAACACTGCTATCATGTCCCCCCTCGTCCTTCTCTTCGTTAAACTAGACATACCTAGTTCCAGCAGCCTTTCCTTATATGCTTTAGTCTTCAGTTCCCTAATCATCTTTGTTGCTCTTCTCTGCACTCATTCTAGAGTCTCAACATCTTTTTTACATCCTGGTGACCAAAACTGGATGCAGTATTCCAAGTGTGGCCTTACCAAGGCATCTTTGTGCTTCCCTTGAGCATCCTGAAGAATTCTGTGTTAGGTGGCCCGTCACTTCAATATGAGCCAGCCGTGTGCTGCGGCTGCCAAAAAAGCCAACGGCTGGTACAAAACATCTTGCTCTATTTCTTAGGACGTTCACCTTCAGCCTGCCTCATTCTCTCTGTGTTGTCCCTTAACAGCTACATGTCGATAAGAAGCAGATCAGCGTGGGCTTCATTGGATACCCTAATGTGGGGAAGAGCTCCGTAATCAACACGCTCCGCTCCAAGAAAGTCTGCAACGTGGCTCCCATTGCTGGTGAAACCAAGGCAAGCTTCTCCACAGATTCAGGATTAAAATGTGGCCATTGTGGTTGAGAGGTCTTCCTCTGCCAGAAGGCAAGGTCTTCTGCATCAGTGCGAAGCGTGTTCTCACTTCTAGGATTGCAGGGCTGGAGTGAAAGTGCCTGATGGGTAGTTCAGCATCCTCTGTACTTAAGGTCTTTATTTTTCCAGATGTGACAAATACCTGATAACTTGGAGAGGAGAGGCTGAACAAAACTTTTATCAGATGGCCGAAAGAACTCAAAATGGCCATGTTGGAACTAGCATGTAGAGCAGGGGTCTTCAAACTTGGCCCTTTGATGACTTGTTGACTTCAACTCCCAGAATTCCTCAGCCTCTGAGGAATTCTGGGAGTTGAAGTCCACAAGTCATCAAAGGGCCAAGTTTGAAGACCCCTGATGTGGAGTGAGAATCTTTGTGTCAACATGCTCAGCTGATTAGACAGCTACAGAAATTCACTGAAATGTCCTTACTGGAAAAAAAACCCCTTCCTCGCCATTTAAATGTGGTTCTGAGCTTTGCTGATGTGTGTGAACAGTAGAAAAGCTGCCTTTAGGGACAAGCAAAACAGGCTTGGATTTATTGTATGCCCTGCTGTCTAGCATGCTTGCGAAATAGCCTTTCCAAAGAAATAGCAGGTGAGGCGAGGACATTAAAGGGCTACTCACCTGTCTCCTGGCCATGAAGTTCTTGATGTTTACATCCTTGGACAATCTCAAGAGCTGCCGCCGTGTGTTCTGTTCCTTCTGAAATAAAAGACAGCCTGGCTTTACTTTTTCCTCTGCAGGTGTGGCAGTACATCACTTTAATGCGCCGTATTTTCCTCATCGACTGCCCAGGTGTGGTGCACCCCTCAGGAGACTCGGAAACGGATATTGTACTGAAAGGAGTGGTATGTATCAAGGGAGACATCGGGGGAGTTTTTTTCGGCCTTACTCTGACTTGGCCAGCCTTACTTAACCGTGTTTCCCCTAAAATAAGACCTACCTCGAAAATATGACCTAGCTTGATTTGTACACGTGTGCCCAGTATAAGCCCTACCCCCAAAATAAGCCCTACTTAAGATCCTGCCCACTCCATTGCACCTGGTTGCGCAAAATGGGGCGAGGCACACGGGTAAAAATCAAGCTAGGGTGGGGATGGGAGGGTGGAGCTGTCCCACGCACCCCGCACCCACTTAGGACAGTTGCAGCCAGGCCTCCTATGCCCCAACACCTGCCTTGCCTCGCCGGCCCACTTCTTCTGCGGCCACTCGCAGCTGCTCATTTGTCGGCCGTGACCAGGGGGGCGTTCTATCAGGTCCGCCTGATCTACCAGTTGCGTCCTTTTCTGGACCGGGACGCTTTGCGCACAGTCACTCAAGCTCTCACCTCCCGCCTGGACTACTGTAATGCTCTCTACATGGGGCTCCCTTTGAGGAGCACCCGGAGACTTCAACTGGTCCAGAATGCGGCCGCGCGGGCGGTGTTGGGAGGGACTCGTCGCTCCCTACATTGTGGCGAGGACGCGCTCGACGTGACCAATGGTCACCAGAAGGCTCACGCGAAATTCCACAATCAATGGTGCTTTAAAACGCTCCATGGCATCGGACCTGGTTACCTCCGAGACCGCCTTCTGCCACAGATTTCCTCCCATAGACCGGTACGCTCCCACAGAGTGGGTCTCCTCAGGGTGCCGTCGGCCAAACAGTGTCGGCCGGCGACCCCCAGGGGGAGGGCCTTCTCTGTGGGTGCCCCCACCCTCTGGAACGAACTACCCCCCGAGATCCGGACGATTCCGGATCTCCTTACTTTCCGCCGCGCCCTCAAGACATGGCTTTTCCAGCAAGCGGGCCTGACCTAGGGAGGATTTTACTTAGGGATGATTTTAAGAATAATTTTAATTGGAAATACAGCTTCTAATATTTGGTTTTTAATTTGGTTTTATAGGGGTTTATATATTTTTTGTATTCTGTATCTGTACTTGTTTTTAATATGCTGTGCACCGCCCTGAGTCCTGCGGGAGAAGGGCGGTATATAAATTAAATTATTATTATTATTATTATTATTATTATTATTATTATTATTATTATTATTATTATTATTATTATTATTATTATTATTATTATTATTATTATTATGAGCTTGCAGTGTGCTGCAGCGGCTAGAAAGGGCAATGCAGTCCTTGGCTGCATCAACAGAGGGATAGTATCTAGATCACATGAAGGACTAATGGAGGCTTTGTACTGCACTGCCTCCCCTTTTGGTCACCATGATACGAAAAGAATGAGTGCAGTGAAGAGCAACAAAGATGATTGAGGGACTGGAGGCCAAAGCGTATGATGAATGGCTCCAGGAACTGGGTATGTCTAGCCCAGGGGTAGGCAACCTTGGCTCTTTTATGACTCGTGGACTTCAACTCCCAGAATTCCTGAGCCAGCCATGCTGGCTCAGGAATTCTGGGAGTTGAAGTCCACGAGTCATAAAAGAGCCAAGGTTGCCTAATCCCTGGTCTAGCCTAATGAAGAGAAAGACTAGTGGTGACATGGCAGCAGTCTTCCAGGACATGAGGTGCTGCTGCAGACGAGGGGATTGGCTTATTCTCCAAAGCACCTGAGGCAGGGAAAGAGCTAATGGATGAAAGGTCATTAAAGAGAGATCCTTCCTAGAACTAAGCAGAAGTTTCCTGACAGTGAGAAGAATTAATGAGTGCAAAGGGCAGCCTCTGTGGACGCTCCATTGCTGGAGGTTTTCAGGAAGAGATTGGACAATGATTTGTCCAGAATGGTATAGGATCTCCTGCTTGAGCAGGGGGTTGGACTAGAAGGCCTCCAAGGTCCCTTCCAACTGTATTTTCTTCGTAGCCGTTGGAGATGTATGTGTGGAAATCTGTGCCTTTGGTAAAAGCTAGGAGTTTTTTCTGTAATTTCCAGGTTCAGGTAGAAAAAATCAAGTGTCCGGAAGACCACATTGCTACCGTGCTGGACAGAGCCAAGCCGGAATACATCAGGAAGACATATAAAATAGAGTCCTGGGAAAACGCGGAGGATTTCCTGAAGAAGCTAGCATTCCAGACTGGGAAGTTGCTGAAGGTGAATCTGGTCTTATGAGTGCTGAATAGCTGTTTGATTCAAGAGAAAGGAATTTGGAGCCCTTCGTGCGGACGTTTGCTCAGCAAGCGAGACGTTTCCTGAAGGAGGACCTGCTCCGGAGGACCCTTCTGGGAACAGCCAGAGGGGATAAGAGAGAAAAGTTGATTATGCTACAAGGGGGATGATGACTTGGTTGCTCATGGCTTGCTCTAGGGCAGGGGTAGGCAACCTTGGCTCTTTTATGACTGGTGGACTTCAACTCCCAGAATTCCTGAGCCAGCCATGCTGAGGGGAAAGGCAGAGGTTTCCAAGCTGAGCCATGCTGGCTCAGGAATTCTGGGAGTTGAAGTCCACGAGTCATAAAAGAGCCAAGGTTGCCTACCCCTGCCCTAGGAGGCTGAAATGGGCTTCGTGGTAATTTGGGGAGCTTGCCTTTGCCTTTGCATATTGGATGAACCGGGCCATCAGAGTACACAGTGGGGTAGTTTGAGGAGGTAGGGTATGAATCCAGCCCATAATTCCCCCCTCCCTCTGCACGCATCCTGCCCGGTGTCACGGCCCCAGGCCCCTTCACCATCAGGCTGTTCTCTTGGATCTCCTCTCTCCCCTTCTTCAGTTGTGACTGCTGGCCCTTCTGCCTTTGCAGGGCGGAGAGCCTGACCTGCACACGGCCAGTCGGATGGTGCTGAATGACTGGCAGAGAGGCCGCATCCCGTTCTTCGTGAAGCCTCCCAACGTGGAACAGGACTCTCCGGTAAGGGCTGCCAGAATAGCTTGTGTGTTCCTTTTCAAAGAGAGGAAGGAGGAATGGCTCCTCTCAGGAGCAAATACAAGAGCAGGAGTTAGCAATCAAACAGTATTTCAGCAGGACTGAGAACGGGCTGGTTTTGAAGGCAAGAACTTGAAATAATAGAAGTGTTCCTCCCCTTGTAAGGGGGCATCTTCCTGGGTCCCCATGAACATTCACTGTGTCTGTCTGGCCCAGGGGTAGGCAACCTTGGTTCTTTTAGGACTCGTGGACTTCAACTCCCAGAATTCCTGAGCCAGCCTGGCTCAGCTTGGAAACCTCTCCCTTTCCCCTCAGCATGGCTGGCTCAGGAATTCTGGGAGATGAAGTCCACGAGTCATAAAAGAGCCAAGGTTGCTTACTCCTGGTCTGGCCGTAAGAGGGCAGACAACGAGATGAGCCTTTTCTGTGCCTTTAAGTCTCCTCCAACTTTTTCACACAAGGCAAGGAGGGCCCACCTTACTTGGATAAAAATCACCCACACTTAAAAGGGTTTTGTACCATTGTTGTAATTATAAACTACTTGTGGGAGTAATTCAGAACAACCAATTTCAGTGTATAAGTAGTCCTTGACTTACAGTCATTCATTAGTGACCATTCAAAGGTACAACAGCACTGAAAAAAGAGATTCATGACTGACTGTCACATGGCTGTTGCAGTCTGGCCATGTGATCAAAATTCGGACGTTCGGCAACTGACTCATATTTATGACAGTTGCAGTGTCCCTACTTGTGATCTTCCGAGAAGCAAAGCCAGATTCACTTAACAATGGTGTTACTAACTTAACAACTGCAGTGATTCACTTAACGTTGCCAAGAAAGGTCATAAAATGGGACAAAACTGAATTTAACTGTCTTGCTTAGTAATTGAAAGTTTGGGCTCAGCTGCCATAAGTCAAGGACTATCTGTAATTGTCTTCCTTCTCTATATATATTCTGTTGTCAGAAAAAAAGGGCAACTGAGCCATCCCTATCTTCTTTTCAGGAAGATGGGAGGATTTGATGGTTGCTCATAAAGGGATTGGTGTACTTGACTATCCTTTCTCACGAATCTGGGTTCTGACTGGCACAGGTCAGGTCAGGATCCTGTGAGCCTTACTGAAGGCCTTCCCAAGTGGGAAATGGTGCCCAAATCATTTGGAGTTGAACAAGCCAATGGCAAAGTGAAGGGCGGGGATGGACGAGTAACCTGGCTTGCAGAGAGACTTCCATTGCTTAATTTCTCAGCCCGCAGATGCTGCCTCAGATGTGACGACAGGCCTGAGTCACAGTGAGAACTCGGGGATGAGAGAAGAACATGAAGGACAGGCTGGGAGTGATGAGTGCTCCAGCGTGGCCCCAAAATGGCCTTTGCCTCCAGTGCCACAAAACTACGAGAAGATCACAGTGACCTCTCAATTCTTGGAAGAGGATCTAGTTCCTGTGAATATACTGGGTGTCGGTGAAACAGACAGTGGTTCGGAGGAAGAGGAAGAAGAGAAAGAGCAGAGTTCACCACATGGGAGGCCAACTTGTGAGGCTAGCCCCAGAGAAGATCCAAAGGTAGTACTTAGGTCCCTGGACGAGAAGATTGCCAAGTACAAGAGATTCCTGGATAAGGCAAAGGCCAGGAGATTTTCAGCAATAAGGTAAGGCATCTGACTGTCTTGGTTCATCTGATTGGGCAGAAAGAAGGGCCTAAGACACCCACTCATCACTGTAACTCAAGACTGACCAATCCTCAACCCTTTCTTTCCAGCATCGGTTGCAGCACCCAGTTCATAATTAAATTCCAGGCACCATCTGTTTCTGTGCACGGATGAGTGGTCTTCAGGGGGTTGAAAGATGCACATTTGAGTTCTCTGCCCCCTTGCATGAAACAAAAGGGGCTGTTTTGGTCTGTGCAGGGACCACGTCACTCCCACTGCAGTCGTTAAGTGAGACATCACAGGTCTGTGACTTGCAATTTTACTGCCAGTTTCTCCGTTGGCTTTTTTTTTTTTTTGAAGCTGGCTGTAAATCATGCAGATGGTGAGCACCTGACTGCCGGATGCTGCAACAGTCATAAATATCTGTTGGTTGTGAAGCACCCACATTTCAGTCACGTAACCACAGAGATGCTGCAACAGTCCTAAGTGCAATGACTTATTGTAAAGTTACGGTACTTTTTCATTGCTGTTGTAACTGAACTGTTGCTAAACTGTTAGCAGTCGTTAAGCAAGGACTGCCTATACAGCCTTCTCCAGAGTCAGGTCTTTCCATGTGCCCGAAATGAGATAATTTGAGACTTGTCATTTGTACATTGAGAATACTGGGTTTATTTCTTCAGTGATCCATCTGTTGGTTTTCTTGGCTGTGTCCCCAGCTGCTTATTTCTAAAGCATATATTCTACATTGTATTTTTTCAACTTATGATGATGATAAGAGAATTAGGCTGTCCTATTAAACTTAAGGCTGTACAACTGCTAGAGCAGGGGTCCTCAACCTTGGTCACAAGACTTGTGGACTTCAACTTCCAGAAAGCTGGCTGAGGAATTCTGGGAGTTGAAGTCCACAAGTCTTAAAGTAGCCAAGGTTGAGGACCCCTGTGCTAGTGGAATGGGGGAATCAGATTTAGGTAGAGTCTTAACTATTTGCTTGTTCTCCTACCTAGAATCCCCAAGGGGCTGAATGAAAAAATATTTGCAAAATCAGAGTTGGATTCAGTGGCTGTTGAAACTCAGAAGACTAGAGGTATGGTGGCTCCTTCAGCAATATCTGCATCCTGTGCACATTTTATAACTTTGTTCTTATAAAGGGCCAGTGCTGGCTTCATTCCACTTGACGCACTTATGCCACAGAATTCTGTGTTGCAGTGCAGATAGTAGAGTTCTCCACAAATTTCTTTTCAAAATGCTCAACTGTTACTAATCTGCATGGATTTTGACCAGCACCGAGTACTGGTTGTTAAAGAATGACTATGAAAAAGTGTAGTTGCCCTCTTGTTCACTTTGGAGAGCTTCCCAAATGCATCTGTGTAGCCTAGAAAGCTGCAGTAGATAGGACCACACCTAGCCTGGAGAATACTTTTTCTCATGCAGTTTTGAGTGACCTACTTTGCTTCTTGAACATATTTAAGGTCATCCATCAGAGAAAGGGGGGGCCAGGAAGCTGTCATTTTATGTGGAAGGGGAGCACAGCTATCCCATTCTGAAACAGTTTTGTCCTTTACTGGAAAACTCTATGTTGCTCAGTGTTTCGTTCTTCAGGAAGAGCTTTATCTCTATTTGTCTCTATCTATTCTTGACATGCTACTTTTAGGAAAACAGAGAGAGAAAAAGAAAAGGAAGATATCAGAGGGAGAGGAACAGCAGAGTTCCAGCGCCTGCAAGAAACTGAATTCAAAGGAGGTAAATGTCAGCCGTGAAAACTGGCTGAGTGGGTTTGGGACAGTCACTTTTCCTTAGCTCAAACCATCTTATGGAATTGTTCTGGGGAAAACAGGAGGCAGGAGCATTACGTGGGTTACCTTGAGTTCTACAGAAACTAAAAGCAGGATGTAAATCGGTTGTTCTCTGCGGTTTTCATAAGGTGCAGCCCAAGGGAAGTGTGTTCATTTTATGTGGCATAGTTGTCATGTAGTGTGGATTTTAAAAAGAGAATTGTAGTAGGGCTTATGTGTGGGAAAAACATTTTCTTTTGGGATAGTAAGTTACAGTTATTACATTGTCCATTGTCTTGGATTGTTCCAAAACTTTTGTTTTGCCTTTGCAGAAGAGAAGAGCAGAGCGGCAGCAGCACACAAAGAAAGTCGGTGTTCGATATTATGATACTCATAACATCAAAAATAGAAACAGGAACAAGAGGAAAGTTGACACTGGAGGCCAGAGACTTACAACCTAAGATAAATCAATAAAGATACATTTTGAAATTGTTATCTTTATAAATCCACATAGTAAACATTCACCACATGAGACTGTTGGTTACCAGTTGGGATCCTTACAAAAGACTTTGCCCATCAGTGTGAAAAGTAAAAATCAAAGTAGCAGAAAGGGCAAATGTTCTTACTACTTTTGGCATATATGGCTGGTAAAGGAGAAGTTGATCAGGAGGCGTGATGATCGCCAGTTAAACCACTACATCAGGTTTCAGGAGTCAGGATGAATTTTAATGCATTTTGTACAGCCCTTGTTTTGCAATTGGGCAGAGTCCTGCACAGAACTAAAATACTACTGGCAATTTTTTTTTTAAATTTAAAAAAAGCGCCTCTATTATTTACCTCCAGTAAATATGAATTGAAAAAGCAAATCCCAAGCCAGTTGAGATTCTTTTTAAATGTGCAAGAACAGTATTTGAATGTATGTTGATTCAGACGAGGTGGAACAATTTAGATGCAGGTAGATTCTGGATTCTTTCAGGAAGAATTCTCTACAGCCGAGTTCTCCTTTCCCCCTCAAGGCACTTTTTGCACTGGGCTGACAGAAAGCTTACTTCTTCGGTGCAATGATGCCTTCCAGCTGTGCCTAAAATAAAGTAGTTAACCAGTCAGGACTTATGCATTGTGCCAAAAGATACAAAACTGTTGGGAGACAATGGTACTGCTGGGCATGAAGGAGATACATTGCGTCAAATATTTTAGCCGTGGGCCATTCTGCGACAGGATAGGGTTGGCTGAGAAAGGAAAGCATATTTGTTAAGTTTGAAAAACAAAATCCTGAGTGGGCTTTTTTTCAGAGACTTCAACACCACAAGGAGTGTAAATTGGCCAGGTCCAATTCATCCTAAGACACAAAACATATCCAGGCAGTCCTCAACTTACAACCAGTTGCATATGGTTGAAGTTACAATGCACTCGCCAAAATCTATGACTTGATTTGAAAGTTATGATGGCAGCAGCACCCTGTCACATGATCAAATTTCGGGCACTTGGCAACATCCTACAATGGTCCCCAACCTACCGTCACCAGGAATAGCTGGCAAGCCCCACCCCACTCACTAGCGCCGTGTGGGCATTAGCGGCCCCATTTGCGCATGTGGGCGCCAGCACGCGCTCCATGGGTGTGCATGGCCCACTTGTGCATGCACATGCATGCTAATGCTGCTGTCGTGCGTGTGCCTGGAGCCCCACATGCTCCACATTTCCCTACTGCTCCCTTTCCTTCTGGGTTGCCAAGCTGGGAAGGTTGGGGAACTCTGTCCTACATGGCAAAAAACACTGAATAAAACGAATTCATTTAAATCAAGTCTGATCAGGCAGTGACCTGCTTAACAACCAATTCTGGGCTGAATTGCGGTCGCGGGTCAAGGAGTACCTGTATTGTGCCGGGAAGGTGGAGTAAGGTGACTCCAATCAGGATTCCTTCCTCCCACTAAGCACAGCAGCCCATTAAAACCAGAAGGCTCAGTTTGTGTCTTCCCTAACCTTGAGCTGCTGATTAGTCCGTTTCAGGAACTGGACCTCCTCGGTGTGCTTCTTCTCTTCCACCTGTCGCCTTTCCAGTTCCCGCTTTTCAACGGCTTCACACTTGGCCTTCTGCTCGTTCACCTGCCTCTCCAAGTCCCGCTTCTCATCCTCGAGTTCCGCAATCTGGAGACGGAGAAGATACCGGATGGGGGGCCTTGAAGCAAGGCTGCCACTTGCTCTGCTCTGCTGGGGCAGCCTAAGCCTGGACTCTGCCTGGGCTGGATGGGCACCTGCCGGGAGGCCGAGTAGCTCCGGCTGACCTTACCTTCTTTTCCATGTCGGATTTGCCCTGCTCGGCCTGCAGGGCCTTCCTCATGCCGAAGGCCACGCTGCTCTCGTACAGCGTCTGGTAGGCCGCGATGGTCATCCGGATCTCATCCCGTACGCGCAGCAGCAGCAGCCCACGCTCAGCGCAGTTGATGGTCACTTGCCGGATCAGCTCGTCTGCGGGGGCCGGGGGTGTGTGTGGAAGTCAGGCGACGCCAGCGGCCCCCTCCTCCCTCCCCTGGCTCCCCTCTCCCCCCCTCCGTGGTCGCTCACCGAAGCACTGGGAGTAGAGCTCGCGCCGCACGGGGCAGATGCCGGTCTCGCGTGCCTGGCGCTGCTGCAGCTTGAGGTCCAGCTGCTCCTGCAGGTGCACCACGTCCATGCGCGTGCTGGGCGTGCTGGAGACCTGCTGCACCCAGAGCTGGTTCTCCTCCGTCCATTCTCTGCAGAGGGAGGTGCAGGTGAGACGCTGCTCGGGCGCCCCGCTCCCCCCCGTGAGCCCCCCNCCCCCAATCCCCCCCACTCCCCCGCGTGGCTCACCGCGGCGGCAGGATGGCGTTGAGGATCTCCTCGGCCTGCTTGCTGGGGTCCACCGAGGGCGACGGCGCCTTGCCCTTGGGCGGCGAGACGGGCCCCGCCGGCACCGACAACTGCGGGGTCCCCTTCAGCGGCCGCGCCTGCGGAGCGGCGGAGCGATCAATCCCCGGGGGCGGCCGCCTCCCCTCCGCCCCCGGTCCCTCGTCCCCCCCTCTCCCCGCCTACCTTGGGCGAGCGCTTCTCGGTGTTGCGGCTGACCAGCACCGGCGTCTCGTAGCGCAGGAGGGAGTCCGCGGGGGGGATCATGGCGGCTGCTCCAGGCCCGACCGGCGCCGAGCCAGTTGCGCCGCCGTTGCCACGGCCACGGGGACGCCGGGGGCGGGGCGGGCGGGAGCAGGCGCAGGCGCACAAAGGCCTTGACGCAAGAAACCGTCCTCGCCGGCCTCAGCCAATCACGGGCCGCGTCGCGCTGACAAGTCACGAGGCACGCCAGCGAGGGCGGAAGCGCTTGGTCGAGCGCTTCCGGGCCGTGCGGAGGCGGCGGCGGCCTAAGGGTGGAAACCAGGAACTGGGAGCCGGTGAGGCGCCATGGAGGAGTCGGAGCGGCGGCGGCGGAGGCACCGGAAGCGCAGCCCGCGGGGAAGCCCCCGGGAAGCCGACAGGTGAGCGCCGAGGGCGGGGGCGGCCCGGGCGGGCGGGAGACGGTGGCGGGCCCGGGCTTGGTGCCTGACGGGGTTTGTGTCGTTGGAAGGTCGCAGTCGAGGAAGAGGCGCCGGTCCTCGGGCAAAAAGAGCAGGTCGCCGCCGGCCCGGGAGAAGCGGAGCCGGAGTCCGCGACACGCGGGCGTCAGGATAAAGCAGGTACGCGGCTGGAGGAGCCGGTGCGGGGTGCCCGGGGTGGGCGGGGGGAGAGTCCGCTATCCGCGTGGCCGGCAGGCCGGAGGCTCTTGGTCTGCCTGCAGTGAGGCCCCGGCCGTAGGCGAGGCGGCTGATCTCGGGTCGGGGCCTCGCAGCCGCCAGCCCAGCCTCTCGGTGCCAGGGTTCTAGTTCTGGCGCTGGGCGGCCCTCGGTTCCACCGGAAGGTTGGTTCCGTTGTCCAGCTGCCCTTAGCCCAGTGTTTCTCAACCTTGACAATTTTTGAGGCATGTGGACTTCAACTCCCAGAATTCCACAGCCAGCAATGCTGGCTGTGGAATTCTGGGAGTTGAAGTCCACATGCCTTAAAATTGTTAAGGTTGAGAAAAACTGCCTTAGCCGTTAGGTATACCATTCGGTTACATTTGGTCGTTCAGTGATTCAAATGTTAGCGATGCTTTGCGGCCACCTATTTTAATCAGCTCCTTCTAATTTGAATAATAGTGAACTCTTATCAAATATAGCTGGGAATCCAAAAACAGTTTTTTTATCTTTGTTCCCGAGTTCCACTTGTAGGTATCTATCTATTCCTCCACTGTTATAGGAGCCGGAGGATCATTCTCGGAGGGGACATGAAGAGCGGCAGAACCAAGAGCGCTCAGAGCTTGAACACAGGCAACGAAAAAGCAATAGAGAGAGGTACCGGGATCATTCAGGTCGAAGGAAGTTCACTAAGGAACAGGCCGAGAGCCGTGGAAGGGAACAGGATGGCCGCCATCTCCTGGATCAGCAGGCGGATAGGGAATTCTATAATGACAGGCGGCGGCAACATCGTCAACAAATGGAAGCAAGTGGAGACGAAGAAAATAGTGAGGGAAGAGGGCCCAGCAACAAGAACACGGACAAGGAGGCTAGCAAAAAGGAAAAACCAAGCTTTGAACTATCTGGTGCTCTTTTGGAAGATTCCAATACTTTTCGTGGTGTTGTGATCAAATATAGCGAGCCCCCAGAAGCACGCATTCCCAAAAAGCGATGGCGTTTATATCCCTTCAAGAACGACGAGGTTCTTCCTGTTATGTACATTCACCGGCAGAGTGCTTATCTGTTGGGAAGGCACCGGCGCATTGCTGATATCCCTATTGACCATCCCTCATGCTCTAAACAACATGCTGTTTTTCAGTACCGGTAAGTTCTTGATCCAGGGGGATGAGTGAAGTGGAGAGTGGGATTAGCTGTTTACGGCAAGATTTCTCAAGCTGTGGGCCACAGCTCCCTGGGAGGTTTTGAGTGAATTTGACAAGAGCTACAAAAATTTAGCTTGTACAGGCAGACTTTCTCTGGACAAGCTGGCTGCCCATTCTACTCTCTCCCTATTTAGGTTGTTGTGGTAGCAACAATAGCAGCAGCAGCAACAGTCTCTTTCCCACACTGACTCTGACCTCTGGAGCCTGCTGCTTGCTGCCCCTTTGTGTTTTCCCACCCAGCCTGCTATACTTCCTTCTTCCCTCCCACTGATGAATGAATTAAGGGGTCTTAATGCCATTTACACTGCCATCACCTTTCCAACCAAGATGGACAGAAGCTAAACATGTTTTTCCTGTTATTCTGCATTCTCAGTGGCTGCTTTGGTAGTCCAGGCTTCTTAACTGCTGCTTGGTCTGTAGAAGAGAAGGCAGGTGTAAGGAGAAGAGAAGATGGTCTGGCAGGTGTAATGGGCAACAATGGGCTCAAGCCCCTGGACAGAGGTGGCAGTTACTGCTGCCATGATAGCCAAAGTAAAGTAGCCAGAGAACAGAGTATGTAGGCAGGTTCTAACAGAGCTCTGTGCCTGTGCCTGGAGAAAGTTTAATTTTTCTATATTGACAGCTATGTCCATGCTGCTGTTACTAAGGACATCATACAAACTCACTTAGTAGGAGAGTGAACAGAACAAGAATGAAAATTAGAGAAGTCAGAATAAACTTTATTAATTTATCTAGATGTACAGGAAAGGGATTGGCATTGCTTGTGCACATTCTTGACAAATTCGTATTGGTGCAAAACAAAGGGAAGGATGGCAGAGGAGTAAGCAAGAGAAGAAGTTGCAAGTCAGTTGGTTTATTTACAGTCTACATCAGTTTTGTGTCTTTCAGCTGTTTTGAAGACCACAGATTCCAGAGTTGATGTGAATAGTTGACACTAAATTAGGGAAGGCCAATCTGGAATATTTGGAGAAGGGATGCCATGGGCACCTAGAAAAATTAGTCTTGAAGAATAGAGTACAGGGAGCAAGAAAAAAAAATGGAGTTCCAGAACAGGAGAACTTGGGTGGTTATGGAGGAAAGAAAGAAGAGGAAAGAAGACACATATCATCCTGATCAAATGTTAATGTTACTAGCTCACATAGCTTATTTGGTAAACGGAATCCACAGTTATTTGAGTCTGCTCCTATCAAAACCTGTTTCCAGTTATTGCATAGATGGTTCAACGTTTTTTGTATAAAAAAAATGCAAAAATGGTATTTGGTTTCAGAAGAAGGCTCTGCAGCTAGAGGAAGCTTGCGTAAAGTTCAGGCAGAATATAGTACAGTCGTAAAATACAGGGCATGAAAAAGGCAGCCTCTTTATGCCTTTATAAAGAAACTACAAATAGACTACTACAACCACATGGAATCAGCGTAGCACATAAGCCAACTAAAGCCCTTCAAAACATCCTAAGTAAACCCAAAATCCAGCAATCCGAAAACCCAGAAGAAAAAAACAGGAGTCATCTACAACATACAATGTAAGGACTGCAACAACCACTATGTAGGACAAACAGGCAGACGACTGGCAGAACGCATCCACGAACACCAACTGGCAGTCAGAAGGCATAATGAAAATTCTTTAATTTCACAACATATAGACAGATTTAACCATAGTTTCAATGGGGAAAATGTGACTATCCTAGACCAGGCCAAATCCAAAAATGCCAGGGAATTTCTAGGAGCCTGGCACTCTGACAAATCGGCCATCAATAGACACATAGACATTAACAACATCTATAGAGTATGCAAAAGAGAATATCAACCAGTCCAAAAGAGAAAAAGACTCCAGCACTTCTCCACCAGCAATCAGCACTAGATTAGCTCTAAGGTCACCTTCAGACCAACAGTCAAGTAAGCAATAACCCAACCAAGAAACTGCCACAGAGACATTAGTAAACAGCCCAACCAAAGAATCCCTCAGACCACCCCCTCCCAGACAGGACAGACACCAGAATATAAACTGACAGCAAACAGCCCTCCTTACCAGCACTATGATGTTACCTAGTTGGGTAATGAAAGGTCTGCAAGAAAACAAGCTCAGAGAGCACCAAGGACCCCTCATTTATAAAGAAGACATGATATAATGTAACAGAATGAATGTAAAGTACAAAGGAGAAAGGAATAAACAGGCTGTGATGGCAATTGGGGCTGGGATTGCCATCACTAAGTAAAGTATGACAGAACACGATGGCCAGAACTTTTGAGGACCAGTTATATGTCCATTTTTTCAGTGCTACTGAAATTTTGAATGGTCCTTCAACAAATGGACATAAACTGAGGACTACCTGTAAAATTACTTTAACACTGCCTGACTTCGGACCAGTCATTCTCTTTCAGCCCAATCCATCTCACAGAGTTGTAGGGAAAATAGGAGAAAGGTGTGTTGGGATATGTTCTCCACCTTGAGTTATTTGTAAAAATAAAGGCGGGTACAAATAAATGCTTCATGGTAATCGAGAAATGGAATGGGATTTTTTTTAGTAGATAGGGAAGAGGAGAATTGAATTGACTGGAGAGGATGGTGCTTAGGAGAGACTTGAATAAACTACTTGCCTAAAAAGCAGCTGAAGAATCGGTGATAAATACAGATAGTCCTTGACTTACCAACAGTCATTTCCTGACCATTTGGAGTTACCGTGGCCTTGGAATGGATGCTTGACAGACAGCTCCCATTTACGACCAGTCATGGTTCCCACGGTCACATGACCACAATTTGTGGAAAATCGGGTTTGCTTAGCAACCCTGGTGATTCACTTAACATGTCAGAAAAGCAAGTCTAGTCACATGGCTTCCTTAGGACTGCAACCTCAAGGACTACTTGTGGAAAAAGAGGGTAGCCTTTAAGAAAAGAGAAAACCACTTTATAAGAGGAGAGGAAGGCAGGGCCCATCAAGGATTAGTGTTAGAGGAGTTCCAGAGATTTTTCTACACAAGGATAATAAACCATCTCCAGGCTGGGAGACCCAAGAGCTGCCGTTTGAGGAATGTCATCTTGAACAGTTTGGTTTTGCCCCGTGTTCCACAAATCTCGGAAAGCCTGGCGGCTCTGCTCACGACCTGGGCTTAAAGGAGCCTCTAGTGTCTTGGATATCTTTTGTAGTTTGTTCCTGGCACATATGCCTTTTTTCTTTCATTTCACTGTAAGCCGCTGGGAGTTGTGCAGCCACTCAATCCACTGACATAAACTGCCTTTTCCCCATCTGGGCACAAAGGCCTCCAGCTATGGAATGAAAAGGGATCTGGTGTTTTTGATCTCTCTTTCTCTCTCTAGAGCTACGTGAGAGGCTGAAGGAATCCGACATTGTATTCCTGGATCATTGGGCATTAACTGGCGTGGGTTTCTTTTCTTTCTTTTTTTGCAAGGCTGGTGGAGTATACCCGTCCCGATGGCACAGCGGGTCGGAAGGTGAAACCATACATCATTGACCTCGGCTCCGGCAACGGCACCTTTCTGAATAACCAGCGCATCGAGCCTCAACGCTATTACGAACTGAGAGAGAAGGACGTGCTGAAATTTGGCTTCAGCAGCAGGGAATACGTCCTCCTCCATGAATCCTCCGATGCCACCGAGGACAGTCAGAAGACGGAGGAGGAGGAGGAAGAGGAGGAAGAATCCACCTGAGGACCGGCCGACAGCGGGTCACTCTGGATCCAGTCGGATCCGTCTGGTGGACCTTGGAGCCCGGAGGCTCTGGGTGCCCCGGCTGCCTTAACACCTGGAGACTCCTCAGGGGGAGATTGCTAGACGGGGTGATGGGCCAGGAAGCCCCATTTTTGCTTTGGGGCAATCTTTTCTTAAACGTTGGATGCCGTTGTAGGATTCGGTGGCATCAGGGAACTTTTCCCAGCGCATGTTTCGTGATAAAACCTCTTTTGAGCAGCCGGTCCTCCTGAACACGCGGGGCCGCCATTTACAGTTAACAAAACCTGTTCGTTTTCCCTTTTTTTTTTTATTGCTGGTGCAGTTTGTTTAAAAATAGATGCTTTTTGGTTAAGAGAATACGGAGTCCCGTGTGTGTTCTTCGTCCGTCGCCCCCTTTCCGCTGCGTTGACCTACACCCCCCCCCCCGGCTAGGGTTGCCAGGTGTCCACTATTTGAGTGGACAGTTCACTTTTCACATTATGTTCACTATTTTTTTTCACAAAATAGTGGACATTTTTTTTATTCAAAAGCTTTAGGATGAAATGGTACGTAATCTAAAGCTGTACAGCAGGGGTAGTCAACCTTGGCTTTTATGACTCGTGGACTTCAACTCCCAGAATTCCTGAGCCAGCACAGCTGGCTCAGGAATTCTGGGAGTTGAAGTCCACGAGTCATAAAAGAGCCAAGGTTGACTACCCCTGCTGTACAGTCTACTTTTTTTACTACTTAACACCCCCCCCCCGCTTGTCCGCTATTTTTTGGAAGCAGACCTGGCAACCCTACCCCCCACTCCCCCCCACCCCCACGGGGGGCCACCGGGCCTGTCTGGGTGGGGGCGGCGGGGCCTCTCCGGCTCTCCCTGGAAGGGGAGGAGCCGAGCTCGCCCCCCGCCCGCCCGCCCGCGCTTGGGCCGCCCCGGGCAGCAATCGCGGCCTGCCTTCCTCGCTTCCCCGCGCGGCTGAGGCGGCTTCCCCGAACCGGGGCCTCCTCTGCCCGGACGCGGGAGGGGCGCGGCGGCGGCCTCCGGGCGAGGGCGCTCCAGGACGCGGCTCCTCCTCCTCCCGCCGCGCCACGCTCCGCCCCTGCCGGCCTGCCCGCCCGCCCGCCTCTCCGCTCGCCGCCTCCTCCTCCTCCGCCGGCCTGGTCGCG
Source organism: Protobothrops mucrosquamatus (assembly GCF_001527695.2). Lineage (NCBI taxonomy): Eukaryota > Metazoa > Chordata > Lepidosauria > Squamata > Viperidae > Protobothrops > Protobothrops mucrosquamatus. The sequence continues at coordinate 343,482 of NW_015386428.1, forward strand.
GTGGGCCTGCTGGGCGCGGGCGGGCTATGGCGGCGTTGCACGGGGCGAGCGCCAAGGCCGGCGCCCCGCCGCAGATCCCGGACACCCGCCGCGAGCTGGCCGAGCTGGTCAAGCGCAAGCAGGAGCTGGCGGTGAGCCCCGCGCGGGGGGGGGGCGCTGGGGAAGGGGGGGGCGCTGGGGCGGGAGGGAGGCAGCGGGGTCCGAAGGGGGGGGCAGCGGCGGCGGAGGACGACCCCCACCACCACCCCGCCCTCCCCCGCTAGCCCGGCCCGCCCTTCCTTCCTTCCCCCTCGCGCGCGCAGGAGACGCTGGCCAACCTGGAGCGGCAGATCTACGCCTTCGAGGGCAGCTACCTGGAGGACACGCAGATGTACGGGAACATCATCCGCGGCTGGGACCGCTACCTGACCAACCAGAAGTGAGCGGGGGGGGTCTCTGGAGGGGAGGGAGGGAGGGAGGGGGCGCCCCCTCGCCCACCCACCCCTCGCCCGCCCCGCCGCTGCCCGCCTTTCTCTCTGCCCTCCCCTCTTCCCCCCCCCCCAGAAACTCCAACAGCAAGAACGACCGTCGGAACCGGAAGTTCAAGGAAGCGGAGCGGCTCTTCAGCAAGTCCTCGGTCACCTCGGCGGCCGTAAGTGGGGGTCTCCCTGCGGGGCGGGGGGGATGCGGCGAGGGGCGCGCTGCTCCCGCTGACCCCCTGCCTCTCCTCTGCCCCCCAGGCGGTCAGTGCCTTGGCTGGAGTTCAGGACCAGCTGATTGAGAAGCGTAAGTTTGGGGGTCCCCTCGGCTCCCCCTCCCTTTGGCCCGAGACCCCAGCCGGGCTCTGGGTCACCGAGCTCGGGGCTCCCGCCTTTCTCCCCCCTCCAGGCGAGCCCGGCAGCGGCACCGAGAGCGACACTTCCCCGGATTTTCACAACCAAGAAAACGAGCCGAGTCAGGAAGAGGTGGAAGAGCTGGATGGGTCCATTCAGGGGGTGAAACCCCAGAAAGCGGCCTCTTCTGCCTCGGGGGGCCACCACAGTAGCCACAAAAAGCGGAAGAATAAAAACCGGCACAGGTGAGGTGGGCGGGCTAGAGACCCCGAGGAGCTTCTTTCTCCAGGTCTTGGTCCAGGTCTCCAGCTGGACCCCCCTGAGCCTCTGGAGAAGGAAGCGTGTTCCCAACATTTTCTCTTGAACGGTCATAGTTCAATATTCCTCACTGTGTCACCCCACAGCCAGGTACGTTAGGGTCAGGGTTCACCCCATGAGCTCAATGGCCAGGCGGGGCTTTGAATCTGGCGCCTGATCCCCGGCTGAGGAACTCTCTTGGGGTTCAGATGGAAAAGCCTCAGAGGGATCTCCTACCCCAAGGGAGATCCATAAATCAGCAGCAGTTTTCTAGCGACTCTGTCCCCAAAAGAGACCTCCCTTCTTCTCTTAAAGACGTAACCAGTTATGTTGCCAGGTTAATCCAGAAATGACATTTTCCTGCTAAAATCAAGAACTATCTCCGCATGCGGTCTACTCTGTGCCTAACGCAGGGAAGCGGCTCTGCCCCAGCCGTCACACAGTCTTGAAAGGGACAGTGGAGGAGGGGATGAAAGTGGCGGTGCAAAGAGGAGAAATGGGACTGTTGTTATTATATGTATTTTGTTTAAGTTGCAAACGTCTGATGACAACCCTTTCCGTGTAGTGAGGTTTTCCTTATTGAGAATTGGAAATCTTCCAATAACTGGATGCTGGCCTTCTTCAAGGCAGGGAAGTACTAATAGACAAAAAAGCTCAACACCGGAAATTCTGTTCTGAAAGATGCCAGGTCTTCCCATTCATAAGCCGGGAGAAAGCCGTGGAGATGTGGGTTGGGCTGGACTTGGGCAGAGTCTTCTCCATGCCCAGAGCTACACCTGAAAGTGGAAGCAGGCCCTCTCTTGGCTGTTGCCCCCGGCCCAGCATTTCCCCTAATCCAGGCTGGTGTTCTGCCTTCTCAAGGCCGGGCACTGGGTCCCTTCCATTTCCGTTTTCTTCCATTCTGCCCAGGCAGTCCAGCCAGAATCTTGTGGGGAGGCTGGCATGCAGGGTCTTGCCCACCCTTTACCCATGTAGCTGTTTGCTGCTTCTTTCAAGCATTATGGGAGGTTCCCATCTTGCTTTTCTTTCCAAGGTTGCTGATATTTGTCCCTGCAGCGTCATAGGGTTATTTTGGGGTAGGGGGCTTCTGGGGGAATGGGGGCGATCTTGGGTGGATTTTATATTTCAAGATTACAATGATGTGTTGCCTGCTCTTTTTTTATTTTTAAATTTCGCTAGGGTGCTAATCAACTAATTGATTTAATTCCTTAGTGTATTAATTTCTATTGCTTTCTTCTTTTCGAATGCTGCCCCTCAGCCCGTCTGGCATGTTTGATTATGACTTTGAGTAAGTTTGACTTGATTTGACTTAAGTGTTTGTGCTATGATGTCCGCGGGTAGCCTTCTCTCTTCCCCTTTGCCACCCTCCTTCAACTTCCCCACGTGCGCTTTCAAAACCATTCTAATCCATAGTTTATCTGTTTAATTGTAGGTATGTATATTAGGTTAGGCTGGCAAGTTTTTAAAAATACAGACAAAAGCACAACGGAGGTAACTTTTTATTTAATAACCTTGGCTAAACAAAATTAATTTGGCTACCCTCTTTGCTTCTTTATGTCACTTTGAAAAGCAGATAAACTCCTACTGAATTCTGAAAACTGATTTTTGTTGCTTTGCTTTCTGAGGCCTGCAGATAAGGCAGTTTCCCAAATGCAGAAAATACAATTTGATTCTTACTGGTGTCACTAAATCCTCTGGCTACGTTTCCTTCTCCCTCCTCTCCTCCCCCCCCCCCGCTGCCTCCTCCCTCCTCCTCCTCCACTAGGTTCTATCTTTAACATGCTAACCCAGCAGATGACGAGTTCCCAGGGTCTCTGGATGCTGCCTAACTCTCTAATGTATTTCTTCTGATTGTCGGGTGGAATCTGCTTTTCGGTGCCATTGGGAGGTGGGTGGGAATGCTACCCTGGGCTGTCCATCTCAGGCTTGTCCCTTTGCTGATGTGGCCGAGACAGGGACTGCCTTTCTAGCCACCAGTAGGCCAATACTCCCTTCTTCCTTCCTCCCATTGCAGGATTGATCTCAAGTTGAACAAAAAACCACGAGCTGTAAGTATCCCTCCTCTTTTCCTTCCCCGCCCATCTTTCAGTTACTGCACAGTTCTGGGTAGGGTTGAGGTGAAGCTTGCTTAAAGGCAGGGTTAGGCAACCTTGGCTCTTTTATGACTCGTGGACTTCAACTCCCAGAATTCCTGAGCCAGCATGGTTCAGCTTGGAAACCTCTCCCTTTCCCCTCAGCGTGGCTGGCTCAGGAATTCTGGGAGTTGAAGTCCACCAGTCATAAAAGAGCCAAGGTTGCCTACCCCTGCTTAAAGGGGAGGAGAGAGTCCTTCTTGCAGCCTCTGCCTTGGATGGCCGAAGGGCAGCATTGTTGGAGGGGGTGTGATGGGAGCTTGAAGCAGGGTTTTCCAGGGTTGGCCCTGCTCTACTGCAGGCACCCTGTGGTGCTAGTCCTCAGCTCCTTTGGGTGGGAAGTGGTGCCCCTCCGGTTTGTGCTGGTGTCCCCAGTGATGTTCACTGTGCCCTTGTGCCCACAGGACTACTAGTGGTCCTCCGGGATGAATCTTCCAGGAACTTTTCTCCTTCCTTCCTTCCTTCCTTCCTTCCCAAGAGACTGAATAAGCACAAGACCGGCTCTTTCCTGCAGCAGCCTGCACACCAGCGGCACTGCTGGCCGAAACAGCTGCTGCCGATTCATCACACATAAAATCCACGAAGTCCAGTCCTCTCTACTCGCTGCCATCTTCTGGTTGAATTGTTTTGTCTTATGTATTTGGCTCTTTTTTTAAACAAAAAATAAATAAACTTTATTTAATTTTTCCATTTGTTAAAGATTAAGACAAATTGTCTGCTAGATGCTTTTATTCTTCAGAGCCGGAATAGTTTTTCAGACTGGGAAGGCTGATTTCATTTTACTCTGAAACGCTTGCTAACAACGTGAGGAGAAAACATGGATGTGTGGGGCAAGCAGTCTCCTTTTTCATACGTATGTCTCCTTATTGTAAATAAAACAAAATCTCCGCTCACTTTAGCTTGTTTCCTGGCTGACCTCATATCTCACTTGAGAGCTATAGAATGCTTAACCAAAATCAGGGGATATTCTAAATTGTGCTCATGCACAAGTATTAAAGCATAGTCTGGTCTACTAGTGAGGGCACCAAGCTAAAAACTGGGGGATTTGAGTTCTAGTGCCGCCTTAGCCTGGAAACCTCAGCCCAACCCACCTCACAGGGTTGTTGCAGGGAAAATAGGAGGAAGGAATATCAGGTATCTTTGTTGCCCTGAATTATAAAGGATAATGGGATAACAAACCACAATGGCTTGGCTTGCAATACAGAAAGATACAGATGAACTTCCCTTGGCCTCCCTCAATTAATTGTTCTCACTATCAGGAAATTTCTTCAATTCTAGGTTCGCTACTAGGACAGCTAGAACCCTCTGCTGTTGAGCCAGGTGCCACCTATTCTATACCTGTGCATTTGGTTTTTCTTGCCTAAGTATAAGACCTTATGTTTTTCACCACTGAATAGCATTTGTTGGGCAGGGCCTAGTGTTCAAATCTGTCAAGATCCTTCTGGATCCTGAGCTTATTTCTTAAAAGTGTTGGCAATTTCCCAGCATCTTGATGTCTGCAAATTTGATGAGTTCCACTTTTAGCCCTTTGTCTACATCCGAGGTCACCAACCTTTCTTGGTTGGTGGACTGGAGTGAAAAGGAGAGGGAAGCATTTACGCACGGGGCCGCAAGCATGCGCGTGATGCAAATGGGGCAGGGTTAGTGCTTGCGTGATACTTGCTAGCCCTGCCCCATTCTTGTGCAGTGCCCTGTTCCTTCCTTCCTTCCTTCCTTCCTTCCTTCCTTCCTTCCTTCCTTCCTTCCTTCCTTCCTTCCGAGGTGAATACCGCTCAGATGCAACTGCTGGCCTTTTCCTTGCGGAATGGATTCCAAGGGTTTCCCTTTGGCCTAAGAAGTTGCTTCACCATTTCCGGAGAGTCCTGCGTGTCAAGTCTGGGTCCAGAGGTGGGGACTTTCCAAGTTTTGTCCTGGAGTCAGCTGGCCCGGGAGAGGAAGGAAGTTCACCCCTTCTGACCTCCGTCTTGCATTGCTGTTTGGGCTCCCTGGCCAGGGCCGGAGGCCGTCAAAACTCCGGCCCGAGGGGGCCGCCTGCCTTCAAAGGGCCCAAAGATAAAAAGTGCTGAGGGGGATGTCTGCCCTACGGTCAGGCACTCCCACACTCAAGCCTGTTTCTGGATGTGACAGGAAAGTCCTCGAATCAGGGTCACCCCCTGGCTGGATATTTGGGGAGCCAGAAAGGGGCTTCTGGAGAGCCCCCCCCCCCCATGAACTGCCAGGAAAGGAGCCAACAGTTGCCTCCATCCCCCCCCCCCCGGCCGTGGGTCTTTCTGGCCTTCTGGCTAAGCCAGGGGTAGGCAACCTTGGCTCTTTTATGACTGGTGGACTTCAACTCCCAGAATTCCTGAGCCAGCATGGGAGAACTATGGCCCCTTCATGACTCGTGGACTTCAACTCCCAGAATTCCTGAGCCAGCATGGCTCAGCATGGAAACCTCTCCCTTTCCCCTCAGCATGGCTGGCTCAGGAATTCTGGGAGTTGAAGTCCACGAGTCCTAAAAGAGCCGAGGTTGCCTACCCCTGGGCTAAGCAGAGCAGGAGCCCCTGGCTGGGCTGGAAGCCCCTCCCCACTTAGAGCCCCCCTCCCCGCCCCCCAGCCGCTGCGCCAGGCCGCCCCCGCCGGCAGGAAGCGCCTGGCGCTCGGGGAAAGCCCCTGGCAGGAGCCCCGCGCTGGGGGGGGGGGGGGAAAGCCCCGGCCGTGGGCGCTGTCACGTGCGAACCCGGCCCCGGCCTGGCCGTCGGAGGGCCGCTCGGCAGGCGCCGCCCCGGAATTCAGCACCGAAGGAAGCCGGAGGCCCCGCCACTGTCTTGCCAGCTGGCGGCTCAGAGCCCCGCCGGGTCCCTAGAACTCCGCTCCCTCCGTCCGAAGCCCTCCGGCCGCTGCAGGCGGGTGGTCGTCGGTCCAGCCTCTTCTCTCGGGAGACCCAGGCCCTCGACACCCCCCCCCGCCGGCCTCTGTCCCCCCCCACCTCTTGCGCAACCCCCACGGGAGCCGCTCAATTGCCTGCACCGCCGCTCTCAAGCATCTTCCTCCTGGCCAAGTCACGTGTGAATTGCTTTGCAGTTCGTCTAGCTAGCACAAGCTGGCTTGCTTGTTCCCGCGTTTCAAAGCTTCAGGTCGTAAAGCAGCTCTTCCCAGCTCCCTCCTCCAGACGCAGGGCCCCTCGGGGGTTTGACCCCAGCTCAGCTATCCTGGAGGGGAGAACCGTCCCTGGGCCTTCCTGGCATCCCGTGTCCGCCTTCCGAGGCCTCTGGGGCAGGGCAGAGGGCCCTCAGCACCTGCAGGAGACGGTGCCCCGCCATTCGGCTTTGAGGTGGTCTGTAGCAGCTCAAGGACAAGAGCCAAGGGCAGTTTTAGCAGCCAAAGCTTTTATTTTAAACACTCAAAATGTTGTTTTGGAAAGAGGCTTTTAGGGTTGGAGAAAAGAGAGCGCAGCCATTGCAAGGTTCAAGGTTGGTTTATTTTTTTTTCCACTTGCCTGCAACTCTGCCTAGGGCAGAATAAAGCGAGACCAACCGTCACCAAAGCGGTCTCAGCTCAGAAAGCATTTCATTAAAAACTACGACTCTTGTAATTTACAAGTGTGCAAAGTTATAAGGTTATAAATGATTACTAAAAAAAAAAAAAAAAAAAAAGCATTTTGCTTACTAACGCGAAACACCACATTTCTGTGATGGATCATAATGAACCAGCTACGCAGGGTTTCTTTGGCCACGTGGCCTCCGCAGCACACGGTGCTGGCACGGCTGACCCATCTCCAGGGCACTCGGCAGGGAGAGCAGCAGGGCCTGGTGGCATTGCCAAGTGGCCGCAGGGGCTTCTGCCCTGCTTCTCTCCCCCAGGCAGAAGCCCCTGGGATGACTCCGGCATCAGCCGAAGAACCGCAAGAGAGACTGATGCAATGTGCATCAACGGATCAACTGATCCTGGCCTGCAAGTGAATCACTTATTCTGAAAAGGGCCAGGAACAATCGCTGCAAATTCATTACCGAAGGATCTGTAACTGTCCGTACTGGACTTACCAATCCTCAAGACTGAGCCGATAGAAAAGGACAAGCTAAACACGGCCTTTCCCCCCCCCCAGTTTCCGCTGGGCCTTTCTCCACCCACCGAGAAAGTGGCGGACGTGTCTGTCAGCAGGCAAGCAAGTTGCCCAAAACAGCCGGCACTGAAGAGGTTCCCCAAAATCCCAACAGTCAATTCAAGCAAGTCCCTTTTCTGGAGCCCCTCCAGGTTTCACATGAATGCATGATGCATTTCGTCTTGGGCTCTGTGACATCTGAGCTGAAGGTACAAACTCTTGTTTATAACGCT
>NW_015386428.1:351136-378324 GCF_001527695.2 Protobothrops mucrosquamatus
GGAGGAGGAGGAGGAGGAGGAGGAGGAGGGATGCAAAACGCCTCGTGGCTAGTCCCAGAAGAGAGGAAATAACATGGAGGCCTTAGGTAAAATATTTTCAAATCTTACTCTGGAAGAGTAACAGAGGAACTGAAATGAAGCTGAGTGGATAGGATGCAAGTCGGATTTGGTTCACTCCCCATCACAGTACATCCTGCAGGGCTGGGGACTCTTTCCTTCCTCCGATGACTTTTGGGACCGGCCACATCCCCCGGCAGCCATTTGGGGAACGGCTATGACTATAAAGCCTAATGCCGCCTTCTCTGGCCCGCTCCAATTCTGGCTGCACCCTAGACAGAAAGCAAGCCTGGGACTTGCTCCACGTTCCTCTCCATCTCAACTTCTTCTGAGCAGCCACTGTCAGGAGCAAAGAACACACTCGCTGCTGGCAGGGCCGACTGCCCCCTTCTGAGCTGCTGCCTGCATTCTGCCTGGCACTGACCAGCCAGCCGGCCTTGGTACAGCATGAGAAAACGGCTCAGCATTATGGGGCGCCTTCTTGGGTTGCTTGAGGCAGACTTTTCACCCCACCTGAGCCACCAACAAGCCTGGTGCCTGCCCTCCGTGAACGGCTGCTGGATGGTGATCTAAACCGCAGGCAGAAAAGGACGTTTTGTCCCCCCCCCCTCCACCCCCACCAGAGTTGGGCTTCCCTCCTCCGGCCGTGTCACACCCCAGGGTGTTGGCTCTTGTAGGTGAGGATTTCAACAGCCAGCTGCTGAGGGTCCAAGAGGTGTGGGAAGCGGTTCATGACGGTGTCCACCAGGTGAGGATGGAAGATCCCACATAGCTTGACGTGCACTTGGGCACGCTCTTCTGCAAAACTTTCCAGGTTGGCCCAGTGGCGTGAGGAGTCCTCGTAGGCAAGGCAGGGAGCCCTGGGCAGCTCTTGGCGCACTGCAGGCCCCGGATGGTACGGCTCGGACCAGTACTCGCGCCCAGGGCCCAGAGAAGCACTGCTGGCCACGTCGTAGCCAGAAAACGAGTGAGGAGCAACCTGTCCAGATGGGGAGGGCAGGAAGCTCTGAGGCAGGTACTGGCCGTACCTGCTGCATTCCGGGCCAGGAGGGACCCGATAGGCAGGTACCTGCCCCCTGCAGCTGCTCCCCCCAAGCCGCTCTTGCTGGGCCCCCTTGACAGGACTAGCCGAGGGGCTGGGCCACATTTCAGAGAGCTGGCTCTCAAGGGAGCCGATGCCCGAGTCAAGGCGGTCCTGGGCAAGGGAGTCCCTGGAAGGCAGCTGGTACTGATCTGAACTCCTGTAACTGTGGCTCTTCTGGGCTGGCATGCCCTGGGCATTGAGGAAGAAGGGGGGCACATCGCCATGCCTAATGTGACGGGCAGAGCTCGTCTTCTCCGCCAAGGCCTTCTGCAGGGGGACTTTCTCACCCTCCGCAGCTGCAGAGCCCCAGAACTCCCCATGGGGGGGCCTCCAGCTCCTCCTCTCCTCCTTGGTGGTTGGCGCAGCCCTGGTGGGGGAGAGCCTGGCGTTGGCCCGGAGCTCATCGGCAACGGAGCGCTGCAGTTGCTGCGGCCGCTCCGGGTGGTAGAACTTGCACTTGATGCCATAGGTGCACTTCTTGCCTGCAAAGAGAAAGGTGAGCTGCGTTGACGGGTGTCCACCGCCCCAAGCCCTTGAAGCTGCTCTGTCCCAAGCAGGGGAGAGTGGCCTCACCATATGGGCACTGCTGCTTCTTGTGCTCGGGCACGGCTGGCGTCTTCCTCAGGAAATTATCCAGGCTGGGTCCATGGCGCCCCAGGGGGTCATCGGGAGGCATGAACCTGGGGAGCAGAGGAACCATGCCCATCAAGAGCTACAGACCCCGAGGCCAGGCCTAGTCCTTCCCCCTTTGCCAGGGCAACGGTGTGTGCCACAATGCTGGGAGTCCCAGCTGGCTAGACGTGAGCAACCCGGTGGGCAGAGATTCAAGATTCTGCTGGGCATGGGGTCAGTTTCCGACTCAAGCTGAAGAAGCCGTCAGGCTGCGAATGAGAAGGGCGCTTCCTAGCCAGGAACTTCATGTCCCAGAATTCTCAGCCATAGCCTTAGGGGCTTATTCTTCACCCCCCAAAACCCTGGTCAGCCTCCAGCCTTCCCCAAGGCCAGGGGTAGGCAACCTTGGCTCTTTTATGACTCGTGGACTTCAACTCCCAGAACTCCTGAGCCAGCCATGCTGAGGGGACAGGGAGAGGTTTCCAAGCTGAGCTGTGATGGCTGAGGAATTCTGGGAGTTGAAGTCCGCAAGTCATGAAGGGGCCATAGTTCCCCCATGCTGGCTCAGGAATTCTGGGAGTTGGAAGTCCAGGAGTCGTAAAAGATCCAAGGTGGCCTACCCCTGCCCAAGGCCAAGGACTTACTTGTCATTGACAAAGGAATACATAAGCAAGCGATCTTCAATGAACTTCTTCCACTCTGGCCGTTCTGCCTGCAGATCCCGATAGACGTCGTTGGAAACCACGATGCCGTCCGACTCCCAGGCCAGCTTCACAATGAAGCGGTCATCGTAGCAGACCACCCGCTTGCCCGCCACTCGCCGGGAAGGAGTAAAGACGAGAATGTTCTTCTTCTCGAGGTCATGGAGGATGTGCTGGTCTGCAGGAAGAGGTGGTGAAGTCCAGGCTTCTTACAGAGGAAAAATCAGGTGAACCAAGCTTGGGGTGCTCCAGATACCCCCTTGGCAGGAAGAGGCCCTTGGCTGATCTCAATGAGTGGCCTCCCAAATCATTTCCTTCCTTTATGCTGTTCTTTCTTGTTTGCCTAGACCAGGGGTAGGCAACCTCGGCTCTTTTATGACTCGTGGACTTCAACTCCCAGAATTCCTGAGTCAGCATAGCTGACTCAGGAATTCTGGGAGTTGAAGTCCACGAGTCATAAAAGAGCTGAGGTTGCCTATCCCTGGCCTAGACCGTACTCTTCCTCTTCCTCCATATTCTCTTCTCGGTGCTGCCTCCCACAGCTTTGCCTTTTATTTAAGTGTCTAAACGAGATTACGCTTTAGAGCAGAGATCTCCAACCTTGGCAACCTTAAGACTTGTGGACTTCAACTCCCAGAAGAGCTGGCGGAGGAATTCTGGGACTTGAAGTTCACAAGTCTTAAGGTTGCCAAGGTTGGAGACCCCTGCTTTAGAAGGTCAAGAATACAAACCAATCCCCTAAAAATGCTATATATATATATATATTTATATATATTTAAAGTGCAAACGTAATTTTTGCCATTAGAAGCTGCTCTCTGGCAGCACACCTGTCAAGTGTTCAGGTGACTCTAGACAGATTTCCAGAAAGAGGGCTGCCTATCTGGATAGCCCCTCTCCCCCCATGGCCTTCCTGGTGCTTTGGCCAGCAGCAAAATTAGGTGAGCGGCCTCTTAAAGCCACTGAGAAGTAAAGGTCCCACCAGAGGGATGAGAAGGGACATGTCCCATCCCAGTCAAGTGTTCCCCCCACCCATCCTGAGGAAGCAGCACAGGGGCCCGCCACTAAGCCTCCGCCAATATTTGGTGGGCATCTGCTGGAGGCCGCCTTGTTACCTGTAATGGCGGCATCAGAGCGTGGCTGCTCTTTTCTCCAAGATGGGACGAAGACCGTGACGTCCTTGTGTCCTCGATCCAAAAACCAGGTCACAGCCAGCAGGATGCCTCGGCAGGAGAAGGTGTCTTTGTCTCCATGGCTGCAAATAGAAGAGAACTGCAGGCTCAGAGGCTTCCCCTGCTCGGCCCCGTGCGCTGGCATCGAAGAGGCCATGCGCAGCCCTAGGTGAGGACACACACTTCCAGAGTTTTTGACTTGTCACGGTTCCCTGCCCTTCTGCTATTCGCAAGCAAGCCAATGGAGAGAGAGCTGGGCCCAAACTCAACGATGCCAGAAAATTGACTCTGATTGGAACAGAATAACGAAGTAACAGATTGGAAGGGACCTTGGAGGTCCTCTAGTCCAACCCCCTGCTCGAGCAGGAGACCCTACACCATTTCAGGCAAATGGCTGTCCAGTCTCTTTTTGAAAACTTCTGAAGGCAAGCTGTTCCACTGATTAATTGTCCTCACTGTTAAGAAATTTCTCCTTAGTTCTAAGTTAAATCTCTCCTTGATTAGTTTCCATCCGTTGCTTCTTGTCCTGCCTTCAGGTGCTTTGGAGAATAGGGTGCCCCCCCTCTTCTTTGGGGCAGCCCCTGAGATATTGGAAGACTGCTATCATGTCCCCCCTCGTCCTTCTTTTCACTAGTCCAGGCGTACCTAATTCCAAATGTCTCAAATGGATGAGAAACCTGCAGGGAAAACACTGCATTCTTGAAAAATGACTGTGGCCTTGGTCATGTACAGAGAGGCAGCTCTCACCTCTACCTACCTGTTCTGGGCCTCTCCCTCCTCTTCAGCCTGGAGGGGCTGTTCTGCTGACCCCCCTCCCTCCCTGGCCTGTCTTCAAGATGCTTGGGTTTTTATATTATTATTATTATTATTATTATTATTATTATTATTATTATTATTATTATTATTATTATTATTATTATTATTATTATTATTATTATTATTATTATTATTATTATTATTTCTTCTGCAGCTTCCTGCCTCTCTTCCCAGGTGCCAAGATCTTCTCTTGGTGACAGAGGTATTGGCCCTCTCTCCTTGGGGCTCCTGCTAAACCCCAGGGGAGACCAGGGTGCTGGGGGAGCACCCATTGTAAATTTTTGCTAGGAAGCACCCACCCATTTGCCTTTCAGCTGGTCACTGAGAAATATGTGGATATAAGGAAGGCAGCTTATTCTACTTTCAATTATTTATGATTCAGAGCAGCATAATGTCATGAATAGGCTTGCATTATGGGGTGTTTTAGGAGGACGCAGAGGGAGGGCCTGCCTATGGAATGCACTAAGAACAACAAAGCGTGGCTGAGAATCAAGGGAAGTGGCTCAGCACTGGCAGAAGGGCTTTCCACGTGGGAAACGTGCAAGGTGTCCTTGTGGTGGCTTTGGAGGTGTGTGTTAGCTGGAGATTATATTTTTCAAGGCTGGGAGCCTGAACTATTTGCAGCAAATGTTCAGAGAGGTAAATGTGAGTAGAAAATGGGCGGCCTTATTACAGTGTGTTCTCACTGAAAGAGCGAATAAAGATGGAACTTGAAAACAAATATTGGAAGGAAGAGGCAGGATCCTGAGAAAAAAAGGAAAGCAGTTGTCGGATAGTGAGATGGGTGAGATTCTTAAGAAGAATGAGAGAGACGTTTGAGGCGAAGAAGGCAACGTGCCAGGGGGTCTATTGGCAAACTAGAAAGAAATGGAAAAGTATCAGCAGATGGTGTTGACACAGAGGAGTTTGATTTCCTTCCTTCTTTCTCTTTATCGCCTGCTTTTAATTGCCCTCGCTCTCCTATTTCTCACCCACTTTTGCATCATGTCACTTAATCCAAAAGACGGTATTGTGTTGGTCAATGAAACTGACCTTTCCTCCCAGTGTTTCTCAACCTAGACAATTTTAAGGCATGTGGACTTCAACTCCCAGAATTCCACAGCCAGCAACACTGGCTGTGGAATTCTGGGAGTTGAAGTCCACATGCCTTAAAATTGTCAAGGTTGAGAAACACTGCGGAGTCCAAGCAAATACAGCTTCATTTCTCAGTACTTCTGCTAATTACTTGGGGGAAGGGCTGAAGACTCACCCTCAGGAGCCTCCAAATTCTCCAGGACTCCCCAAAGACCCTCTTCTGCCAAAGAAATGCCTTGTCCCTCTCTGCCCCAGAGAAGGGAACTCCAAAGCTCCTCTAGACACCCCCCAGTTTCTGCCCACTCAGCCTGACAGCGCTCAAGTCCTTGTGCATTTGTGCAGTTTTACTTTCAGCAGTCCGACCTAAATGGCCCTCCTCGTCAACAACTCGCATTCCTGTCTCCTTGCCAACTGAAAACAATGGCCCTGCAATTTAAAAAATTAAGAGCTGTGCTGAAACGAGCGTTTCCGGGAAGGTACAATGAGCAGCTGGTTATGCAGTTTGACAGGGCTGGGCCTGGTTGCAGCGGGTCCTACCCTGCACGGCCTCCGAAAGTGACCCTCCCCTCTCCCAGCCCTGCAGCTCTCCTTACTCAAATCCCTCATCTGGAAACAGGAGTTAATGTTCAGTGTTGGCATTAATAAGACAGCCAAAGCAGTAGAGCAAAGAAAGCTGTGAACAGCAGAAAAGAGGGCTGCCAACTGGTGGAGCTGGCACAAGAACTAGGCCTGGCATGGGGGAACTTTTCCCTGACCTTTCCCCCCCCCCCTTCAAGGTGGAAGGCCGGCCATCAGCTGTACTGCCAGGAAGGGGTTTTTTTCCCCCCCAGCTAAAGCTTCAGGGCTATCTTGATTCACACAGAGCCAGCTCTGCAAGTCCGTTTAAACCAGGGAACCGGAAGGGCTTTCTCTGAGCATGGGCAGAGTGGCTGCCTTCTTGTTAAAGCAGCTCCTGTGGTAAGACCAAACCTTGCACATCGCCAGTCCCCATGATGGGTCTCAGGGTTATCCCGGTCACGTTCAAAACTCCTTGCAGCTTCATCCAAAGGAAGAACCCCTTTCCCTTCACGTGCCCACCACCCTCTTTCTCACACAACCCAAAGCTCCTACTTCCTACGCAAAAGCCCTAAGCGAGACTGAAGCGCCAAGCGGGATGAGCAAGGAATGCCAAGGACAGATCTCCTCCAGCGTTTCCCCATCCTCAACTGAAAAGGGTCCAAGTAGTTCATCCGATGTGGCAACAAGACGTGAGAAATTCCCGTAGAAGGAAGTCAGGGAGAATTCTGCTCCACACACACCCCTCCAGGATTTGCATAAACCTGCCACAGACTATTATCCAAGCAAGGGTGAATCGGTGAGGAACAGTTTGTCACTGCACTACATGCAGGAAGCAGTCTGTAAAAATTCCCCTTTGTTTTTTGTTTTTTTTGTTTTCCTCGAAAAGAGATTGCTCAGAAACTCCGTCTCTGCTGCTGCTGCTCCGGGCACCACTCAGAACCCCCACTGGTGCCCCCTCCCTCTCAACAGAAAGTGCCCTCTGGCCGGCATTTACAGCCGGAGAGCAATTTGGCTTATCTTAAACACAGCAAGGAAATGGCAGAAGTCTCTAAATGCTGGCTGGCCTCTCCCTGCTGTGCAGGCTACCAAGCCTGGGCTGCTAAGAGCAGAATTAGGACTGGCTTTGTCTTTTTCTTGCCATCTGGCGGCGGTCCAGACTTTTGCAGCCCCACCAGCTTCAGTGGTTAACCCAGCGGACGGCACGGCTAGGGAAAGGGGACCAGGAATGGCATCTTCCCGCCTCCTCAAGTGCAAATCCCCCACTTAAGCAGCTATTGCTCAGGCTAAATCTTCATGGATCCTTGTCCTGTCATGTACAGGTAGTCCTCAAGGTACAACAGTCCATTTCGTGACCATTCAAAGATACAACAACACTGAAAAAAGTGACTTGCGATCCTTTTTCACCCTTACGTCCATTGCAGCATCCCTATGGTTGCGGGATCAAAATTCGGACGTTTGCCAAGCAGCACGTATTTATCATGGACGCAGCTTCCCAGGGTCACGTGATCACCTTTCAGGGCCTCCTGAGAAGCAAAGTCGATGGGGAATCCAAATTCACTTAACAACTATGCTACTAACTTGAAAACTGCAGTGACCCACTTAACAACCTTGGCAAGAAAGGTTGTAAAATGGGGCAAATCTCGCTTAAAAACTGTCTCACTTAGCAAAAAAAAATTGGGGCTCAATTGTCAAGGACCACACGTTGTTTAGAATGCTGGGAGATGGAAAAGTTGTAGGAAGAAAACCTTCCACCTAAAAACTAAAATGTTTCCCCCATGGACGAGAGAGTTCCCTTCACAGGCTGCCCCCCCCTCTCCCCCAGGACAGGTGGAGGAGCTTCATCCTGACTTCATCCTGGGCCCTCAGCCCTTCTTTCCAATTCTGGCACGAGGAAGCTTCCAGCATGCAATAAGGGCCACAACCGGCTGTGCCCAGAGCTTCCCTCCTCTAGGCTGAGGCAACTCGGATGGGGCCTCAGCCCTTTCAGTCCCCACGGAGAGGCCAGTGGATGGGGGGGGGAGGGGGAGGCACCTCTGGAGGAAGAGAGAAATGCTCCCCCAGGCACTGGTGCGTCATGCGCCTTTAACCTGCGCTGGGTTCCTTCCTGTTTAGATAAGGAAGAATGTTTGCTCGACAGAGCCAAAGCAGCAGAAAAGCACAGCTACCCCAGCCAGGAGGATGCCCACCCGCTCCCCCCCCTCCTGGCAAAATCCTTCCTGCTTCAGAGACAGAGGGAACTGCAGGGGGTCCCAAGCAGACCCCTGACATGCCACAAAGGCAAGGATACACCCTGCCCAAAGCCCACCTGTCAAATCTCATCTAATCACGTTAGGATAGGAGATAGGATAGGATAGAAGCTGGAAGGGACCTTGGAGGTCTTCTAGTCCAGCCACATAGTCCAGCTTTATAGCATTATCAAAATCCAGCAATCAACCATTATTAAATTCCCAAGAAGATTCCCAGCTGTAGGGTTAAGAAGATAGGAGGAAGCCAAAGGCAGGTCCACCTTCTCCCAGGCCCATCTCCATTGTTTGTTTGTATGTGTGTATCTCTCTCTCTCTGCCGGTCTGTGCCTGGAAGCAGCTCATTTGGGAGGATTTCACCTCTCTGGAGAGCAGCCCGCCCAGACGTACCTCATGGCCACGTTGCTCCCATCGATCACGATCGGGCGCAGGTGATCCCCCTCCTGCTCTTCCGGAGGCGCAGGCTGGGCCGGGGGGCTGCCGGGGGCGGGCCGCGCCCTCGGGACGGGCGGCGCCTCGGGGCCCTCCGCCGCCGCCCCCTGCGCCGGCTCCCTCTCGCCCGGGGCCGCCCCGTGCTTGACCAGCTCCCCGAGGATGGTGTTGGTGTCCGCCTCCGGGCCGTGCTTCTGCAGGGCGCCCAGCACCTCCTGCGAGGAGTAGCCCAGCTTGCGGAAGAACTCCACCTTCCGCCGCCTCTCCGCCCGGCCCTGCTCCGGGGGGCTCCACGGGCCGGGCTCGGCCCCGCCGGGCTCTCCGCCGCCCTCCAGGCTGCAGCCGCCGCACAGGCTCAGGTAACCGCTTTCCGGCGACTCTTCCCGGCCGTGGCCGGCGAAGGGCAGCGGGGGCTCGCTCCAGCCGGGGAAGCGCAGGGCGCTGGGCGGCCGTCGGTCCAGGTCCATGGCGGCTCCTCGGGCGCTGCTCCTCGCTCAGCGCTTGCCTGCCGAGAGAAGCGCGTAACTAACACGGCGGCCCGGCTAGGGAGCCACGCGCGCTCGCGGGCCGGGCCGTCCCGAGCCCCTCCCTCCCGCCCTCCGAAGAGGGGAACCGGCCGCCGGCCCAGCCGAGAGCGGCGCTCCGCCAGCAGGCCCGGCAGGAAGCGGCGGAGGGCGCGGTGCTTGCCCGACACGCGGCGCCCGACCGGGCTTCCCGAAGCGCGGCTGGGCAGGGAGCGGCGCCCGCGCCGGGATCGGAGCGGGGCTTTGGGACCAGCGCCCTGCCGACTCGCGCGGAGGGAAACCCCGCCATCCCCGAGCCGCCCCGTCGCTTACCGGGCGCCTCCATGGGGCCGAAGTGTCCCCGTCCGCGCGCGGCCGCCTCTTTATAGGGAGGCGAAGGCTCGCCGGGTGGAGTCTCCGCCGCCGCCCCCTGCGCCGCCTCCTCCGGGCTCGTCGGGGGAAGGTCTCCGCGGGAGAGACGCGGCGGGCGGGGCCGGGGGTGGTCGGGGCCGCGGGCGGGTTGCTTCACGGGGTTGTTGGGAGCGCTGGATTGCGAGGGACGCGGGGCCCGGAGCTCCCGTCGGCGGCTCCTCTCGCCTCGGCCTCGGCCTCCCAGGGGCTTGAAACGGCCGAGCGGGGAGTTTGCCTGCCTCTCTCAACCGCAAGACCGAAGGCCGCCTTCAAGCAGGGCCGCTTCAGTCCCGGGGAGGGGCCGCACCCTCGGGGGCCCCGTCTGAAGGAGCCGCCTGGCCGCGCAGCGCCCCGAAAGCGCTCCGGAGCAGCCGCCTCGCAGGGCAGGACGGCGCTCGGCTCCTTCCGCCGAGCAGCCCCGGCAAAGCGGCGCGTCCCCGGGGGGATCTCTAGCCCTGGCAGCTCCGCGGTGGCAATTCCGGTTTAGCCACCGGCAAATGAGCTCTCCGGGGCCGGGACGAGACCGCTTCTGGAGGCGGCACGTCGGGGGCAGCCCAACAGCTGAACCGGGCTATCCGGCCTCGCCTTCCGACTCGGACCGCCCGCCGGACCCGATCTCTGTCCAGGCCAAGGTTGCCCACCCCTTGGGGGGCGGCGACGGGTTGCGGCGCTCCCGCCTCCGCCCGCCCGGGATTGGCCGCTCCAGCATCGGGCGGTGGCGCAACAGCCCGGGAAGGCGGGGCTTCTCGGAGGACACCCGCCCCCTCTATGCAAAGCAGGGCGCCCGAGGCCGGGGAAGAGTCGCCTGCCGGGCCGGAAAGGGGCTCCCCGGGGAAGAGCGGCGCCCGCTTCCTGGTTTCGCTGGAGCCTTGGCGCCCGGGCCTTGGGCGGTGGGAGTCAGGGCAGTGGCCGGTTGCTTCCCCGGAGGAGAAGTGGACCTGGCGGGGGAGGGTGAGCGGCCTTTAAGACGTTGAGGGCCTCACCCCGCGCATAAACCCCAAGACCACCGGCCTAATAAAGAGGTAGCGAGTGATAGGAAGGAAGGAAGGAAGAAAAAACCTCAAGACACGAAGGAAGGAAGGGAGAGGGAGAGAGAGAGAGAGCAGGGAGGGTACCCAGGGAAGAAAGAGAAGAAAGAAAGAAAGAAAGAAAGAAAGAAAGAAAGAAAGAAAGAAAGAGCAAGCAGGGAGGGTACCTAGGAAAGAAAGAGAAGAAAGAAAAAGAAAGAAAGAAAAAGAGCAAGCAGGGAGGAGGGAAGAAAGAGAGAAAGAAAGAAAGAAAGAAAGAGAAAGAAAGAAAAAGCAAAAGCAGGGAGGGTACCCAGGAAAGAAAGAGAAGAAAGAAAGAAAAAGAAAGAAAGAAAGAAAGAAAGAAAAAAAGAGCAAGCAGGAAGGGTACCCGGGGAAGAAAGAGAGAAAGAAAGAAAGAAAGAAAGAAAGAAAGAAAGAAAGAAAGAAAGAAAGAGAAAGAAAGAGCAGGGAGGGTACCCAGAGTCAACCATACAGGACTCAGATGCCTATACACAGGAACGCTCGAAGTTTAGGGAACAAACAGGGTGAACTTGAAGTACTAATACATGGAGGCAGCTATGATATAGCTGCCATTACTGAAAGTTCATGGGGTGCAACTCATGACTGGAACGTACCGATGGAAGGATATAAACTATTCAAAAGTAACAGACCCAATGAAAAGAGGAAGTGGAGTTGCATTATGTATAAAAGATCACTACATCTCTACAGAAATCCAAAAAAACCACAGATGAAAACCTCTTAGAATCCATATCAGTCAATATAAAAGGAAAAAAGGATTGACATTGCTGTAGGCGTATACCACAGGCCACCCAACCAAGCAGAAGAAATAGACTAACTTTTTGCTAATCAATTAACAAATGTACGTAATAATGGGAGACTTTAATTACCCTGATATCAACTGGGAGACAAACTCTGCAGCAAGTGGGAGATTGAACAGGTTACTGATCAGCCTAGCTGACAACTTTGTCATCCAAAAGGTAGAGGAAGGAACTAGAGGAAAAGCTATACTGGACCTAATTCTTACTGACAAAGAAATGATAGACTGGGATGAAATTGAAGGAACTTTTGGGGGAGATTGACCATGTCACATTGGAATATAGAGCAATAGAACATAATCAAATCAGTGTCTTAGGTTTTAAAAGAGCTGATTTTGACAAACCTAGAGAGAGTTTGGGAAGGATTCATGCATGAAAGTCTTTAAGGAGAAACTAACTCAAGAAGCTTGGGAAAAATATGATTATAAAAGCCCAGCCAGTGCAATACCACTGAAAAAGAAAAATAAGAAATCCAAGAAGAAACCAGCATGGATGCACAAAGAATTTTTCTGATAACCTGAAACATAAAAAGGATAAGTATAAAAAATGGATAGTGGGACACATAACTAAGACAGAATACCAACATAAAGCCTGAATCTGCAAAGCTAAGGATCAGAATGAAGTAAGGTTTGCAACCAATGTAAAAAAATAAGTTTAAAAAGTTAAAAAGCTCAGAGAGCACCAAGGAGCCCTCAAAGTAGACCACAACCTACTTCTTGGTAAACTAGAAAAATGTGGGTTACGCAGCATCACCATCGGATGGATTTGCGACTGGCTGACAAACCACACTCAATGTGGGGTAACCCAAGGTACCAAGGAAGAGATTGGACGACTATTTATCTGGAATGGTAAAGGGTCTCCTGCTTGAACAAGGAGTTGGACTAGAAGGCCCCCAAGGTTCCTTCCAGCTCTGTAATTCTGTTCCCACTATAGTCACATTTCTTCCTTCCTCTATAAAATAGCAGCAGCCAAACAACAAAGAGGCTTAGAATCTGAAAGCGGAAGCTGCTCAATGTTTGATGCTATCTTAAGCAAAAAAACCCAAACTCTGCACACTTCCTGCTTTCCCCAGAGTGAGCATGAGCCACCCACCACTTCTGGAGGGCAGGAGCGCATGACCTCACGTCCCCTCCCCCACCCCTGCAACGAATGCAGAATGGTTGTTTTCTGACAAGGGAAGAGAAGACGAGGCGCATGTCTGCCACCCTTTACTGTGTTGTGGGGCAGTTTTCTCTGCTGCAGCTGGCAGAGGTGGCTGCAGGGCAAGAAAACTCCTCCTCTTTGGTTCCGGATGGCTGCCCTGCACAGCTGTTTTTTCCTAGGCCTCTGGCTGGCTGCTTTGCTCAGACTTCCAAGCCTTTGGGGTTCAGATGTGCTGACCCCTTGACACCCAGAGCACTCTTGATTTTTAGCTGATTTGTTTATATACCCGTATTTATTCGAGTATAACGCGCAAAATTTTCTACCAAAAAAAGAAATCAAAGTTTGGGTGCGCGTTATAAACGAGGTATCACTCTCCTTCACCCCGCCCCCAGCAGCAAGCCAACATCCGCCTGAAACCTATAAACGCCCCCGGAGTCCGGCCCCACCCCTCCCTGGGAATAGTCCTGAGCGGGGGGGGGAAGAGTTTGCTGGAATACCTCTGTGAAAAAGCAGGTCTTTCAACCGAGCATCTTTCAAAGTGGTAGCGTTGAGCTCCTCGGCGGGCATCCTGGGGCGCTTCCTCCGCTCGAGTAAGAGCCCTGCTGCGAGCAGAGCATCGCATCGCTTCGGGCTCCGCGCGCGGCAGTCGAGCAACGCTCGCCCGGACTCCCCTTTGCTCGCCTAGGCAACTGCGTCTTGCCCGCCTCGCCCGGCCGACGACGGGACCCAGCCTTAGAGGCTACTCGGCCCAGCTGCTCCAAACGGCATGGTTTCCGAAGAGTTGCTGGAGAATCAGGGCCGCCAATGGGGAACCGGGAGCGGCAGGGAAGTCCGGGGAGGAAGAACTGCTTCTCCGGGGCCTTTCGTTCTTCCCGGACGGAGGCGGAGCCCCCAAGACGCCTCCCGACCGCCCTAAAGCCACCGGCCCACGGTGCCAAAGTCCCCGCGGCAAGACAAGGCAATGCGGACCGAGGCATCAACGAGCTCCCCGGGGGAATAAACCGCGCGCTCTCCGACTTCAAGGGAGGGAGAAGAGCCACCCGCTCAAACAGAGCGCCGTTTATTTTAAAAAAAGCTGAAGAAGGGAGGGAGAGAAAGTTGGGCAAGGAGCGAGGTTAGTAAGCAAGCCGAAGGCGACAACCGCTCTTACCGACTTCCCGCACGCAACTGCCCTCGGCTGCCCGCTTAGCACTTTCAGCCAAGCCCAGCGGAGAGTTTGCAAAGCTTCTCTTCCCTTCCGCCTTTCTTGCTCCAACGCGACATGTGTCACTCCCGAGCCCCGGGGGCGGGGATTGCGGGAGCCGCTCTAGGAAGAGCCTTGGCGGGGCTCCCTCCCCGCTCTCTGGCTATTGGGAAATGCTTGCACGTGTCCACCGCCGGCGTGTTCAACAACGTTTGTCACTTACAATGCTTGGTCTGAGCCGAGAAAAAGTGAAACAAAATTTTATACCGATTTTTAATCGAAAATTAGGGGTGCGCGTTATACACATGTGCGCATTATACTCGAATAAATACGGTACGTATAGTGAGAATTCCGCCTCTTACAGGTTGTCCTCGACTTACAACAGTTCATTTAGCGACCGCTCAAATTTATAACGACACTGAAAAAAAGTGAACTTATAGCCATCTTTCACTGTTGCAGCATCCCCAGGGTCACATGATCAAAATTCAGACGCTGGGCAACTGACTTGTATTCATGACGGTTGTAGGGTCCCGTGTGTGTGTGTGTGTGTGTGTGTGTGTGTGTCACGTGATCCCCTTTTGCGAACTTCAGACAAGCAAAGTCAACGAGGAAGCCAGGTTCCACTTAACAACCACGTAAGTAACTTAACAACTGCAGTGATTCACTTAACAACTGTGGCAAAAAGGTCGTAAAATGGGGCAAAATTCAACAAATGTCTCGCTTAGCAACAGAAATTTTGGGCTCAGTTGTGGTCGTAAGTTGAGGACTACCCTGTACTTATGCTGGGGATTGCACATTGCCAAAAGGTCCCTCAGCTTTTGTTACTTTACCTCAGTGTTTCTCAACCTTGACAATTTTAAGGCATGTGGACTTCAACTCCCAGAATTCCACAGCCAGCATTGCTGGCTGTGGAATTCTGGGAGTTGAAGTCCACATGGCTTAAAATTGTCAAGGTTGAGAAACACTGCTTACCTGTGTTGAAAAAAACGCGTCAGAATTAAAGCGTCCTGGCGCCCCCTTGTGGAGGCTCAGTAAAAAGTCCTTTCCTGCATCTTCCCTGTTCAGCTCCTAATCTGTGCTGCGTTATGTCCCAGGAATTCAGCAGCTGCCTTTGCCACTTGCAAACAATACGCTGTTTAATTATATGACTTTTCTTCGGCTCAAGGAACTACTTTCCAATTTTTCAAATCAGTCCATGATTAGGCCCAAACGGATCATGCCAGAGAAATCTTACTGCCTTCTTTGATAAGTGACTAAATTAGAAGATTAAGGAAATGCTGTGAACATAGGTTGGACTTCAGTACGGCATATGACCTGTTTCTTGGTAAGATAGAAAAATGTGAGGTAGACGGCATTACCATCAGATGGATTCGTAACTGGCAGATCAACCACACTCAACGTGTAGTCCTTAATGTAAGATCACACTAGGAATACAGCATCCAGTTCTGTTCATCATAGTACAGAAAAGGTACTGAGACTCTAGAAAGAGGGCAGAGAAAAGCAGTAAAGATGAAAAGGGGTCTGGAAGCCAAAATGCAAGAGTGGCATTTCTGTTTCTGTTGAGATGATCTAACGTTGCATGGGAAGGGGGAGGGAGAGGGGAGAAGAGAAAAGAAGGGGGAGAGCTAAAGCAAGAAAGAGGAGAAGGGGAACACTACCTGTTTCAGAGAAGAGCCGGGAAGATTTGTAGTCCACTTAGGGAACTAGAAATGAAATACCCTGAAGAGAAATGGAAGAAACTAGATGGGAAATTTGACAACACTTTTCAAGTACATAGAAGAAGATGCCACTTTTTCCCCATTTCAGAATGCAGGGCATAAGAAAGTTACAGTAGAGTTAAGTTACAGTACAAGAGAAAGCCAGTTTGGTACCAGGGTGAAGGCACCAGACTGGGAACAGGGAATTCTAGTTCTACCTTGGGTACGAAGCTAACTGGGCTTTGAGCCAGTCACTGTCTTTCATCCCTAGGAAGGAGACAATGGTGAACCACTTCTGAGAAACTTTGCCAAGAAAACTGCAGGGACTTCTCCAAGCAGTCTCCAACAACTGGACACAACTGAATGGAAGAAGAAGAAGAAAAAATTAAAAGAAGACAGATTCCAACAGTAAGAGCAGCTTGGCAGCAGTGCTGGCCCCACTTCCCTAGATGTGTTCATGTAGAGGCACCAACTCCAGAAGGCAGGGCACAAAATGATATAGTTAGAAGGTGGGAAAATCCTCACGGGAAGAGTATTTGGGAATGGAACTGATTGCCCGGAGGAGTGGTGGATTCTCCTTCCCTGGGCTGTTCAGGCAGATGCTGAACAGCCCTATGGATGCTGGGATTTTGATTCCGGGACTCCTCAGCCTCTGGTCCGGGACCCTGAGCCGATACCATGGTCTTCCTAGGCCCTGCTAAGAAACCTGGGGTGCAGAGAGTGTCCTGATGTTGGTAGGAATGAACAGGGAGTGTCATTGCTGAAAAAGCACACTTTCTAGGAATAGGGGAAAACCAGTCATGAGAGCCAACGGAGTAGGAGCGTTCTCTTCTGCCTACAGCATGAAATGATGGACTTGTGGATCAAGCGGATGCTGAAGAAATTGGTTCTCAGAGAGGGAAAGTGCAGCAATGCGACTAACCACTGTGTGGCTCTGTTGTGCCGTGGAAGCTTTCCTCCCTCCAGCGATGCTCTGAGTGCCAAGGGGCTCCCCCATGCTGAGCCCCTGATCTGCTGAAGACAGTCATTGCCTGAGGAGCCCTAGCCCAGAATCAGGAGCCCAGAGCCACGGTGAGGAGGTAACAGCAGCTGCAGTTTGGGAAGAGGAACTGGCTGGAGGAGGCCGAGAGGAGACAGAAAGCTTCGGGGTGAGGGGAAGGAGAGGAGCTGGTGGTAGGAGCAAGGGGTGACATGACAGCAGTGTTCCAATATTTGACAGAGAAGAAGCACCAAAGCACCAGGAGGAAGGAAGCCTATGAAAGAGAGAAGCAGCCTAAAACTAAGGGGAAATTTCCTGACAGTGAGTGGAATGGCCTGCCTCCAGAAGTTGTGGATGCTCCAACACTGGAGGTTTTCAAGAAGAGATTGGACAGCTATTTGTCTGTAATGGTACAAGGTTTCCTGCCTGAGCAGGAGGTTGGACTAGAAGACCTCTAAAGTCCCTTTCAACACTGTTTTTTTCACAATGGCAAATGAGCGGCTCCTTTTCCAGTCCGCTGGTAGTTTCCTGTGTCCTAGGAACTTTGAAAGATTCTGTTCATGTCTTCTAGAACCCTGGGGGAAAAAAAAATCTAACTTTGCCTAAGTATGTTTCTACGTGGAAACCACTATTGGACCTCTTGCGAGAAACTGAAAGAAATGAAAATTTAATTTTGGGATTTGATGATTAGAACTGCAATTATGAATAAAGAAATGTTGTGCTGATTTTATAGTGAGAGGTTAATGTATTATATTCTACATTTTTACCGAAGAAAGTTAGAAAATATTGTTTTTTCCTCTTTTCGCTTCCTTTCCTTTCCCTTTATCTTTGCTCTCCCGAGTTTGCTTTTTTCTTAACCTCTCTTTTCTTGCCCCTCCTTTGTTTGTCTTTTATCTTTTGTTGAATTTTTTTCCCTTTTGAACGAAATGCTTCTGTGGGCCAAAGCTAGGTAGTTCCAATATAAAACAAACAACGTTCCCTTTTCATATTAAAATGAGTTGTATCCTATCTTTTGGTTTAATGGCATACGGAAAGTTGAAGGGAAAAGCAATTAACAGGAGGTTGACATACAGTGTTCAGCAGAATTAAAGCAAAATTGTTCAAGGGAAAAAGTTATTGAGAAAATAGGGGTGCTGGAAAATCTTAATGGGTTAATTCAGGAACCAGATCAAATGTGTGCAAATACTGAGGCTGGAAAACAAGTCATATTCCTTATAGCCCACCCAGATTGTTTGGTAAGCTTGTTACTGATCTGTTGAACATACTTATACTGCCCCCCCTCCCCTCAACAGGAACTCTGGAGGGCAAACAGAACACAGATAGTCATCGACTTACGACCACAATTGAACCCAAAGTTTATGTTGCTAAGCGAGACATTTGTTAAGTGAATTTTGCCCCATTTTATGACCTCTCTTGTTGCACTCGTTAACAATCACTGTACTTGTTCAGTTAGTGACAGGGTTGTTAAGTGAATTGGGCTTCCCCATTGACTTTGCTTGTCGGGGGGGTCGCAAAAGGGGATCACGTGACCCTGGGGGGATGCTGGAAACATCAGTTGCCAGCACCTGAATTTTGGTCACGTGACCAGGGAGATGCCGCAACGGTCGTAAGTGTGAAAAATGGTCATAAGTCACTTTTTCCAGTGCTGTTGTAACTTCGAACCGTCACTAAACCAACGGTTGTAAGTCAAGGTCTGCCTGACCTCTTCTTAGTGACCGTTTGAACTCTACCTACCAGAAGTCAGGACACTGATTGAGTTTCCCTTTTTTTGAAATATATTTATCCGTATTCAGCTAGAGGGGACAATTTATACGGAGGTTTGTTTTTTTCTTTTTATGCATGTTTGCTTTCGTTTTGTCTTGTCTAGTTTTGCTTAGTTTTTGTATTTTTGTTGTTTTTCTCTTCTGGAGTTTGTATTTTAATGGTTTGAATAAAACATTATAATAAAAAAGAACTGGCTTTGCTGGCTTTTTGCCCAGCCCCAAAATCTTGTCAGTCTGGGTTTCTCATATAAACACAACTTAAGGGAAGTTTTGCTGAAGGAGGGCAGGGCAGCCGATGTAAATTCCTAAACGTTGTACAGACCTGGAACCTTGCCTCAGCGCGGGAATTCCGTGGGTTGGCACTTATTTTTAAAGGTACAGTGTTCCCTTCTGCTCTGGATAGCATGCAAGAACATTTACAGAACACAGAATAACAGAGTAGGATGGGACCTCGGAGGTCTTCTAGTCCAATCTCTGCTCAGGAAAACCTGTTTGTTTTTTTAATAAAACAGCTGAGCATCTACGTGTATCTCTTCTCAATAGCAATAGCACTTAGACTTATAAACCGTCCCATAGTGCTCTACAGCACTCTTTGACCGGTTTACAATGTCAGCCTATTTGCCCCCAACAATCTAGGTCCTCATTTTACCCACCTCAGAAGGATGGAAGGCTGAGTCAACCTTGAGTCTGTCAGGATCAAACTCCTGGCGGTGAGCAGAGTTTGCCTGCAATACTCCATTCTACCCACTGCACCACCAGGGCTCCAAGGAGAGAGATGAGCAAGTGAGCAGGAGGGAGAGACCTGGGACAGCTACCTCACCTAACAAACCTTCATCGTATTTGGAAACACGGATACTGTTATTTTAGGGCCACGAAATGGGGAGGAAGGCTGGGCTGTAATTAGACGGTCTGGTTAATGTTACCCTTTTCTCTGAATGACCACAAATTACTCTTAAGCGGCAAGATCAATTATAATCATTCTCTCTCATCAAGGACTGGACTCAAGTCTGCCACAATTGCAGATTCAGGGATGCTAAAAACAGCTCAGTGCTGGGCACTGATTGCAGTAATCACAGACAAAGGACCTGAACATATTGATTTGCTTTCTCCACAAAGGAGGGTCTGTGTACTTTAAACCAACCTAGAATGAAGGAGAAACTTCGTGACGGTGAGGACAATTAACCAGTGGAACAGCTTGCCTTCAGAAATTGTGTGGGCGCTCCCATCGCTGGAGGGTTTTAAGAAGAGACTGGACGGCCACTTTTCTGGAATGGTGTAGTCCAGCCACCTGCTCAAGCAGGAGACCCTAGACCAGGGGTAGGCAACCTAGGCTCTTTTTATGACTCGTGGACTTCAACTCCCAGAATTCCTGAGCCAGCCGTGCTGAGGGGAAAGGGAGAGGTGTCCAAGCTGAGCCATGCTGGCTCAGGAACTCTGGGAGTTGAAGTCCACGAGTCATAAAAGAGCCAAGGTTGCCTACCCCTGGCCTATACCATTTCAGGCAATTAGCTGTCCCGTCTCTTCTTAAAAACCTGCAGTGTTGGAGCAGCCATAACATCTGAAGGCAAGCTCTTCCACTGGCTAATTGTCTTCACTGTTAAGGGGTTTCTCCTTAATTCCAGGATCTCTGCCTGGTTTTTATGGCACAAAACCAGGTAAAGCTTCAGTCACGACATGCCTTCTTGCCTGCTTTGTTTTTGTTCTTTTTGGCTGCCTCTTCTAAAAAAGGAAGAGAGAGGAAATGGGAGATCTATGGACTAATTCATAAGTCGGAACTGATTCCTGGGAAAATTCCAGCCCAAGATCAAAAGAAACAGCCCCCCTCCGCATACAACTCGAAAAGGTATTCCCAGCAGTCAGCATCAATGAACTGACACCTCCAGCCCAACTGTCCTGATCTCCTGTGTTGATTGGATCACCCCCTTGATAGGCTGTGGACATAACCTACCCCCTCTTCGGAAAACCGTCTGACAAAGTGCCAGGAGATTTCTCCTTTCCGATGGTGAGCCTGAAGGATGACAGAAGAGTCTTTCTGGTGAATTGATTGTTTATTGCTTTACAATCAGTGTGATGGGAAAAAGTTACTCCACCCCCACCCCCTCCCCGCTTTCCTCCCAGCTGTCTCTGCCTTTCAGTTTTAGCTTCTGGGCATCCATCCAACTTGGCACCTGCAATGCGCTCCAGTCAGGGGGCTTTGGATGCTTCTCAGAATACTATCCAAGGGAAGATCATTCCTCTCCCTTTCCTGCTCAGAGAGCTGACACAGATTACTTTTCTTTCCTGTCTTTTCTCTGAGGATGAAAATTGCTGGCTTGAGCCCTGGAGAACAAGCCCAGAGGGATGGGCTTAGCAGCTTCCTCCTCCCCCCTTTTTTCCACCGCAGCCTTTCTCTGCTGGGGCGCTGGCTGCTCTGGTGGCTGGGCTGGTCCTGTGGAAGATCTGGAGCCCCTCCCCGCTGGCCTTGGTGCCTCTACTGGGCTTCTCCCTGTGGTCACTCACACGAGTGTCTGTTTCCAGGTGCCTGGCTTCCTTTTTTCTGACACAGCAGCCGCCTCAGTGCTTCACCAGCATAAATGCACAGATGCACACTTAAGCTCACCCTTCAGTTGCTTTCTCCTCTTACGACCTGCAAAAGGAGACATATATGTGCTGATCTCCTGCTAGGTCAGTGGTGGCGAACCTATGGCACGGGTGCCAGAGGCGGCACTCAGAGCCCTCTCTGTGGGCACGCGCACCGTCGCCCCAGTCCTAGGTCCCTTCAGCTGGGTTTTATAAAACCTTTTCGCTTTAGGCCTCCGCCGCCGTGTGCAAAAAAAAAAAAAAAGTTCAGTCAATTTCAACTTCTCGTGGGAAAAAAAAAGATTTTGCGAAGTTGGAATTGATTGATTGAACTTTTTAGTCCCACCCAGTCTGCCGTTACCACCACAGCCACGTCCACCCAATGGGCCACAACCACCCAATGGG
Organism: Protobothrops mucrosquamatus; assembly: GCF_001527695.2. Classification (NCBI taxonomy): domain Eukaryota; kingdom Metazoa; phylum Chordata; class Lepidosauria; order Squamata; family Viperidae; genus Protobothrops; species Protobothrops mucrosquamatus. The sequence goes on from NW_015386428.1 coordinate 372,372, forward strand.
CCACGCTCACCCAATGGGCCACACCCACCTGGCACTCGACGATGCATAAGTGGGTTTTGGGTTGCAGTTTGGGCACTCGGTCTCTAAAAGGTTCGCCATCACTGTGCTAGGTCTTCAGGTTTCTCCCCAAAGCCCAAGTGTGCAAGCACAGGAAGGCATACCTTGTGCTGGGAGGCCCTGGTGTTTTCAGGTTAGCTGCCCCGGCTCACACGATACCCCAAAGCAAGCTAGTTCAGTTGGAGGCGCAAGAATGAATTGCGTGGATTCCTGGCTCAAAATCACGCTCAAAGAGTGCCGATCAATTATGCCTCACCATCCTGGAGAGAAGCATTCAGGGGGTGCCACAAGGATCTGTTCTGGGTACTCTGCTGTTCAATAATGATTTGCATGAAGAGATGACAAGAACTGCTACCTAGTTTTCAGAAGACGCAACATTAGGTGATACATTAGAAAGAAATAAAATTGACAAGATTAGAGAAAATTTAAAAAAATGAATTTGAAAAATGCAGAGTTCTTCACTTAGGAAACACAAATAAAGGCACGGATGTAGGATGGAAGACAACCTGGTTGGAAACAATAATTGTGAAGGAGTAAAGGAATAGTAGTTGATTGCAAACGAGCAATGAGTCAGCAGTGTGGTGCCTCTCTAAAAAAAGGCAAATGCAAATTTTGTCTGCCTCAACTGAAACAAAATTTTGAAATTGCAGGGAGTAATTGTTCCATCATATTTCACTTTGAGCAAATGACATCTCTGGTACAATGTCCGGTTCCAGGCATGGCTTTTTAAGGGAGATTTAAGACATTGGGATAGGGCAGTGGTTCTCAACCTTTTTAATGCCGCGACCCCAACCGGTCGTAAGTCGAGGACTAAACTGGTCGTAAGTCAAGGACTAAACCGGTCGTAAGTCGAGGACTACCCAACCGGTCGTAAGTCGAGGACTTTCCCTGCCCGGGAGCGCCGCGCATGCATGGTTCCGCCCCCTGCGCCGGCCGAGGCGTAGCTGGCAAGCGGCAGAGACGGAGCAGGCCGACCACCAGCTGGCCCAGCCCAAGGGAGGTAAGGCACCCGCCGGAAAAGGAGGAAAAAATGGCGGACAAAAAAAATGGCGGACACCCTTGCTTGGCGACCCCCGTGAAATGGTCGATCGACCCCAAATGGGGTCCCAACCCACAGGTTGAGAACCACTGGGATAGGGTCAATGAAGAGTACTGAGAATGATCGGTGATTGGAAAGTAAGTTCTGCAAGAGAAGCCGAAAGAGTTCCAGGTGTCTGTTTAGCCTTGAGAAAAGGTGAGCGGCCCTCTTCCAGAGACCCCAAAGGGTGTCATGTGAAAAAAGGCAACGTCCTGTCTTTCCGTCTTGGAAGATTCCAGGACCTGGGGCAATGGATTTGCGTTAAAGGAAGACTGGTTATGAAAACCCTCCCTGGTGGAACAGTTTGAGAATGGAACCCACAACCCAAGGGAAGGTGTAGTTAGTTCCCCTTCGCTGGATAGGCTCAGAGGTAGACAGCGGTCAGTTGGGGACGCTTGGATGGCCTCAATTCCAGCTCTGGGATTCTACTTACTGTATGGAACAAGGTCTTGGTGCCCATTAAGGACTCCGGAGTCTTGTTTGTTTTGAATAAGAAAAGATCTGCAGATGTTCCAGTTAGAAAGGAGGAAGAACCAATGAATGGCTTGCCTCCTTGGCTGTTTCTCTTGGCTAGCTCTGCTTGCCATGTTGGTATACAAATTATGCTTCTGCTTCCCCCTCCCTCAAATCTCTTGGAGAGGCGGGCCCATGTTACATGGGGTGGAAGGCATCTGTTGGTGAGAGCTACCTGCTAATGAGTTGTCCGTGGCTTGCTTCTTTCACCTTTCTCTATCCTTGTGTCTTGTTTATGAGGGCGGTTGGCTGGGGTGCTGCAGAGAAAAGCCTCTGAGCTGTCACTGGCTTCCCTCCTTGTGAAGTTTCTCCTCCTGAAAAGAATTAGCAGTAGTAATTGCCTGGCGCAATAAAGTACATCCTTCCATCTGCTACTTTTCCCTTTAAAGTGCGCTTTTCCTGACAATGGCAAATTACACGCCTGTTGTAAAGCAAGAGGGGAGGGGGTGGCCTTCCCCATTGCTTCCCTTCTGCAGAGGCACCTAATCTTCAAGGTCCCCTGAACGGTGGGATTTTTCCTTCCAGATTTTCATAAGCAAAAAAGTTGGGACTGTCCATCCCAAACTTCCATTGGAGGAACAAGAGAAGGAGGTCCGGAACATTCTGTTCTAGCGCCGTCTCCGTCCGAACAATATTCATCCCAGCTCCAGGGCTGGACATGGCCACAATCTTACCCTTGTTGCTTGGTGGGGAGTCACTCTGTCACCTGGACTTGGCCATCATGGTGGTGGGACATCTGCTGGTGTTTCTTGACATGAAATCAGGGCAATAATAATAATAATAATAATGATGATGATGATGGTGATGGTGGTGATGATGATGATGGTGATGGTGATAATAATAATAATAATAATATATTATTATTATTATTATTATTATTATTATTATTATTATTATTATTAGTTGGAAGGGACCTTGGAGGTCATCTAGTCCAACCCCCTGCTCAGGCAGGAAACCCTATACCATTTCAGACAAATGGCTGTCCAGTCTCTTCTTAAAAACTTCCAGTGTTGGAGCATTCACCGCTTCTGGAGGCAGGTTGTTCCACTGGTTAGGTTCCTTCCAACTCTGTTACTCTATTCTATTGTATTCTAAGCCCATTTTATATTCCTTCTTTTTGCTTTTAAAAATCTTAGTGTTTATTCTCTTTAAGTGGTGTCCCAAAAGCTAATTTCGTTTTTTTCTCAGGAACTCCTTCAAGAGAATGACACATCTGTTTTCTAAGTCCAAAATATGAAAGTTGACCAATTCACTCTTCTAGTTTGTGTATCCCTTTTACTTATTAAGAAACCAGCCAGCTTCATTTTTTTCCACATCATTCTTGTCATTTTTAAATCCATAACTCAAACAGCTGGCTTCTCAGTTGTATCCTCTTCTATCTCCTGTTTTAAAGCCATTTTTATTGTAGCTGAGGATAAATTCCTGAGTGCCCTGTTTCCAAATGTCCTTGAAGTCTTCCAAAGTGAAAAATACTTTTCTCTGTTCTTATTAGGGGTCTCTTCTCCTTTAATTATACCCTTAATCTCTTTCTGGTTGCCTCAAGTGTCCAGCCTTCAAAGTCTCTCTTATCATGTTTAATCCACATTTTCCCGTGGGGGGATTTCCTACACTTAGATTCAAAATCTTCATATATTTTAAATAGGATTTTAAACAACCCAGAAGAAGGACTCTTATAATTAGTTCCAAAACCTTATTTCCAATCCTTAGTCCAAAATTAAAATTCAAACTACCCTTTTGCTGTTTTTTTCAGAGTTTTTTTTTTAAACTTACATGACACTTTCTTTGTCTCAGGACTGAAGGAAAAATCACCCAGAGTGATGATACTTGACATTTTGAATGTTCTTAATTACCCAAAAGCAGTCAGTAAGCCATTTTCAGAAGTTTTGTGCTTATTTTCTTTAGCTTATAATGTACATAGCCAGGGAATTCTACAATGTTTTTTTTACCATAGAATAATTCTAGCAGCCTAAGATTGCTAGTTTCTTAGTTCAGACATGTGTGCTATCCATAGTGCACCACAGGGGATGAACTAGCTTTGCATCAGTTGGCAAGTGGTGTTCAGGGATGTCTGGTCCTCTGGGCTTTTTCCCACAACCTTGCCTCACATCCAGGTATGTCTGGCACTGGATCCTACTTTTGCTCAGAATGCCGCTAGCTGTCCCACCGGAGTGGTACCTATTTCTACAGTGTCATTTGGGGCTTTTCCCTCCACCGATGTCGCCTCACATTTGGGTATCACATTCAGACAGGTCTGGCACTGGTTGGGTTTGAAAGCATGTTATATGCAGGTAGGTAAATACAGTAGGTACCACTTTGGTGGGAAAAATAATGGCACTTTGTGCGGAAGTATGATCCACCACTGTGGCTGAGCCAGAAAGATCCCCTTTCCTCAGAACAAGATGGGTGCTATAAATTACACACACACACACACACACACACACACACACACACACACACACACACACCAGAGCAGGGAAAGCATGGATTTCCAGTTTTGTGCAGTAGCGCAGCAGCCAAGGGATTTTGGGGCTCCGTGCCCTTTGGCTGAATTTCTTCCTGTTAGGGGACCCTAAATGGGCCAGAAGCCACCCTGAAGAGGCGGCAAAGAAGGAAGGAAGTCCCGTGGACCACGGAGAGATGGTGGTTGACCTGATCAGTCCAGGAGAAGCCTTCCAGAAAGCAACAGGAGAAAGGCTAGCCTAACTTCAGAGTCTAGCCCAAGATGCAAGCAACGGAAGTCAAAAGCACTATTTTAAGCTGATTGTAAACAGCACGTTTGAGTCTGGGTAAGATCATCGATTTTCTCTATCCTATTTATTAACTTTCCTGGAAAAAAAAATTCCCAAGAAGCAAAAAACCTCCGGACGTGAAGGAGGGGGATTTTTGCCCCACCCTTTTACTAACGGAAGTGGCAAATTAAACCTTTTATGGAGGACCAAAACATACAGAAATGAAGTGAAATGAATATAAAACCTAAATTTGGATAAGTTTGGAATTGTTGAATGGTTAAGATTCTCATTTTAAAAGCAATTTTCTATTTTGATAATTTGAAAAATAAACTGGTGCTGACATCTAGTGGTGGATAAAGACTATGACAGCTATGGCTTTTATACAGGACTTGGCAAAATCTGGAAAAAACTAATCTGTCCTTGTGACCTTCAAAGCTCTAGCAATAGAGAACAGCTGTGACAAAAAAAGAAAACAATTTGGGTTGCAGACAAAGAGAGGATTATAAACTTCAGGAAACCTTTTTGAACCTTTTTAGATTATAAATATCTACTAAACTGTGATTCTAAAGCTATTTGCAGAGAAAAGAAAACCTCGATTCTTGACCACTATGGAAAATCAGAGACTTGCAGAAAGAACTTATCAAGAAAAAATAAATACCTTTCAAGAGGAGACATATGAGATGCTGCAAATAAATCAAACAACAATGACTTCAAACCACAAAGAAATCCAAAATAACTTTGAAAACATAAACCAATTCATCTCCAATTTAACTTTACAACAAAAAAATTCCAGGAAATAACAATAGAGAAGGAGCAGATAAAACAGTTAACTGAACACAAATTCGAGGATAGAGACTCAAAGATGGAACTTAACACAACAAAGAAGTATGATTTAACCCAAGTGGAATTTTTTTTACAAGAAATATGACCACAAGACAAATTTGAGGATAAGAAAAAAGATGGGTCAAAATAGATTACAGAGACGTCAGGAACACCACTAGAACTGGAGAGACAAAAAATGATAAGAGATACAGAGAGAAAAAGAAAGAAAAAGATTTTCAACACACAGAACAGGGAAAGCATGAAATTTGGAGGGTTCACAAAAGGCCCACCTGCAGGGAATAATAGGCTCTTTACAAGATCTGAGCATATTAAGAGATGCCACCAATAATCCCCAGAAAAATTATTTTGTAGGTAAGACAAGAATGAAAAAAAAATTAGTTGAATCTTAAGAGAGCACTTTTCCAAGAGCTGAACATTTTCTGTAAGTTTCATCACCTTGTAATAGATTAAAGACAAACATGAACTCATCAAAGAGAGAATTATATTCTATTGTTAAACCTAATTGACTTGAGGCAGGTGCTACAGATTTAGCTCATCCTGAAGGCAGCAGCATTCATGTCGCGCCTTTCATAGAGCAAAATATTGCTGAGATCAAGAGTGTCACGTATTCCATCTGAAAAGGTAGGCATTCGCAGGCATAATGGCTTAATCTCAACCTGCCAGTTCCAGATGAGACACTGCCTGGTTTCAATTCTTTGTACTAATCTCTCCCTGTCTCTCTGTCTGTCTGTCT
>NW_015386428.1:379076-382395 GCF_001527695.2 Protobothrops mucrosquamatus
TCTCTCTCTCTCTCTCTCTCTCTCTCTCTCTCTCAAGCAAACTTGCAATATTTTGCTCCTACCAGCCTGTGCACCCTGGATTTTGCTCCTACCACCTCTGAGTGATCAGCATATTTGATGAGAAGGAATTGTCTCCTGGCCCACAATTTATCTTCCTTTGAAATGGATGCTTTGGCTCTCTGGCTATCGCCAAAATACTGCAAGTTTGGCTGGGTGCACAGACTGGTAGAGGAACGTCCCCCAACTTTTTTTCTTGCTTGATCTGCATAGAGGTCTGCTCTGCAAAGGGGGCTGTGCTGCTTAGCATTTCTTCCATAACTTGGTTGTGGTGGGTGGGCTTTCGATGGTATGAGAGAAAGACCTTGAGAAATGGGGTGAAGAGATGGTGACTAGGGAGCAATCAGATAAGAGAGGGCGTAGCCCGTAGCTGCATAACGGGTGGAAAAATAGTCTCAGAAGAGCTCCTGTCCTTGCAAGTACTCAGACTGTAAAGGAGACGGCCGGAGATTTGTGCTTTCAGACCTGCAAGATTCTGTTAGGGTAACCTTACAATAAAGTAAAATTAGCTCATCTAATCTGGGGAAGGGGGAAGGGAGGGAGGAAGGAAGGAAGGAAGGAAGGAAGGAGGAAGGAAAAAAGGGTGGGAGAAAAGTAGGAAGGAAAGAAAGGAGGGAGGGAGGAAGGAAGGAAGGAAGGGTAGGGTGGGTGGGTGGGAGGAAGGAAGGAAGGAAGGAAATATGCCTTGCCTGTTCCATAGGAAGAAGTATTAGGAGATCAATAAATGTCCATTAAAGAATGAATGGAAAATGAATGAAAGGAGAGGAGATACTTCAGACAGAATAAAAGGACATGTGACAAAGTGACAGAAATATGTTTGGAATGGTTTTCATTTGTTTTATATATTATGTTCAAACACACACACCCATCCACCAATAGCCCTTTCCACAGAGAGAGAGAGAGAGAGAGAGAGAGAGAGAGAGAGAGAGAGAGATTTACCACGAGGAGGGGTATTGTGTGTAGAGAGAGGAAAATGGTAATAAATATTGTGAGAAGGCTGAAATGCGGAAATGCTGCAGAACCGGATGGTGAAACCTCAGCTGATCAAGGGGTTGGCAGCTGAGGTTGTGTGTGTGTTTGTATGAAGGCTGCCTCTATGGCATTGGAAGAATGGTTGGAAGAATGCCATAACAATACAAAGGGAAAGAATGAGCAACACAACTACTGGGAATTCCTTGGCGAAGTGCATCTTGCTGCTGTTGGGCAGAATCCTGACTGAAAGACACAATTGTGACAAAGGGCAAAATGTGGGGAATGTAGCTGGACTTTATGGTGGCAGAACTGGGGGAGGGACACCAGATTTTTTTCTTTAAACAGATCACTAAGAAATTAAAGAATCTGAATTTCAAGTGATCTACTAGTTAGCTGGGGGATTTAAATATATATATATATATATATATATTACAAACTCAGTTTTTGCCCAAATCAGAGAGAGGGGAAATTATGAATTTCCTTTGGGCTGAGGAGAAGTGAGATTTCATGCCTGAGGAATTACTCTCAATCTGGAGAAGCTTGGGAGAATGGGACCCAGAGGGTGAATTTGGCATAGAATTCACTGCATGAAGCTTTAAATTCCATGCTGGCTCAGGAATTCTGGGAACTGAAGTCCACAAGTCATAAAAGAGCCAAGGTTCCCCACACCTGGTCTAGTCTAATGAAGAGGAGGACTAGGGCTGATATGATTGCTGTCTTCCAGGACTTGAGGTCCTGTCCCGGTGGAACGGGTTGTCTCCAGAAGTGGTGGGCACTCCATCACTGGAGGTTTTTAAGGACAGCCATTTATCCAGAATGGTATAGGGCAGGAGTAGGCAACCTCAGCTCTTTTATGACTCGTGGACTTCAACTCCCAGAATTCCTGAGTTGAAGTCCACGAGTCATAAAAGAGCCGACGTTGCCTACCCCTGGTATAGGGTCTCCTTGGACTAGAAGATCTCCAAGGTCTTTTCCAGTTCTGTTATTTTGTTATACTGTCGGCATCAAGAGAAGCAATTTTCTATTCTTCACAGGTCAGGCCATGCTCAAAGTCTTGAGCATTGTGCTCACTGGGCATCACAGTTTAGCCAGGCAATGAGGGTGATCTGGACATGTCCCAAGAGAGCAACAGAGGCTCTGAAACTTAGAAAGGATGTCTGGAGGCCTGAGTATGTTTCACCTGGAGGAAACTTTAGGAGACTGGGGCCTTCCAGGCTCTGAACGGTTGTCCTGCAGAAGCTGGGGCAGGATTGTTATTCCAGAAGGCAGCCTAAGAAACAGAAGCTTTCAGTAGGAACTCGGGAAAGGACGCCTCACAGTTCTCCAACAGCCAGGCTCTCCTTCATTGGAGGCATTTAAATAGAGACCAGGGACGTGGCAGGGTGGATCCCTCGGCTTCTGGAGGACCTTGGACATCCCTCCCTGCCTTGCTGCATTATTGACCCTGCAAATCTCACTTGGCAATGCAAACAGGAATAGGCAGGGAGGATGTGTGTGTGTGTGTGTGTTGTGTGTGTTTGCGTGAGGTGGGCGGCTGTGTAAATCAGTCAAAGAAAGAAACTTGAATGGTGACTTGCATGTCGGATGGAAGAAGTGAGGATTTCCTGACCACAAAATGGAGAGGAAGAACAAGAAGCAGATGCTAAAGATAAGGGGAAAGGGAATCCTTTGCACTGCTTTGTAAGGAAGATGCCTTCCTTGGCTTCGCCACAGCTGAACAGATACCCCCCACCACCCCCCAGGAAAGAAAGGAAACCAGGCACCAGACCGGCCAGGCCAGAGCACAAGGCATCTCCCTCCCCTTCCCAGAAAGGCCACGAGGTGGCAGTGCAGCTGTGCGGATGGATGCAGCATCTGGCCAGCTGCCCTGGAATCCAGGAAGGACCAGCATCCTCAAGAAATGTGCTTCTGGAGGCAGGTTGTTCCACTGATTAACTGTTTTAACAGTTAATCCTTAGTTCTAGGTTGCTTCTCTTCTTGATTAGCTTCCACCTATTGTTTTCTGGGGCTTTGGAAAATAGGTTGAGCCCCTCTTCTTTGTGGCAGCCCCTCAAATATAGGAACAGCATTGGACCGAGTCGTGCCTTTGCGGCCGCAGCATTGGACCGAGTCGTGCCTTTGCGGCCTCTGACCCGACGTAGATCTCGACCGGCTCCTTGGTTCACCGAGGGGCTGAGAGAGATGAAACGTCGGAAAAGACGCCTAGAGAGCAGTTGGAGGGCCAGCCGAACCGAATCCGATCGAACACAGGTAAGGATACATCTTAGATCCTACCTAGTGGCGATGAGGG
>NW_015386428.1:384214-398374 GCF_001527695.2 Protobothrops mucrosquamatus
AGTGTCGGCTGGCGACCCCCAGGGGGAGGGCCTTCTCTGTGGGTGCCCCCACCCTCTGGAACGAACTACCCCCCGAGATCCGGACGATTCCGGATCTCCTATCTTTTCGCCGCGCCCTCAAGACATGGCTTTTTCAGCAAGCGGGTCTGGCCTAGGGAGAATTTTAAATTAGGGACAATTTTTAATTAGAATTTTAATGGTAACACAGCGGTTAAATATTTGTTTTTAATTGGTTTTTATTGGGGATAGTGCTTGTAATGTTTTAATATGCTGTAAGCCGTCCTGAGTCCTGTTGGGAGAAGGGCGGCATATAAGTTTAATAATAAATAAATAAATAAATAAATAAATAAATAAATAAATAAATAAAATCCTGTCACCCGTGGACCTCCTTTTCACTACCAAGGGTTCTCAACCTTGGCAACTTTAAGACTTGTGGACTTCAACTCCCAGAAGTCCTCAGCCAGCTTTGCTGGCTGAGGACTTCTGGGAGTTGAAGTTCACAAGTCTTAAAGTTGCCAAGGTTGAGAACCCCTGCGTGACTAGACTAAACAAATCCAATTCCTGCAGCCGTTCTCCATATGTTTCAGCCTCCAGAGCCCTAACCTTCTTTGTTGCTTTTCTCTGCACTCTTTCCAGAGTCTCCACATCTTTTTTCTATCATGGTGACCAAAACTGGGTGCAAACTCCATGACCTGGAGTCCTTTTCTAGCTTTGACTAGACTGCAATGCCTTGCAAGGTCAGAGCCCTTTCTTTCAGAATCTTCTAGGGTTATTGTTGTTTTCGATTTCCTTATGCATTGAGGGCTTTCTCAAAACCGAAAGTGCTGTGAAGAAACGACAAAGACTGTTTTTCTGCTCTCAACGTACAAAAAAATGCTTTGGGGGCAGCTTTGTTGAAACGTCTTGACCTTTCTGAGCTTTTGTCTATAGCAAACAATGATGACACACATTACGAGCCTGGCTCTCTTTCTGCAAGGAATGGAAATGGCTGGGACCTTCTCTCTCATGTTGTCTGCCCGTTTCCATGGCGATACGGAATGCTTCTGATCCAGTTGTTCTCTTATCCTGGAGCATTTCAGTAATCTAGCAACACCACCACACCTGCCACAACCCCTGCAGCCTGCCTTCCTGAGTCCTGCTAATGGCTTGCTTGGAAAGGAGGCATTGTCCTCTGGGGCTTCCCCCTCATGGCCACCCCCTCCCCAGGTGAGAGGATGCCAGAAGGACCCTCCCGAACAACCCCAATCCATCTTTCAAGGAGGTAGAAGAAGAGGCAGTGCCTCATCTGAATGAAATATTAACTCTCCTTTTTCGTTCCATTGGCAATTATGCTGAGAATTTTCTTGGTCTTCCCTGCCCAACATTATTATCGAATCAAAGCTCCTTAAATGGCAGAGTTGAACAGGAACTTAAAAAGTAGGAAGGCAAGCAATATAAGGCTGGTTTCATTTTCTCTGGCAGTAAAGGGCAACTGTCTAAAATAAAATAAAAATCAGCTAAACCCACTCCAAAGCAAATCCGGTTAAATTAACAGAAGCCACCGCAGTGGAAGGCTGAATGCCGACAGATGTGGCCAAGTTGTTTTGCAACCCTCAGTGCGTTTCTTCTGACAACAGAACATGCTGAGGAAAAACAAGTGCCAATTCTAAATATCTTTTATACAAATAATTCACCCACCATAGAATGAGGGCGTGTACTGTAGAAAAGTCAAACAATTACCCCAAAGAACAAAGGGATGAAGGTTAACAAGGGGAAGAGGAAAGTCAGCCCAGAGGCCCCCCCAGATCATAGGATGCTGGCATTAAGCATTCAAATGACCCTGAAGATCAAATGCAAGGTTGGCAAGAAGTCTCCTCAAAGCGTTCTTCTTCTTCTTCTTCTTCTTCTTCTTCTTCTTCTTCTTCTTCTTCTTCTTCTTCTTCTTCTTCTTCTTCTTCTTCTTCTTCTTCTTCTTCTTCTTCTTCTTCTTCTTCTTCTTCTTCTTCTTCTTCTTCTTCTTCTTCTTCTTCTTCTTCTTCTTCTTCTTCTTCTTCTTCTTCTTCNTCCTCCTCCTCCTCCTCCTCCTCCTCCTCCTCCTCCTCCTCCTGAGCAGGACCCAGGCAACACCTCGCACAGCTCCAGCTGAATCTCCACCCTGTTGACTTTGTGTGTCAGAAGGTCGCAAAAGGGGATCACATGACCCTGGGACATGGCGACCGTCATAAATGTGAGTCAGTTGCCAAGCATCCAAATTTTGATCCCGCGACTGTGGGAATGCTGAAACGGTCGTAAGTGTGAAAAATGGTCATAAGCCACTTTTTTCAGTGCCGTTGTAACTTCAAACGGTCACTAAACAAGGATACAGGTAGTACAACCTACTACCGGTACCTGAAAATTCCCATGAGTTTATATAAAAAAAATATGTTAACATTTAGTTTCAGTTCTATTCTTTCTGCTTTTCTCCGACTGCTAAATTAACACAATGCAGCGTTGACATGGACATTTTCTCAAGAAATGGACTGTCAACTTTAATCTCCTCCCCTGGCCGAATGGGAATCTCTCTTCAGGCATCCTGCATACTCTTCCGCTTCAGCCCATCAAACTGGGTTAACAGTTCCACTTTAGAGTGGGAATCCTGGCTTTTATTTTCCTTCCTGCCCCTGTTTGCTTCCTGAAATTGGCTGCCATGTTCGACGAGGCGCCCTGCTTTTTCAGCTTACGTTTTGTTCCTTTTTCTTTGCTTTGCAGCCAAGCCCAGAATCCTTCAAAGCCCCAGGACTTCTCTGCTCATTCTCCTCTCTTATCATTAGCCCCATCTGTTTCTCATTTTTAAAAAAGTTTTATTTAGCATTTTGCAAGCGTAAGTGAAAAATGTGTAAGATAGAAAGACGTGACCCATAAGACAGTATGGTACAGATATTTGTCTCTGTTTATCCCTCTTTAAATTAAACATATTACTTAGCACTGGAATTGTGTGGCTTAGAATTTCAAACAAACGAACAGATCAGCAAATAAATCAATAAATCTGAAAACCATAAATGGTAAGCAATACATTATACCAGAGTTTCTCAACCTGGGTGACTTTAAGGTTGGTGGACTTCAACTCCTCAAATTCCCCAGCCATATTTTGAAGGGAATATGAAATGGTAAAATGGAATTAATGGAATTACAGCCTTCCAAATCTGTTCCAGTCTTCTATGAAACAATATTCTTGGGCATTGCAACATTGCCACCATATGTGAAAAGAAGTATCTAAATTGTCTAGAAGACCCCCCAAGGTCCCTTTCAACTCTTGTCGTTCTATGTTCTGTGTTCTTTGTAACTTCCAGCATTTTTCTGGAAAAGATTTCTTTATTTTTGTGGAGATTCTCAGTCATTCAAGTCACGGTTGCCCCAAAGATGCTTGTTCAAAAGGCCACTGGACTATGTTTTTTCCTTTGAGGAAGAGGAAGACTTCCAAGAAGTGTCTTCAAATCAGAACTGAAGAAGCTTCTTGCATGAGGAGCAAAACGTATTCAAGGAACAACAAAGTCCAGTTGCCTTTTGAAAAACCACTTTTGGGCTATTTCTTCATTTTAGTCACCAAAGCTGAAATAATGCATCATATAACATCATATCAATTCAATCTATATAAATAAAAATGTAAATGTTCGTTTGTTCAAAATCTTAAATCTCTGAAAGTTCTTCACCGATTGCTTTGAAATTTTGACACAACGTTGCATTCGAATATGCGCGTGTTTTTATATACCTATATTATATAGATGTCACACCTGTGACAGGTAAAAACATGCTTTTTTTGAAAAACATCGCCATCTGTTGGACATAAAAGCAACACACGCTTTTACCAGACTGAGCCATAGCAACGCATGGCTGGGTACAGCTAGTTCCAAATATAATGCTTGAAATAAATGTAATGCTTCTCTTCCTTTGATAACCTCACTCTTAAATCTCTGTAAGCGTGTGCAAATGCTTTATCTACTTAATCATATGTCTTTAACTTGTTCGGATTCCGAATGATACATCACTAGCAATTTATATTTTGCATCTAACAAAATGTTCAGTATTACATAACAGGAATCCTTCTGTTTTCCTGAACTGATGGTTCAGCGCATTACGTGCTGGACTTTTCTTGAGAAAAGACTGTCTTCCTATTAAACTTCCTGAATCAAGGAAAAATGAGAACATTATTTGAAATGTATTATAAAGCAGATTTTTTTTAATATACTTGCCAGGCTACTCCCTAGGTGATTAATTTGTTTTGTGGGATTTTGTGGCCTTGGGATGGAACAGGTTCTGTGGAAAGAAAGACTACATTGAAGGTGATTCAAATTATTTAGAATCTTTTGAAATGTGTAACACATATTTAAGTCCTGGGATGAAGCAAGAGGATCTTTGTAACTGCACTACGAAATGAAATGTCAGAGATTTTTCTCTTGGCATTTTTCTCAGAATGATAATGGTAGTCCTACAGACAATCACGTATATCTAAGAAAACGGTTTTTGCGCCATATTTTGTTGATAAATGGCACTGAGAACCAGCACTTTATACTCCCATCAATTTCAGCCTTCAGTGGGTGATTCACAGTGTGACTGTGCCAACAATTACAGAAGAGTCATCTGAGATAAAAGCTACACAAATCTCTTAGCTGTGTCCTGAATTTGGCAGATGTTACAATGACCGTTGCAATTTGGCAACATATCTGCATATCCGGAAAGTGGTTCCTAAATTGGGCATTCGGAAGATGTATTGTTCTTGCAGAGCTGACAGTTAAGGATGTGGGGAATCCAACTTGAATCAGACATCCAAATTGTGACTTTGCTCCAGTTCAAATCAGTTCAAGGCCAGAAGCTGGAAGTTGTGATCCAAATTGCCAGACTGATGCAAAAAAAATAACTGAAGTTGATTTGATCTAATCTCATCCCTTTTAAACTTTTCACATCCCTACTGCTGCCTTATGGGTGAGTGCTGTACTAATTACTTATGCTTTGGCACCAATGCTGCACTTCTGGGGAGTGACTAGGGCTCTGTCTTCACATGCACATCTATGCCTGTACCAATAAAGGAGAATCTTTGTAGCTCAGGATTGAAATGAGCGGTCATTTGTTGGTCTCTGGGCTTGATTGTTTTCTAGCACATATTTCATTACTGAAACTAGGCTAGACTAGCAAGCTAGCCTAGCACTGATGATGTTACTTAATTTGGGTAATGAAATATCTGCAAGAATACAACCAGACTCAGAAGGCACCGAGGACCCCACAGTCATCGTTGTTGTTGTTGTTGTTGTTGTTGTCGTCGTCGTCGTCATCGTCGTCCTCCTCCTCCTCCTCCTCCTCCTCCTCCTCCTCCCCACAAACCCCAATCCCTTCCAACACTGATGATGTTACTTAGTTGGGTGATGAAATGTCTGCAAGAAAACAAGCAAGCTCAGAGAGCACCAGGGGCATCTCTTTGATAGGACTACATAAGCTGTTCAATCTTTATTATTTATTTATTTTTCTTATTTTTACATTTTTTATTTATTTTATTTTTTAATTTTTTTTCAGGTTGCCCTTTTATTAGTTTATAATATAAAATACAGAAATACAAAAGCAAATAACAGGAAAAACAGGGGAGGAAAAAGGGACAGGGAAGGTGTAGAAAAGAAGGGAAAAAGACCGAAAAGGCATTGGCTTCTGACTTCCTTTGGGGCAGTAATATAAGATAGTAACATTAACCTCAACTTTTTACTTCTACATAACAGTATAAACTAGCCATTTCTATAACAACAAATCTATCTAATTCAGTGGTTCTCAACCTTTTTAATGCCGCGACCCCAACCGGTCGTAAGTCGAGGACTAAACCGGTCGTAAGTCGAGGACTACCCAACCAGTCGTAAGTCGAGGACTACCCAACTGGTCGTAAGTCGAGGACTACCCAACTGGTCGTAAGTCGAGGACTTTCCCTGCCCGGGAGTGCCGTGCATGCGTGGTTCCGCCCCCTGCACCGGCCGAGGCATAGCTGGCAAGCGGCAGAGACGGAGCAGGCCGACCACCAGCTGGCCCAGCCCAAGGGAGGTAAGGCACCCGCTGGAAAAGGGGAAAAAAATGGCGGACAAAAAAATGGCGGACAAAAAAATGGCGGACAGCCTTGCTTGGCGACCCCCGTGAAATGGTCGATCGGAGAACCACTGATCTAATTGATAAAACCCAAAATCAAAGTTTCATGTTTTTCCACCTCAAGCTTAACGATGGCAACCAATCTCTGGTGCCCTTGTCCGGTCTCCTCACCCCTCTCTGACCTCACTCCATGTAATCCCTTTTTATCTCCCCCAACTGATCCTATAAAGAAAAAACCCCTTACCTCCCACTAAAAGACGTATGTCAAACTTTTCCCTAACTCTCCCTCTGCCTAACTTACTCCAACGAGGGAAAGGAATTAAAACTCCCCAAACTGCGGTTTGCCATCGCGGCCGCTGCGGCCACTGGAAGGCAAGCTCCGTCTTCTGCGTTCGATTTTGCACCGCTGGGGGACCCTGGAAAGGGTCAAAAGTCACCCTGTAGGGATGAACAGGAAGGAGGGGATCCCTGCTTGATTGCGGGAGGGCGGTAACCCTTCTGCTCAATCTGGGGTAGCCCTCCAAACCAGCGGATGAAAGACCGGTCATAGAAATATCGCTCATTACTAGGCTGCAGACAGCCGTAGTCAAACTTGCTATCAGGCATTCCAAAGCAGCGCAGATGACACTGGGTGAGATCTGAACCTCTCTTTAATGCCGAGTATTTTTTTTTTCTTCTGCAAAAGCTGCCCAAAGTATCTTCCCCCCGTGAGGATAGAGGGAAGGGAACTTTTATCCCACCCTCTAAGAATAGCGGCGACTGACTATCCAGGGGAGTTAAAACACTGAAAGAATAACCTTAATCTAACTGGATTTATATGCTTCTAGAATTTGGGGACCAAAAGATTTGGTCCAAACAATGCATTTCAAGAGTTATGCTTTCTTGGGTGGTTAGCTGAGGTGGGTTCTTACACTATGTGAATTTTACCCCATTTTACGACCTTTCTTGCCACTGTTGTAAGTGAATCACTGCAGTTGTTAAGTTAGTAACACGGTTGTTAAAAGAATCTGGCTTCCCCATTGACTTCACTTGTCAGAAGGTCGCAAAAGGGGATCATATGATCCCGTGACACTGCAAAGGTCATAAGTATGAGTCAGTCGCCAAGCATCCGAATTTTGACCAGGTGACCATGGGGGTGCTGCAATGGTTGTAAATGTGAAAAACGGTCATAAGTCACCTTTTTCAGTGCCGTTGTCACTTCAAACGGTCACTAAATGAACTGCTGTCAGTTGGGAATTACTGTATGCCCCACTGAGCAGGGGCAGCTGTCCACAGATCACAGGAAACTGCAAAGCAGAGGGGGGGTGTCCCTCCTGCACCCCATTTCAGCGGTGCTTAGAGAAGCACCTGTCCCAGGGAAGGGGGCCGGCAGCACCGTCTGCGCAAGGCGGAGGCTTCAGCCCAGCCTCTCTCGGAGGCTTCCTGTGTTTCCCCCTCTGCTTCTCCTCCTGATGAAGCTCTTTTCTGATTGAACTAATTATGCTGATTGAAGTTCCTCCATCACCCACTTAGGAGAGTGTGAAAGGTTTGCTTAATTGGATATGCATAATTGTCATGCTACACACCGTCACATGTTAAGGTATTAGCATTGATTGACAGCTAATCAGCAGCACTCTGGTGGTTCCGGAGAGTGGGGGTCATTTGTGAATGTCACAGAGCATGAGCATGAGCGGGGGACTAAATGCAGTTGCTTAATTCCCGATTGTGGCGCAGATGGAAAGGAAGTCTGCATGGCTGGAAGAAAGGCAGAAGCTTCAATTGAACGCCAAGTGGACCAAACTCGCCTTCCCCCCCCCCCCAATTTTTTTTCATTCCAAAGAGATGCAGGCCATGAAATGTGCCACTTTGTTCATTTTTACTCATCCTTGATGAACCAGACGGTTGGGAATTTCTAGCAGGGCCATCATGGCTTTGAAGAATCCCTGGCCGTTTTTGCTCCCTAAATTATTATTTTTATTTCACAGTTGATCTAGTTCATTAATTCAGATGTCACAAACTGTTTTTTAACTTCGTATTTGCTGGAAAGAGATTAAGGCTTCATATATATATATATGAAACATCTCAGGATGGGTTTGGAATTCCAAATTAATATTTTTATTATGAAATATTGTGTGGTTATTAGCAAGGCTGGAAGTCAAAATCTGGGTTGAAATGGAGACTCCAGAAGAATATCAGTGAGGTATTAAAAAGGCATTGTTAGAGGCTTTGTTAAGTCTGATGAGAATCCTTTTTTTGTGACTAATTTTAAAAAGTGAGTGAAGTGGCTAAAAACCTTAATTTCTCCCTGTTCTCTTATTTCTATATTTTAGCAATCCTGAATTCCAAGCATTCATCACTATGGTCAGTCAGAGGATGCTATGTTCAGATTAAGGCTTTGTATTATTCTGGTAATCTTCTTAATTTAGGATTGACGATTGGTGAATTAACTTCTTCAAGATGTGATTGGATACACATTTACAGTTTAGATCTTTTCTTCTTAATTGAGAAATAAAAGCTCAAGCAAGCAGGCCTTTTGCAAACCCTGAAGCAGTGGTAGATTCATTTGATTTTCTTAAAGGATTCTAAGGAGTCCTTTAAATGGCTCTCTATATGAATTAGCAAAGTGAATAAAAAAACTCCTCTCTGATGAAATGAGAACATACAGTATTTATGTTTGTTTATTTATATTGTATGTCTGGTCTGAGATGGGTGAAGTTAGGTCAAAGAATTAATAGGTATCCCCCACTTGCTCCGATGCAAAAAAAAGAACTACTATTTTAAAAAATAGGCATTTTATTGACTGCCAGGTGAACATTGAATAGCTGAAGAGGAAGGGGACTCTCAAAACTTCTTAAAACAGCCCTGCCAGGTAGGCTCACTGTGATCATCTCACAGTTGTTGAGGGGTTCTGGAGGTGTCTATGTCACACTTAGTTGACCTGCCAGATGCATTTCTTTGTGTCCGATTTTCAACTTTCTCTCTCTCTCTCCACACTGATGGCTTTTTTGGATGCTTGTGAAAACCTTTGAGCCTGGGAAGTATTTAATAGTTGCTGTGTATATGTTAGTGCTTTATGATGTTTGAAATTGGAAGGATGTTTTCATTGTCATAGTGTCATGCCTAGACATCCCAGAATATATTTCTTTTCTCTCCTTCTGTCCCTGGGCAAGCCATTATTATTGTACAGGTTTATTTTAGAGCCAACACAAACTCCTTAACAACAAGCATAACCCTTCAGAAAGGTCTCTAGGGCACCAATGAGAGAAATATTTCCAACGTCCTGGAAACTGCCTTGGGATCACTGCAGCTCCTTGTTTTGTCCTTGCCTCAGTTTCTCAGTCCTTCTCGACTAATCCAGCTTCTGGGCAGCTAAAGACCAGGGTTGCCTCAGAATAATACTAAGAACAAGGTGATCCCCTCAGTGTTCAGCATCAAAAAAGGCAAAAGTGCTGAATGTTGTATAATTGTTAACACCACACAAACAATTAAGCAGAAAAACAACATCATCATTAAGGAACTTCCAAGGAGAAAGTCCAACTCCACCAAATTGGAAGGGCGAGTTACTGTATGTAAACAGGGAGCAAATCCCGCACTCACTAGTACTGATAATGTTACCTAGTTGGGTAGATGACAGATGTCAGTGTTATAGTAGTTACGTAAAGCTGGGAACATTGGCACAGAGAGGGGAGGGGAGGAGAGGAGGAAGAGAGAAGAGGAGAGGAAGCTGTTGGTGTAGACCAGTGGTTCTCAACCTTTTTAATGCCGCAACCCCAACCGGTCGTAAGTCAAGGACTTTCCCTGCCCAGGAGCACCGCACATGCGTGGTTCCGCCCCCTGAGCCGGCCGAGGCGTAGCTGGCAAGCGGCAGAGACGGAGCAGGCCGACCACCAGCTGGCCCAGCCCAAGGGAGGTAAGGCACCCGCCGGAAAAGGGGGAAAAAATGGCGAACAAAAAAAAATGGTGGACAAAAAAAATGGCGGACAGCCTTGCTTGGCGACCCCCGTGAAATGGTCGATCGACCTGACCCACAGGTTGAGAACCACTGGTGTAGACTCTGCTTGTCAGTTGCAGCTCCAGGAGTCATTTGCAAGATGAACTGGTCTTATTCAATTTTCAACAATGAATCAAAGAAGCAGATTTTTTTTTCTAGACATCAGGAAAGGTTTCCTAATGGTAAACTCTATTTAATCTTAGTATATACAGATTCGGGAACCGATTTCTTCTTTACTGGAAGTATTTAAACACAGTTGGGATGACTGTAATAAGTGCTAAGTTTTGGTTTAGTGGTATGTAGAGAATATGATCTCAAAGGTGCCTTCCAGTCATTGCATTATATGATTCCACAAATCTGCATGCAATAAGAACAAACCTGGGAGGACGATTTGTCAGGATTTCAGAGAATAACCAAAATCACTTACAAATTATAAGGAGCAATGATATTTATAATCTGGTCCCTGTATTTAGTGTGTTCTAAGAAGGATCAGAGATTATCAGCTGTATTATGAGCAGCTTAATCTCTTTCAGAATCCGTGGCTGCCTTTAGCTCTAAAACCTACAGACTTCCAAATCTTAAAAAACTCATGCAAAGTATTCTGGTAGCGTCTGCTTGTTTTGTGCTACAAGTCCTAAGTATCACAGTATTACCTATGCATATATGATTATATGTTTTGGCATAGGATCTTGCCAAATATCCTGCAACTTGGTTTTCTCAAAACCTCTGCCAAGATGAGGTATCACAAATATCAGAAGCATTCTCTTAGGGATTGTGAGTTGTTCCAGCTGCCTTGAAATATTGAGACCCCATTTGGAAGGAGACATACTACATTTCAGAGACATACTACATTTCAGAAACACTCTGCAAGTAAGAGATACTCCTGGAGCAAAACTCTGTGTACGAAATGGTTTCTGAATGCTCCCTGCTTCCCATCTGTTGGGTGTGAATTAGGGTCTGAAGGATCCCATAAGAAAACTGTTATTTTCCCAGGCTCACACAAACATTACTCAACCTTTGCTTCCAGTATCTTGATTCTGAACTTCACTGCCCAGCCTTGCCTTAACGATCTGCTGACATAATAATTTACTGACTGCTTTATGCAGATTGTTTTAATTACTGTAAAATGCAAGCAAAGGTTGGGTTACTAAGTCAATAAATCAATCAAGCTGTACATGTTGCTTAAGCAGGGGCAATATTTGGAGTAAGCAACTGTCTTGTGAATGATCATTGTGCTATTACATTTATCATTTACTGCCACAGATATATTGCAAACAAAATTAAAAGGAGACGTCAATTTGGCAGGAATTATTGGGCTATAATTAAAAGGAAAGCATCCGTTAGCTTCCAATCTTCCCTAAGGACATGTGAGATGGGGAAAACACACGTGGCTCTTGATTTTATTACTAGGTTGATTTTTCTTTTAATCATACTGTGAATGTTTCAATTTTTTCTTTGCATATCATGTAAACTACTGAGAGATTATGATAGTATATAAATAATAAAAAAAACAGAATGAATGAATGCTCCCCCCCCCAATAAACAGATGTAAATGAGCCAAAGGGTTAGGTTTGGAGCTGGAGAAAATTGTGACTGTCAGAGTGTGTTTAAGTTAAAAATTAATCAGATGCTTTAAGACAGAGGGGAGATCTTGAGCACCTGCTCTTCAGAATAACAGAACAGAATCACAGAGTGGAAGGGACTTAGGAGGTCTTCTAGTCCAACCTCCTGCTCAGGCAGGAAAAACTATACCATTCCGGACAAATGACTGTCCAGTCTCTTCTTAAAAACCTGCAAGGGTGGAGCACCCACAACTTCTGGAGGCAGGTCATTCCACTGGATAACTGAAAAACAAATTGAAATATTTCAGGGGGACAAATAAAAAAAACCTTACAATAACATAGTTGCATAAGTGTCCACAGCCTCTTATGAGTAGGGAGGTGGCTGTTTTGGAATTGGTGTGTGTTCTCGGCCTCATTTGATCTCATATGACTTTTCTCCTTTACTAATATGTTTCAAAACTTCAAGAGAGAAGAGAGAAGAGGGGAGGAGGAGAGGAGAGGAGAGGAGAAGATGCATATTCTGCATCTGCATATTGCAATCTGTTTCTTGTATTTGAGAGGGATTTCAAGTTTCTTTGGCTTGATCTAACCCCTGTCAATGCAGAGATTTTAGGCCTCTGTCCATCCAGCTGTCCATGCCAGTTTCTATGCCATTTGCAGCATCCTGCATTCTTTGATCCTCTCCTGCTTTCATATGTCTAATAGGCCTCTGCACAAAGATGGTTCCTTGAGACTTCAAAAGTATCTTCAAAAAGCCTTTTATGGCTTCTCAGAGGCCAAAACTTCCTTGTTCCTCTTTGCTTTCCTTTCTGAGCTTTCCCTCAGGTGCCGAGCGTATTTCACTCTTTCCGTCTCCTTTATGAAATCTTGAAATTATGAAACACAGACGCCTTGGTCTGAGCCCGTGTTGTTGGTTGCAAGGTCTTTGTGGGTGCTGATGAGCATCCCTGGGAATGGGAACGATTAGCGAAATGGGTTTTAGAACCATAGGAAAAATGCGTATTTAAGGTAATACGTTAGAGATAGGAAAAGTTCCAGAAATGCCTGCCTAAGAACAAAGGGAGGAAGCAGCCATGAAATTAGGAATCCCATAGACAGGAAAAGTGATAGACGAAGAGATGGCATAGTAATTAATTTCCTTAATTCCCCTCGCATCCTTTGTGGTCAGCAGGTTGTTAGGTGCCAAAGAGTCAGAATAACAGAGTTGGAAGAGACCTTAGAGATCTTCTAGTCTAGTGGTTCTCAACCTGTGGGTCGGGACCCCATTTGGGGTTGATCGACCATTTCACGGGGGTCGCCAAGCAAGGCTGTCCGCCATTTTTTTTGTCCGCCATTTTTTCCCCCTTTTCCGACGGGTGCCTTACCTCCCTTGGGCTGGGCCAGCTGGTGGTCGGCCTGCTCCGTCTCTGCCGCTTGCCAGCTACGCCTTGGCCGGCGCAGGGGGCGGAACCACGCATGCGCGGCGCTCCCGGGCAGGGAAAGTCCTCGACTTACGCCCGGTTGGGTAGTCTTCAACTTACGACCGGTTTAGTCCTCGACTTACGACCGGTTTAGTCCTCGACTTACGACCGGTTTAGTCCTCGACTTACGACCGGTTGGGGTCGCGGCATTAAAAAGGTTGAGAACCACTGCTCTAGTCCAACTCCCTGCTCAAGCAGGAAGATCTCCAAGGTCCCTTCCAGCTCTATTCTATTTTTTTAAATATATTTTATTGATTTTTTACAATAGCAATCTTTAGTGCTTAGTAAGTGTGTTGTCTGGGTTCATATATTTAAAAACAATGAATAATAATTAATTTCTATAATTCCATAATCAATTTATTAGTAAATGATATATTACCTTGATCTTCTCTTCTTCCAGTGGTATTCTCCTTTGTCAACATTAAACAAATATAATTCTTAATACTTTTGATACATACAAGGTTGGATATAAACATTTTTCTTGTGTTTGTACGAATAACAATAACATCAACATATAACATCTTTTCTGATCAGCTTATGTTTCAATTGTATTTGTAAAAGTCACATTAAGTCACTAGGTGTCCTGTTTTCAAGATTCTTGTTTAAGCTTGTTTTTCCCTCAATATTCAAACCATTCTTATCAGTCATAATTTTCTCAAAATTAATTGCCTTTAAATATCCAAACGTTTCATTCACATACACCATCCCAATATTTTTACATTTCATATATTATAAATAGTACTATACTACTTATATATTTTAACCCTCTTATTGTATAGCCCCTTTATATCCAAAATTTATCTATTCTTTTAACCATATTCAAACAAGTGTTTAATCATATAGTACTCCATCTGGTAAGTCAAATCAAATCTCTAAAGAGGTGTTTTCATATCCATTTTAGAGTCCTCAAAATCTTTTTTCATTTCCATTCTGGAGTCTACAATAGCCTGGAGAATGGCTTGTACATCTTTTTGCGGCAAAATTAAAATATATATATATAAGAAAAAATAAGAATAATAAAGAAAAATAAAATAAAAGAATAAAAAAAAGAAATAATGATTAAATAAAAAAAAGAAAAAAAAGAAAAAAAAAA
>NW_015386428.1:398459-401644 GCF_001527695.2 Protobothrops mucrosquamatus
AGTAAAAAAAAAATATGAATGATGAAAAAAAAGGCATAACAGAAACAAAAAATAATATAAGGAAAAATAAAAAAAAATATTAAGAAAAAAATAATAAAAAAAGAAAAATAATAATATAAGGAAAAAAATAAAATAAAAAATAAAATAAAAAAAATAAAATAAAAAAGTGAAAAAAGTGAAAAAAAATGTAAAAAAATATTAAAAAAATGAAAAAGAAGAAAAAAAAGAAAGAAAAAAAGAAAGAAAAAAGAAAGAAAAATAAAATTAAAAAAATAAAATAAAAAAAATTAAAATAAAAAATATAAAGAAAAAAAAGAAAAAGAAAAAAAAGAAAATGAAGAAAAAAATAAAAAAAAATTGCAAAAAGAAGAAAAAAAATTAATAAGATAAAAAAAGTAAAAATCTAGCTCTAGCCTTTCGCCAAGTAAATTTCCAAGTGCAGTATGTTCTCCTTGCCAGGGGATTCTTCCTGTATTTTTGTGAGTGTTGTTGGGAATGGGAAAGACAAGTTAAGTAGGACGTAAGTTTTTTGTCTCCCAAACTCTAATGATTCTCCTGCTATTGAGCCAGTCATTACAGAGAATCAACGAATGGGAACAGCTAATGTGTTACAGAAGCAAAGAGAGCCACTGTGTCAAGGAGTGCCTTAAGGCCTGCCCAAGTGCTAAGGGCGCTGCTCCGCTTGTCTTCTACAGAACCCATTTGCCATCCTGAGAGGTTGATTCTCTCTTACTCCAGACTGGAAGTGCAGCTATGAAAATATACACCCCAGACCATTTTCTGTGCTAATATGCAGATGGCGAATGTTCTGCAATGCAGCAGTCATGCGGGCTGAACGGTGAACATCTCCTTTCTCTCAGCAGCAAATCCAGACTTATGTTCCTTCCAGTTCCTTTCATTCTACCCTCCATTAAAATAGTAATATATTGCCTTTCTGTCCAGTGAACCAAGTGATAGGATTGTAGTTAGTAGCAATTTTAGCATGTTTGGTCATCTAGAAATACATAACTAGATTGCAACATGAAAATGCTGCATAAGTTTGTAGAACTGATGTATTTGGGTTCACTGAACTGTTAACTTCACTGCAGGAGCGGTGGTGGAAATAATTTCAAGCAACTTTTACATTTGCTTGCTGAACCTTTACAAAATTAAGCATATTGTATCCACCACCCCATCTATCTACTTTAATGCTCAATTAAATGGTGGTAGTTAGAGCCACAGCAGATTATCAACTTCATTAATTCAAATACTGGTAATACGTTACCAGGATTATATTACCAGTCTTGTATCTGAGGTACAAATTAGGGCTTTTTTCCATTAGAGGAATAAAAATATACTTGATCTACCGATAATTTCTTAGCTTCATCTATGTTATTTCTGAAAATGAAGATGGAAAACCTGTGACCTCTGTTACAAGGTTGGGGTAGTAAATCTGATGATGGGATCCCAAATTCTGGATGGTCCTTGTGTAAATTTGCCTTTTCAAAGATCTTGAATGTGCACTAAAATGTCAGCCATGCCCATGAGGGTGGCTGAGAAGCAACCAGCAGCCTGGGCAAATAGCAAAACCTCTGCTGGGAATTGCTTCCTGTTGCTGTCACAGAGAAGGCTGGTGAATCACCAGTTATGTCCTCTAGAAGAGGGCATTATGGGTCAAGGTCATGAAGAGAAAATGCACTACATTCAAGTTAGCTTCCACGATCAGAACTGGTTGGCAATTTTAAAGATAAAACCCTAGTGAGACCACTCCTGGAGTACTGCAGCCAATTTTGGTCACCATACCACAAAAAAGATGTTGAGAGTTTGGAAAAAATTCAGAGAAGAGCAACTAAGATGACCCAAGGCCTGGAGACTAAAACATACGAAGAACGGCTGCAGGACTTGGGTTTGGCTAGTCTAAAGAAAAGAAGAAATAGGGGAGACATGACAGCAGTGTTCCAGTATCTGAGGGGCTGCCACAAAGAAGAGGGTGTCAAATTATTCTCCAAAGCACCAGAAGGCAGGACGAGAAACAATGGTTGGAAACTGAACAAAGAGAAAAGCAACCTGGAATTAAGGAGAAACTTCCTGACAGTGAGGACTATCAACCAGTGGAACAGCTTGCCTCCAGAAATCGTGGGCGCTCCACCACTGGAGATTTTTAAGAAGAGACAAGACATTTACCTGTCTGAGATAATATAGGTTCTCCTGCTTGAGCAGGGGGCTGGACTAGAAGACCTCCAAGGTCCCTTCCAGCTCTATTCTATTCTATTCTATTCTATTCTATTCTATTCTATTCTATCTTATAAATTGGGCCCTATCAAGAAAATGCTATTCAAGAGTGAGAAATGTCAGGTTCATCACTTAGGTAGGAAAAACTAGATGCAGAATGTAGATAACCCAGTTTGGTGTAGTGGTTAAGGTACTTGCCTATAAAACCAGGAGATTGTGGATACAGCCTCTGGCCTAAAGGGACTTAAAAGAACAGCTAGATCCCCAGAAACCATGATTCAGCCTATTTTTAAACAATGATTCCTGCTACATCAGTCCTCAGAGTAACTGCCTGGTTTGAATTCAAGATGACCAAGAGGTCAGAGTTTGATGATTATCTCATCAATATTTGAGTCTTTCTTATTTACACATCATTGGGTTTTTTCATCTAGTTAGGGAGCTAATTTATATTACGCATGCTCATTTATCAACTATTATTTCACTAATGTTAAAGAAATCCAAATACATTCCCTATTTTAGAACTCCAAAAAGATCCTGATTAATCCATCCTGTTCAGCTCTTTCAGTTGATAATATCCTGAAAAAAGCTAATTAGTCAAATGAGAATCCAAAATGCAGGGCAAAGCAGCCTCTTCATATGGTTCCTAATGCTGCGACGGTTGAGTGGGTTGGG
This sequence comes from Protobothrops mucrosquamatus, assembly GCF_001527695.2. NCBI lineage: Eukaryota > Metazoa > Chordata > Lepidosauria > Squamata > Viperidae > Protobothrops > Protobothrops mucrosquamatus. The sequence continues at coordinate 401,343 of NW_015386428.1, forward strand.
AGTGGGAGGCACTGTTATGCGGTGGTTCTCCTCCTTCCTCACCGACCGTACGCAGTCTGTATTGGCAGGGGGACAGAGGTCGACCCCAAGGCCCCTAACTTGTGGGGTCCCACAAGGGTCGGTCCTCTCTCCCCTTCTGTTCAATATTTATGTGAAGCCGCTGGGAGAGATCATCCGTGGCTTTGGGGTGGATTTCCATCAGTACGCTGATGACACTCAGCTGTACATCTCCACCCCAGGCCACCCCAACGATGCCCTTGACGTGATGACCCGTTGCCTGGAGGCCATAAGGGTCTGGATGG
>NW_015386428.1:402078-415779 GCF_001527695.2 Protobothrops mucrosquamatus
GGGAATTTTAGCGGGGTTTTTTAGGGGATTTTTAAGGACAATTTTAATGATCGGCCTGTTTAAATATTTCTTTTTAATTCGGCTTTTAATTATTGTATTTGTATTGTAGTTTTTATGAGGCTGTTAGCCGCCCTGAGTCCCATGAGGAGAAGGGCGGGGTATAAATTAAATAAATAAATAAATAAATAAATAAATAAATAATGAACGTGGCTTGGAAATTGTCTCTTTCTGTTAGAAGTAATCATAGAAGAAGGAAGGTTATTAAAGGATCTGAGCTGGGAGCGGATTTCTATTTTTAAACTCGTCCATTAAAATAGAGCTCCCCTGTAGACGGGAACACAGGGCAGAACGCAAAGGAAAGGAAAAAAATAAACCTGAAAGGAAAGGAGAAATTAGTCAGGAAGGTTTTTGTTCTGATTAATCTGACTGATTTGGGCATAAGACTGCACATAAAATATAAATCTTGCCTCCTAGGTGTGCTGCCTAGAGAGACTATATGACTTCAGCCTCTTCTAAGATCAAGCTAGTTGTAAGTTGGTTCTCCTTGATTAGAGAATAATTAATACAATTGATGAATTTGTGTTATGTGCCATTGAGCCATTTCAATTACTGCTGACTATATGGAGAATTTATCTTCTTGTCCAGTCTTTAGTAATAATTTCTTTCAAGGACATTCCAGTAGTCTAGTTCAGTATTTCTCAACCTTGGCAACTTTAACATGCTTGGACTACTTTGTCCATCTTTGCATCTACTTTTATACGAAAGGAAAAAAACAGATCAACCAATCAAAAGCAGTACCACAGGAGACAGAATAGGAAGACAAGTCAAAGCAGGAAAATGGTAAGAGAACACCTATCCACTCTAGATGAGTTCAAATCTTTAATTTTGTAGTTGTAGTCCCTAACGGAACTTCATCTATGTGGAGGGAAGCATGCAGTGGGATATCACAGGATTCTTTCTTAGGCCCAGTACTCTTCAACCTCTCCATAAAAGATTTAAATGAGGTGATAGAAGGGGAACACATTAAATTTGCAGATGACAACAAGCTGGGGGAATAGCCAATGCTCCAAAAGATAGGCTTAAGATCCAGAAGGATTTTGACAGACTTGAAAACTGGGCCCTTATCCACCCCTATGCACGCTTCCCTCCATGTAGATGCAGTTCCATTGAGGACTATAAGTTTAGTATGATTAGCCAGATAGTTGCAAGTCCATTTGGTGCTGATGCTTTCTGTCCCACATCCTTAGTTCTTGGGAAGGTCTCAATTGTTGTTGTTAGTTGCGGAGTCGTGTCCGACCCATCGCGACCCCATGGACAACGTTCCTCCAGGTCTTCCTGTCCTCTACCATCTTCTGGAGTCCATTTAAGTTCATGCCTACTGCTTCAGTGACTCCATCCAGCCACCTCATTCTCTGTCGTCCCCTTCTTCTCTTGCCTTCCATCTTTCCCAGCATCAGGCTCTTCTCCAGGGAGTCCTTCCTTCTCATTAGGTGGACAAAGTATTTGAGTTTCAGCTTCAGGATCTGGCCTTCTAAAGAGCAGTCGGGGTTGATCTCTTCTAGGACTGACCAGTTTGATCGCCTTGCAGTCCAAGGGACTCGCAGGAGTCTTCTCCAGCACCATAGTTCAAAGGCCTCAATTCTTTGTCACTCAGCCTTTCTTATGGTCCAACTTTCACAGCCATACATTGCAACTGGGAAAACCATGGCCTTGACTATACGCACTTTTGTTGGCAGGGTGATGTCTCTGCTTTTTAGTATGCTGAAGGTCTCAATAAATGCCAATAAATGCCAAATCCAGTCTAAACATCTGGCTGACTCCTTTATAATGCCAAACAACAAAATACACAAAAAAAATATTCAGGAAAGAGTCACTATTCAAACTGGTCTGCAATGCCAACCATACAGATCAAATGTCAGTGTTCCATAAACAAAAATCTGAGATTTGCACCTCACGCAGCAACATCCATTTGCAGTTGTGATGCTGTGCCTGCTGTCATCAAGCCTCTCCAGCTAATGCACTCTCTGGAAGCCTTTTTCTTTTGACCTCAAGAGAGTCAGGCTCTCAGATAAAACATGCAGTAGCCATAACTGGATGGCAGAGGGCACAGAGACTTCTGCAGATGTACATTTCAAAGATACATTTTGCTTTGAAATATTCCAAAAGTAGCAGGGAAGAGAGGCAAGATGAAAATAGTGGGTGGAAGCTCATTAAAGAGAGAAGCAACCTAGAACTAAGGAGAAATTTCCTGACAGAAGAATTAATCAGTGGAACAGCTTTCTTCCAGAAGTTGTGGGTGCTTCATCACTGGAGGTTTTTAAGAGGAGACTGGACAACCATTTGTCTGGAATAGTATAGGGTCTCCTGCCTGAGTAGGGGGCTGGACTAGAAGACCTCCAAGGTTCCCTTTCAACTCTGTTATTCTGTTGTTCTGACTCTTTGTCATGCCTTCATTCCTGCCTTCTTCCTCAGAGGTGCACTTAAGCTCATGGCTAAGTTTCCCCTTCAACTGTGGAACACATTTAAGATTGCTTTGGACACATGGAGCTAGACTGAAACCCTTGGTAATCTAGGAGCTTTACTGTAAAACTCAGCTCGGTGGGATCTAATTCTTGCAGACCTTTTGAGGTTGCATTTCTTGGAGGGATCTAATTGATCCTCTGCTTAATCTGGTGACTGCACAGAGTGGGTCAGCACCTCCTAAGTCCACAGGTTGGCCCTACACTCTGTGTGGGTTTTTACGCAGTTGCTGGCTCCTTTCTCTCTGGGTCAATATCCCAGCTGTGCTTATATTGAGTACCAGGGTGCTTTGAATTGGTCGATTCTGTGATTAATGACCTCTCCTTCTTTTCCCGATTTTCCTGACTTTTTAAAAAAGGATCATTCATGCCTAAAAACAGGCTGCCTCCTCCCGGCCTCGCTGGCCTTTGATCTCCATGAGAGGATCAGAGCTGTTTTCAATGTGCCCATCAATGCCTTCACCAGGTTGTAAAGAACGTTCTGATCCCAGAGACAAAAGCATCACATGTCATCTTGGTTAGAAGAAGGGGGGGGAAGGGGGGGATTTGATGGGGATGGATTAAGCCCTGACGTAACAGAACTGTGACAAATACTATGGGAAAAGCAGCAGATGGGAAAACTGTAATTCTGCAAAATTGGAATACTGAGAAGATACACTTCCCTTGGGGGAATTATTATGGCATATTTAATATATTTTTTTTAGCATTTGCTTCCATCTAAGAGCCAGACACGGCGTCTTTCCAATGCAGCAACTTTCCTGGGCTGAAAGAAAGACTGGTTCAAACTCTCCAAGGGAACTCTGTGGCCGAAGATGGGCTTGGCTTTCCACCCCAGTCCAGCTTCTTCACCACTATATAGAACATAGAATAATAGCACTAGATGGGACCTTGGAGATCTTCTAGCCCAACCCTCTTCCCAAGGCAGGAGATCCTATATCATTCAGGACAAATGGCTGCCCAATCTTTTCTTGAAAACCTCCAGCAATGGAGCACCCACAACTTCCATAGGCAAGTCCTTCCACTGATTAATTCTGTTAGGCAATTTCTCCTTAGTTCCAAGTCAGATCTCTCTTTAATGAGCTTCTTCCCATTGCTTCTTGTCCTGCCCTATTGGCTTTTTTTGTAATTGATGCACACTGCTAGCCGTAGGACCATTATATCACAACATAACACAGGACTCACTCTGAGGATTCCTTCTGTAATGCAGTACATTAAACGGAATGCTAAGAAACAAATATTTTTCTCTTCATTGGATTAATTTCATGAAAATAATTGTAGGGTGGAAAGGTAATCAAACAGGAAACTAGTTTGCTGCAGTAGAGGCATTTTTTTTACTATTATTTATTAATTAAACAAATTTATGTAGCTATCCAACTTGCACACCAGGAGTATGGTTTTATCATTATTTACTTATCATATTTTCAATGAGAAACTGAGAAATATGAAGATCTAATAACTGGATCCAAGGATCTGTCAACATTTGATCCAACAAATTATTTTGGTCTGTTTATTATTTTCATTGCACATCTTTTTAATTTAAAATTTTATAATTTAAACTTCTTGGGTCACCCACTTATCAGCAACTCTACAAGGATTAAAAATTGGTTTTCCTTCAGTGCATCTTTTTATTTCTATGGTTTTGTAGCTGAGCAAGTTATACACAATTTTTACAGAGAAATTAGAAACTTTTTATTGATGCTGAAGTGATTCCCTAGGTAAATTCTGTTTGATATCTCCTGTTAGACAAAGATCCTCAAATATAGTGAAATTTGTATTACAAGCATTTAAAACAATGTCTCTTTTATTTAACTTCTAGATGCTAGGGGGAAAAAAGCAAACAATAATATTATTGTTTTTATCTCTGTTCACCCTAACACTCTAATATGTTCTTTTGATAAAGGCTGTATCCATGCACATATTATAGTGTAATGTCACTTCTTTTTTTAATGTATTAGAGTATGTAAAATTTAAAATGTCACTCTATGAATAGATTAATCCCACGTGATCTATGGCAGGTCCGATCACTCTTGTAGAATTTTAATCTTATAGTTTTTTAATGTGTTTTATTATTGTTGTTTTTTATTTCTCTGCCGAAACAACCTTTTTATAGTATTTTTAAATTATAGTTGAAAAGATAAAAATACAAATTAAAAATGAAATAAAAATAGAAAAGAATATAGTAAAGAAAACGAAAAGTGTGCTGCAGCTGCCAAAAAAGCCAATGCAGTTTTAGGCTGCATCAAAAGAGGGACAGCATCAAGATTACGAGAAGTGATAGTACCACTTTATACTGCACTAGTGAGGCCACACTTGGAATACTGCATCCAGTTTTGGTCATCACAACAGAAAAAAGGTGCTGGGACCCTAGAAAGAGACAAGTGACAAAGATTTTTAAAGATCTGGATGAACAGAATCCTATGATGAACAGTTGAGGGAATTAGGTATGTCTAGCCTAATGAAAAGTAGGATTGGGTGTGACATGATAGCTATCTACCAGTATTTATGGGCTATCACAGAGAAGAGGGAGTTGACTTATTATCCAAAACACCTGAGGGAAGGACAAGAAGCAATGGGTGGAAGAGAAACCAATCTGGAACTAAGGAGAAATTTCCTGAGAGCAAGAACAACAAAATCAATAACACAGCTTTCCCCCCCAGAGTTGTGGATGCTCCATCATTGGAGATCTTCAAGAAAAGATCGGACAGCCATTTATCTGGGGTGGAATAAGGTCTTCTGTCTTGAGCAAGGGGTTGGACTAGAAGACCTCTTAGATCCCTTCTAGCCCTATGGGTCTATGAACTTCTATGAGCTTCTATCTCTTCTTCACACATCTCATTTGTTTATCTATAAACAAATCCATAAACACTTCTCAGCCCTGTTCAGCAAAATTCCATTAAAGGCTAAAAAAGACAACATACCTATATTAACCTTGGTCAAATAAGTCAACTTTATATTCCTTCCTTTTACTTTTTCCAGTTTTGATCTTTAGTTTCTTCAAATATTGTTCTAAAACTGGGTCTGGAGCACTTGTAGGCAATCTCAAGTTCTTCCTTTTCCAGAAGAATTACTAAGAGTCGGTCCGTGTATTGATTGTTCATTCTACTGTGGTTAGTGACTCTCTTTTTGTGGATCTGTATTCACTCTGCCATTTCTTCCCTGGAAGTCCTCTGCTGAAATCTTTTCAACTTCGTCAAATACTGCAATAAGGTTTGTTTGACTGATTGATTGATTGATTGACTGACAAAGCTATAGATCCGAATAGCATCATCTCTAGAGCGAGAGCTACATAATCAAGTATGTTGTAGAAAAGATATAGCCTTTTGTGCAGTGAACGATTGAGGTCTGCTCTGCTTAGAAGTGGGTTTCTTGGCATACTCCTAGGTGAGGAACAACACTCACTGCATTAATTGTTCACCCCAGTGCTGAGCCCTCTGGTTGAAAAGAGTTCTGGGATGAAAGCCAGCTCAAATTATGAAATTCTAAAAAGAGATTTCTCTTTTAAAGGACAGAAATGCAATTAATTCAATATCCAATTTCTCTTCTTTTGTAGAGAAGCCCTGAAAGTCAGAGAATTAGAAGCAGTCCGGTGTGCAGCAGGACTTTAATGCAAAGTAGTAATTACTGGTTATTAAGAAATAGGACTGATTATGTGAATCTGGGACAGTCGGACTGTTCTGAGAGGGACTACCCACAAGGGCTTTGAATACGAGTGCCCAGTTTTTCTAGAGCAGCTTTCTCGTTTCCTTCTGCAGAACTTTCTGACTTGGGGCCTCCCTTTGGATCTGTGATTTTTGGCTCACACAATCTCATTTTATATCTCCTGCCCCAAGACTGCTCTGTGTTCTTGGTTGCAATTTTCTCCCTTTCTCTGCTGCTTTCATTTCCTTTCAAGCAACAGCCATGACAGCAGGGCAGAGGAACTGGGTGTGGAGAGCAGAGCCTTCCTGGAAAGAAGGCCAATAGGGAGGGGGGATGTCCCTGGCCCCTACGGATGACTCTCTGGAGCTTGATACAGGGTTGCTCAGGTGGAATGGGGCCCTCTGTCTTCCACTCTGAAGGGGGCTCCTGAGGAGTCTGCGATGATGTATTTGATGAGAAAAACATTGAACAGATTGCAAATACGTCAGAAGCAAACCTATAACAATACGGAGTACTTACAAAGCTAGTAATGAGTGAATTCACTTTAATAGGATGATTAAAGCCCAAATGCATGGTTCTCAGCAGTTCCTAGTGAGAAGGTGGCCTTGGAGAGACCCTTACCCAGAAAGCAGCTATGCACACAAGTGGGTCTCATGGGACAATCCCACAGATCAGGCAGCAGGTTCACTGGGAGCAAAAAGATTATTGTGGGGTGCCAGGGGGATACCAGTTTCTCAGATGCCAGATATTATAAAGAATCCAGGTGAGCTAGTCCTTTGCAGGTTGAATTGCAGCAGCCATCTTCACACAGTTCACACAGCGGTCCTGATTCGGGACATCTTGCCTCTGGCTGTGGGTGCTTCAGTTTGATTTCCTGTTTGGAGCAGGAGGCCGATTGGAGGCTGGACTTGGCAGCCCAAGTAGCTCCTTCTCATCCTGTTATCGGCCACAGGGCTAGACATTTGGAAGGCAGCTTTTTCACCTCTAGCTCTACAATTTGGGAGCCTGCATGGCTTGACGTTATCCCTTCAAGACAGTCCATACTAGAAGACAAGACTGAATATTAACTTTATCTTTATTATATGGTTACTGTCATGGTTCTGACAGATGAAACTCTTCAAAGAACTTCAAGGCTTTGTGTACCTAAAGAATCTTTATTTGAGAAACATAGCATTGGCACTAACATAATCGAAGCCAAAAACTGGATTCCCCTCCCCTTAGCACATAATATCAAAGCACAATTCCCTCCTCCAATTAACTGTCATAAATCACATTCTCCAATTAGTTTGAAATGCAGGCTTTCCCTCCATTTCTCCAGCCCGCCAATCCTTATCATCTCTTATTTCAATAACCTTGGTTCACACACTAGGTTCAGTATTATTATGTCTAGCTAAACTCTCATGCACATCCCTCCCCCCAGCATCATCTAACTCTAACTCTAACTCTAACTCTAACTCTAACTCTAACTCTAACTCTAACTCTAACTCTAACTCTAACTCTAACTCTAACTCTAACTCTAACTCTAACTCTAACTCTAATTCTAAGAGTAAAACATAAGAAGAAAATGGTTGCATCTCCATCTGTTGTCAAAGCAAAAACATCTGATGTTAGCAGCGTTGACAGTTACATTAACAGAATTTTGCAAGACTGAAGAAAGTCTTACTGGCCTCACTTTACTCTCTTGAAAACTATGGAAAGGGCCCTTTTGGGATGCTTCCTCCACCTCTCCTCTCCAGATTCAAATTCCATTCATTCAACCCTTGTCTTGGCTGTAGCTGTTTCCTCCTGTCTCCCAAGGCCATTCCCATCACACATGGCTACTTCTGGCCCTGATTCGACTATTAGCATTTAGAAGCGACAGAGATCTGAGAGTGGATAAATAGTCCCTTTTCTTCTGTGAAGAGATCTCTAAATACTGAAACTATTTTAAAACAATGTGTAAACACCGTGGCAGGAAGAAAAAAGTGCAATTGTTAAGAGACTTTCGTATAATTAATCCTTAAAACTGTGTTGGAAAATCTAAACACTGCAATTACCTTTTGCCAGCTGAAAACATGCATTTAGGTTCCTCCTGGTTTCACTACTACCAAGTGCTTATTAAAGAAGACAAAGAAAGCCGCAATGCTAATTGGTGCCACGGCTGTTTTTATAGCCTCAAAAGGCTTTGACGTTTAGCCCAAAAAAGAAAAAAGAAAAAAAAAGGCTGGTAGAGTAATAAAAAAAATAATAGGAACCACACTAATTTTAGCTAACATGATTTCATATTGGGGAGAAGTGCTGGACTAAATATAAAACAAGTATTAAGGAGAGAATATCCTCCATTAAATACAAAGTGCATCCTGATGATCTCATCCTTTATTTTGCAATTAAATTGTCTCCACTGCAGCAATTCTAAATCTCACACAATAGTGGTTTTCAATGTTTATTTTTCCTTAATTTATTGCAAACTGATACTATTTAATTATGCTAAAAATAAATGGTATCCTTCCTTCCTTCCTTCCTTCCTTCCTTCCTTCCTTCCTTCCTTCCTTCCTTCCTTCCATCCAATAACTGAGCCAATGTAATTTGTTTCAGGACCACTGAAACACACTGGTTGTTTCACAAGTGTCCTTCACTGGCAATTATCACAATTGCTCCTCCTGCCCCAAGCCCTTCTCTTCACAGCTGTTTCGCTTCTTCCCATTCCAGAGCAGCTGCCAACTCCCCTTGATTAGGTCTACTTGATTAGGAACAAAACAGTTCGCCCTTCTTCCTGCATGGGAGCCTGTCCTCCTGCCTGGGGCAGCATCTCCTCAGTCCATCCCCATTGCCAGGAATCTGGCTGGCCCAGCAGTTGACTGACAGGCAAGTTAAGACCCAGAGCAACAGGCCTAACCTTCTGCGGAAGCTGACCTGAATGGAAATTTTCAGGCTTCCTTTACCAGGAACCCCCACCTACACTATTTCAGGATAGAATGTCACTGTTCCATCTTACAGAATTATAGAATAACAGGGTTGGAAGGGACCTTGGAGGTCTTCTAGTCCAACCCCCTGCTGGAAGACCCCCCCCTTTCTGGATCACCCCATTCCTTATCTACTCTACATGGCTGTTTTCTTCCCCCAACCTTCGTGGGCCGAGAGAGAGGCGACCATTTTGCCAGGAAGTTGGTTGGAAGGAGGCGTTGGAGAACTAAATTGGACGTGTGGGGTAAGGAAATTGTGTGAAGCAGCCAGTTCCTGCCTCTTTGCCGTCAGTGCGAAAGGAAGGGCGGCGTGAGAGGGGAAGGGAAGGGAAGGGAAGGGAGACGGCTGCTCCTGTCATTAGCAAAGGGGCCATTCAGACTCATTAGCGAGGCTGGTTGGGAGCGACCGCTGCCATCACCACTAGCAATTTGCTACACAGCAGCTGCTAAATATCAAAGCTCTCAGAAGAAAATGGTGTGTGTGTGGTGTGTGTGTGTGTGTGGGTACCTAGTAGGTGTGAGGCCAGCTGGAAGCCCTTGTATCCCTCCAGGAAAATCTCCCACAAAGAAAAGACGCTCTTCTTTGTGCCTTTATGGGTGAGAGAAACACTGATTCCACCCTGAAGAAAGTTGGCAGCTGACCTTTGAGAGGGAAACTGGAGAGGCAAAGAAGGGGCCCGGCAGCGTTCTGACCACCGGGAACCAGGGTTTTTTTATTCTGCTTTGTTGGCTAGCCAGTGTAGCATCAGCTGGATGGCTTGTAGCAACTGAGGGTAGTCTGAGGGGTTGGGTTGGAGATCGCTAGCCCACCTTGCCTGTGTGTGGAGCAGAGGATGGTTGAAGGAAAGCGATGGGACTAAGAGGACAAGATGTAGGTCTATTCATCGTGAAGAGAGGCTTCGGAAAGACCTGGAAGAGTGAAAAGAGGTAGCAGGGAGACCATGGTGCTGCTGTGCAGGGGAAGGTGTGAGGGGAGGCACCATTCCAGTGGGCAACTCCTGGAAAATGGTAAGAGAAATCTGACACTGGTCACTACTGAGATGTGTTTGGCTATTAGTAGCTCGGGTTGGTAGTTGGCCTATTGCTTCGACCTCTGAGCTTGACGATTTGGCTGCAAACATTTCATATCCATTTGAGGGGGGCAGAACAATTCAAAGCACAATTCAAAGCGCACTGAAGATGTCCCCCCCCCCATGGAGACAAAACGTTTGCAGCCAAATTGCCAAGCTCGGAGACCGAACCAACAGCCCCACTGGTCACTACTTCCAGTCCAGCTACCTCAATGCAGTTTGGGGTGACCGGACTTGGTCTCAAAGGTTTGTGACTAAATGTCAAGTCCACTCATACTAAGACCATGTTCCTCCATGATCCGCTCACAAGTGAGCACAGGAATCTTGTGTGTATTACTGAACCTGGCCAGGAGATCCTGCCCTCTTAAAAAAATTGCCCCCCTGGCTTGGGGTCTTGCATCAGTCGTATCATCGTGGCAGGCAAGAAGAGTGATGGTCATCATCACAATCAGACTGAAGATGAAGAGGAGCCGTCTCTGGAGTGTGTGAGCCTTTAGGCGAAGTGGAATTGGACAGATAAGTTAGAATTTCTGCATGCTTGACTCATAGACCCCTGCATGACCATGGACCTGCAGGACCAACTGAAGCAGGGATTAAGGAGAGGAGCAAGAGATTAAGGAGAGGAGCTAAAAGTCTACACTTGTCTCTTCCTCTGGAACCTCCTTTGCCCAGACATCTGTAGAGCAGGATGATGACGTTGTCCATTCATTTGTATCCGACTGTTGGGGATTCTATGGCCAGCTCCTTCCACATCTTCCCATCTTGCACTACTTCTTTGAGTTGTTCTATGCTCTGGTCAACTTTGATGGCGTTGTATTGCACATTTCCCCCCTATATTTAGGAAGGCAATGATATTGGAGTGTTCAGGTTTAGGGTTAGAGCTCATTATGTTAGCATAATTTAAAATATAACCCACTTTAATGAAACAGTTCTCACCTCTGCAATTCACAAAGGAAGATCCATAGCAGAAAATTTGATCAGCCCTTCTGCTTCAGTGGGAAGGTATCAGTGCTCTGTGCACCTCGGCATATAGTTATGCTGGCCACATGACATGTCTTTGGACAACGATGGCTCCCTTGGCTAAGAAACGGAGATGACCCACCCCCCCGGAGTCAGAATTGACTAGACACGGGAAATCCTTCCCTTTCCCTTTTCTATCGTTGCTCAGAAATGTTCCACGGTAAAAAAAAGCCTCAAATTTCTCTTTGGATACCCCCCCCATTTTATAGCTATTGTTTCAGGAAAGAATATTGCTTTAAATTGTCTCTCTTGTTGCGCTTCCTTCTGCTGGGAAATAATTCCTTTCTTCCAGTGGGAATCCTCCAGGCTCCCTGCCAGCGCCTTGCAGGGGCAGAGTCGGTTGACAGCCCCATCCCTCCAGCCGGCCTCTTTAGCCTCCATGCCTAGCAAGTGCTAAATTTCCTTTATTAAGGAGGGAGCTATTTACAAACTCTCCACAATTCTGTGATATACCCTGACATTGAGAGTGGAGAGTGCTGGTCTCTTGTTAAAGCCCGCTAAGAGAAAAGGAGGACTTTGGGGAGCGCAATCAGCTAATGGTTTGAGGCTGATGCAGATAATTTGACAATGTACTTTTGTACTTCTCTCTCCATAAAAAAGAGACCACAAAAAAAGGAAAGAAAGTGCATGCAAAATGAATTGGCCTCCAGCTGTCGCTGTGGATCTGTCAGATGCAGATGGCTCACTTTGAAATGAAAGGTTACTGGTGTCAAAGCCTGACAGAGAAATAGGTTCCCTCGTTTCTAATAACATGGAATGCTTGCCAACCTCAAAATCAAAGAAGGACAATCTAGGCTTGTTCTCTCTCTCTCTCTCTCTCTCTCTCTCTCTCTCTCTCTCTCTCTCTCTCTCTCTCTCTCTCTCTCTCTCTCTCTCTCTCTCTCTCTCTCTCTCTCTCTCTGTCTCTGTCTCTGTCTCTGTCTCTGTCTCTCTCCTGTCTGTCTATCTTCTATTATCTATCTAGCCCAGGAGTCTTCAAACGTGGCCCTTTTATGACTTGTGGACTTCAACTCCCAGAATTCCTCAGCCAGAATTTTTTTTTGTACCTTATTTTCATGAAGTACACACTTGATTTAGTTGTGAGAATTTTCATGCCCATTTTTTAACTGGAAAATTGCATGACAAAGTAAGGAAAACAGTAGGTGTAAATTACTTCTCAGTTTATACACTGATTTGTTAAGCTTATAGTTTCTCCTTATCTCCCTCTAAAAATGATGTTTTCCCAGATCTCAAATCCTGCAGCAGGCATGATTTTGCACAGATGAAGTGCCAGAGTTGTAGAGATACACTGATATTAACCCTAAGAAATGCAACTTCTCCTGCAGCTACTCTGTCTTCTTGTTCCTAAGAGATGGTCAGAAGACAGGCAGGAAGGACACGAGACCTCCTGATCTCTGCTTGAGTTGCCAGAAGACTTTAAGCAAGATATTCCATTGATTAATTGTTTTCACTGTTAGGAAATTCCTCCTTATTTCCAAGTTGGATCTCTCTTTAACCAGCTTCCACCTATTACTTCTTGTCTTGCCCTCAGGTGATTTGCAGAATTTGACCCTCTCCTCCCTGTGGCTGCCACTCAAATACCGGAAAACAGTTATCATGTCCCCCCTAATCCTTCTCTTTGATAGTCTAGCCATACATAGCTCCCTCAACCATTTGTTATATGATTTAGCCTCCAGATCTTGCTTTACTCTGCACTCTTTCTCATTTTTTTTGTGTCGTGGTGACCAGAACTGGATGCAGGATTCCAAGTATGGCCTCACCAGTGCAGTATAAGGCGGTATTATCACTTCTTGTAATCTCGATGCTATCCCTCTGTTGATGCAGCCTAGGACTGCATTGGCTTTTTTGGCAGCTGCAGCACCTGCTGATACATACTTAAGTGGTGATCCACTAGGAAACCTAAGTCCCTCTCATAGTTACTGATGTTCAGCCAGGTACCTCATATTCTATACCTGTGCATTTGGATTTTTTCTTGCCTAAGTGTAAAAAGTGTAAAAACTATCCGAGTGTAAAAACTGTAAAAACTATCCGAGGGCCTTTTTGGCCGTTTTGATTTCAACTGGAGGCCTTTCAGAGCCTCCCCAGCAGCCTTGACGATCTCTATGGCCTTCCCAGCGGCCTTTCCAGCGGCCTTGGCCGGGCAAGGGCCTGGGTTTGGGCCTGGACTTGGACTTGGCCCGCCCCGGCCTAGAGGATATCTCGCGGCCTGTTTGTGTCTCCGTCTGACCTGGTTTTGAAAGACCTAAGGGGACTGAACATCACTCCTCCCTCTATGCCACGGACTCTCTTGTTCGGACCATGTACACGAAGATGGCCCTGTTGGCCCTGCGCGATTCACCCCTCGCGCAGGCCTGGCCCAGGAACATCTCGGGGGCCTACCTCGAGGATGGGGTGTGGAACCCCGAGAGGTGGCATGCAGCGGTCACGGGCAAAAAAAAATTATCCAAATTAATTAAGTTAAGAATGTTTTTACAGGGGTGTTTTAATAAATTTTTAGGGGGACCCAGGGAG